>NC_091147.1:622367-1244734 GCF_041381155.1 Argopecten irradians
CAATACTGCAATATTCAGTTTTCGTAACTTTGGATGAGACCGTTACCCGCAAAGTTCTAAGTATGACCGTTTTGACTTTTATAATTTCTAATAAAGCACTGTCTATGATTCTCCAATAGCAGATATAATGAATGAAATTATAAATTAGTTATATTACATATTACACATTATTTCTGACGTTTTGGTGAATAAAATGTGACCGATATCCCTGTTGTCGAAAAATATTGTGTCGAGGTGTTTACATTATCTGAGCTAGTTTGACGATATCTAATAGCTTCATAGATTCTCTAACAATACACTGTCTTTGACGCACGATAGATTAAGAAGATGTATTGCTTTTATGTAATTGATTGTATTGATTTTTGTCTTGAAGCGGGCGTTTTTTCATTTTTTTGTGTGCCCAATATCACTTCCGGTGAAGTAGGTTGTCTCCATTGTAAACTGGTCATTATACAATATATGCTGCTCTATCATTGCGTTATCATACATAATATCCCCACAAGGTTGCTCTGCTGTATCGTTCCAATGATCACTTGTCGACAATAAATCAGTTCATTATCTGCCGTCTATATCATAAACGAATTCAGCGCTGTAATGTCTGTGTGTTGTTCCGTGTGTTACACTGCTAAATTAGGCCATTAGCTAGGAGGCTTGCATAAGTTGGGATGAACTTCCGGTTATGACATAATCAAGATGGCCGCCATGTCGAATTTCACTAAAATTTGAAAAATAGTCATAACATTGACATTTTTCAACTGAAGTAGACAAATGAGATATCAAAATGACCACAATAGAACACCAAATACATATCAGGACAAAACAATCCATTATATGTAGTGATTTCTACGCAGGAAATGAAAAAAAAATGGATTTTAAGTTAAAAAATGGTAATTTTTTAGCAATTTTTTTCATATTTGGCTTTACACATCAAAAATGTCTCCAAACAGCAATCTATTATTTCTTATCCGTTATTTGTCCTCTTATCAATCATTGAAATAAACAACAACGAAAAAAACAATGTTTAACATTGTATAAGTTCCGGTTATGACGTCACCAAAATGGCCGCCGTTTCGAATTTCACTGAAAGTGAAAAATAATCATAACATTGACATTTTTCGACCGAAGTACACAAATAAAGTACCAAAATGATCACAATAGAACTATTATCGGAATCAATTATTTGACCTATCAAGCAGTCAAAACAACACAACAGCAAAATCATATAAAAATGCAAAAGATAATTATTGTTATACCATCATTTGGTTTACAAAACACCGGGTACGTATACAGGGCATATCATTGATAGGTTTCCCAAACCGCTGACACTACAGTTTCCTTGTGTATCATGATTTCCTTAGATAGTACATTGACTATTAGCGATTTATAAGTAGAAAACATGAGTTTAGATTTGACAGAATATCTAGGTGGGACAAATCTTAGCTCCCTATCTTCAAAATTTACCAACATAATCCATGTTCATGTTTATTTCCTATGCATAGCATTATCAAAATATCAGATGATTACTATAATGTCACATATTTCTTTCCTTGGTTCTCAATGATAACCATTATCATTGTGGGTGCTTTCTCACCTCATTGTTCTATCCACTAAAATGACTCTAGCTGGTACATGCAGTCCGAATCAGAGTAATCGAGATATCAGTGTCCAATTCATTATCAGTGCTGTTCTAGCCAGTCATCTTTGATGACATGTCCGTGGCCATATCAGGAACAACAGGTTCAGGGATGTGGGATCTCCTTCAGATTCTAACATATCGTATATGCTGTTCCAGACTTCTCCAACATAATGGGAATTACACCAGATCAACATTCTTCGGATGGTGGAATTGGTTCTCCTTAGCACATAGCTCCATAATTCGTATGAAGCACAATTCATCAACCTTGTGGACAATTGTACGGCCATAGATGGCACAGGTGATATCCTCGAGATCATTAATGAGTTCATGTTTTTCATTGGTCTGACTTTTCCCTCTCCCTTGAAGGCGCTGGTTTTGTCACATCTGGTGTATGCTTGGAGACACCATTGAAGACTCTCCAGAAAAAAATCTCTAATGCAGACCGCATTTATGACCTCAAAGAATTGTGTCATCTATGGTCACTATGATTTCTTTTTCTAATCTATATAAATGACATAACTGATTGTATAACAAATGATAAAAGACTGTTTGCAGATGATACCTCTCTTTTTAAGGTCACAGACATTTCTGCTTTAGTTTATCTGAGGACCTTGAAAATATAGATAAATGGTCTAAAAAATGGGATATTAAATTCAACCCAGATAAAACAGAATCGCTTACTTTCAGTCGCAAAAGAAATATTATATGTCCAGATGTCTTATTCCAAAATGAGGTTATCAAAAATGTCAAAAACCACAAACATCTAGGCTTATTTCTTTCTGAGGATGGTAAATGGCACCACCATATTCACTACAAATACAAAAAAACTTGTAATCGTATAAACCTTTTAAAAACTGTTAAATATAAATTGAGTCGAAAATCTTTAACTAATATTTATGTTTCATATATTAGACCAATATTAGAATATGGTGATATCTTGTTTGATAATTGTACACAACAGGAAGCATTACTTCTTGAATCTATTCAAATAGAGGCTGCCCGAATTATCACTGGACTGCGTAAGGGAACATCTCATTATAAACCTTACTCAGAACTTGGCTGGGATACACTTGCCACAAGGCGCAAAAAACATAGACTTGTCCTTCTTTATAAAATTTTATCAGGAACTGCTCCCTCCTATCTAAACGAATTAATTGAACAACACTTTTTTAATAATGAAAACCCATATTTGTTAAGAAATGAAAGATTATTTGCAATTCCTTTTAGTAGATCTACCATTTATGCTAATAGTTTTATTCCAAAAACTCTGAAAGAATATAATGAACTTGCACTTAGATTTGATTTAACCAATATCACCTCTATTAAAGGGACAATTCAGTCTAAAGAACATTAAAATTTGTACATATTTCCTCTATTAAAGGGACAATTCAGTCTAAAGAACATTAAAATTTGTACATATTTCGGAACAAACTCAGTTCTAATGGAAATTAGACCAGTCGGTTTTACTGTGATATGCCTGAAAAGCCAATGGTGGTGACATGTGTGTGAAATGTTCAAACTCGCTCGCTGTCCGCCATTACACACTGTGGTCGAACTTCTTGTATGCCGAACCCTGTCCCTTGCTCGTAGAGTAATGCAACTTTTGTCTAAAACTGCTCAGATCGCTCTGACAGTAGTATGTTTACCTTATTAGGTGAATTGTCTTGCCTAAAAAATCATTTTATCACCTTCTCAGTGGTTATGTAGTTCATTTGTTTAACGTGCGTGACTTTGGCTCGGGTATGGGTACAGCGTCCATATTGTACCTGCTTAATCGTATTGATCCACGATTTGATATTTCAGCGATATTAATTAAAATACTTAACAATGTCGTGGATTTGGTCAATGTTTTACGTTATATGTTTCATAAGAAATGTAGAACAATACGTTTATGCTATATTTTGCTTCTTGGTTATGTAAAAGAATTAGCCGGAGTGAATTGTCCCTTTAACCAATCTAAAAAAAACTTCTAAACCAGAATATTAGTGATATCACACCCACAGATAATGCTAAGTACAAAACTTTTTTAAATTCAGGCAAAAGGAAAGATAATATTCTGATATGTCAATTACGGAACTGCTGTAGTAATTTAAACTTTGATCTTTATAATGATCACTTAGCAGAATCACCATTGTGCGAGTGTGGTAATGCATATGAAACCACTGAACATTACTTCTTCTCCTGTAGTAAATACAATGAACAGCGCAGAACTCTCCAGAATTAGTTAATAAATTTTACTCATAACCATTTTGACCTTCAAATACTATTGTCTGGCTGTAATGATTGTAATAATGAAACAAACTTGAATATCTTTCAGTGTACACTAGATTTTGTAAGGGCTACTAATAGATTTCATAACATATAACCACCATCATAATTGTTTTTACTTATTGATTCTTCCTTTTGTACTTCTAATTGTATGATTCATCAATAACTTTGAAGAATTGATTAACTAATCGTGGTTAAAGATACCATACCTTAATTAATAAAATTAGTGTTCTGAAAAACACTTCTATAATAGCATCTGTTCCGATGGGCATTTATCATTTATCATTTATTAGTTGTAAATTTTACGTATTATTATATAAATTGTCATACTATTTAAAATATATGATTGATACATTTATCTTAACTACATATCTGTTTAGGTAATTGTTAAAATTAATGCATGTGTCATGACAAGTATAAATTTAGACCAAACTTTATCTCAATATTCTGCAACATTTTATCTTTTAAATCATATACATGAATGCAGCAGCCATGGTGGAATTTCTTAATCCCATTGGTGGATGACCATCGGCTTATTAGCCACATGGACTTTCTGGTCTGTATCTGGTGGGTGAAGGTAATTTCCTCATGGCTGCTGCATTCTCATTTCTTTATTATTATACTTTTTGAAAAACAAAATTACTATCTATAATCTCATTAATAATATATGATATATTGTCATGACTTATGAAACATATACTTTCAAATGCTTTCAAATACTCCTTTGTGTCATTTGTATATATATATTTTGTTACCAGGGAGAGAACTTACATAGGCACTGCCTGTTGTTCGATTTTAACTTGTTGAAATAAAATTTTGTTGAAAATCTATGGTCACTGAGGGTTCACAAGAATGAGGGATTGTGCTTCATACGAATTAAGGTGAACCAACTCAAACCTTCGCAGAATGTGGACTTGTTGTCTTTTCCATCATGCCGGGGAAGTCTTCTTAGTGAGTTAGATTCCTACCCGGACCCTCCTCAACAGGACCAGCGACGCGATCATGATCAGCTATCCCATATTAGAACATTAGCCTCCAAACAGGGACAGCGTAAACCTAAACATCATCCTAGGTCTGGTACCCCAGCTCCAACCACCTCAGCTAATCGGTTTGACTCTCTCTCCAAGGATAAATAACTGTCTTTTTACATAGTATATGTAATATGCATCTCTTTTTGTACTTGTTATAATTCTCAGCATCTATTCAAATCTGTACATACTTGGTATGGATATAAGTCTGTTTTGTGTCATTCTTTGAAGATACAGTATTGCTAATGTAATGTATATAATGGTCCATACAATATATGATTGAATATATATGTGTATATATGTATATACAGCTCTCTCCTATCTTTCTGATGCAATTATTGATGTTTAATGAAATTCTTCTAAAAATACTACGGGTTTTATGAGCTCACGATATATTTATATACCCAATAACTAACCAAAAATTTCCCTTACTACTCATGATAGCAATTGTTCAATGCAAATTATTGACCTGCATAATATAATATATATTCACCGTTAGACGTGGTGCATTTTTTTCTAAAGTGCGTCTCATATAATTCGCAAATGTTGAGTATGCATGTACATGTACATAAAGACTGTATTTCAGTAATAGAAATACAAATGTATATAAGTTGACTAATCACTAAATCTATAAATTATTTGTTGTGTCAGCTGAGAATATCTCAACATTTAATGTTTTTATACAACGTACTTGCAGTATACATCATTTCATGTATGGCGTATTTTATGTAGGTAAAATATATAAGGTACACATATTCCGTATTGTATATTGGTGTAAATGACGACACATCTACAAGACAAGTGTATATTTATATGTACAAACAGACTGTATAATTATACATACAGTGTATATGATTGTAAAATAATATAAGGATATATTAATATTAACTTATACATTATCATATCACCAAAAAAATGTATCCGAAAACTTCTCTGTAATGGTATACCATATAGCATTGTACCATTTTATGTATGGAATCTAGATAAATGCCCCGTGTTTTTGTCATCTCACTAATATATACAATTTATCTACATGTACCTCAAATATTGTATTGTAACCGGTACTTCATTATATACGTGTGTAATGGTAAAAAAAAAAAAAAAAAAAAAAAAAAAAACGCTTCCATGAAGCATAAAACGAGTTTTATGAATTTATATTGATTTACTCAATTATTTTTATTTATTAAAAAAGCTCGCCATTCTTCCCCGGGCTATGATTACAAACTATACTACATTTGTAATGCGGGCGTGACCTGCAGTTATTTCTATTTTCCTTTAAACAATATTTAAAAGGTACATTACATATGTACAGATGTAACTCACCGTGAAACGAATTTTATAAATCCTGTAATTTCTATACACATAATCCGTTTTAAACATACTTTCCCTCTCACATAAATGGCAAGTACACATGTACACGGGCACTAGCTCATCATAACAATCACTTTTTGCGTGCGCGAATACAACGCTGCCGAGCTGTTTTTGTTGTCCGGCTTAGCTTTTATTTATAATAGTGTCACTTGTTCAGCTCTCTGGTTAACAAAATTGTTCCTCTATGATAAATATGTAGCTCACGTTTGTATTTTGTATGTATCGCCTAATATAGCTAAAGACAGGCGACCAGACTAGGATCACAGGGGCTTGGAGTGTTCGTCACGTCATTATCATGTATAACCCTATATTTTTCACTTACAATTCCACTATATGTGGGTCTTATACTTTAATCACATCAATATTTGCAAACCTGTAACTTTTTAACAATATTTAAACTAAAATTTAACAAATCAATAATATTTATTCAAACAATATGAAGCATCGTCGAGATCCTATGATTTCAAGCGTTTCAAGCACCTTGATGAGTCACTTCCGTTTCCGTTTATTGTTGTATAATGTGTTTATATTTTGTGTGTGTGTGTGTGAAAGTTGTACTGTCCTGTCTTTCATATTGGTATCCTACATCCATGCTCAACTGTTGCTTCTATGTCCTGCCAGAGGAATCTTCTAATAGCCGGGTGATTGATCAGTCCTGTCCTATCCACTCTTTCATCATCGATAATGGGTAACGTAAATATTATTGATGTCCAGATTTTCTGGACTACGATCTATTTCAATCGCTGGCATTTCTCTAAACTCCAAGATATCGTTAAGGAAATATGTCATGGCTTTTTTTATCACTTTAATTTTTTAATGATAAATATTTATATTATTAACATTTTTTATCTACTGATTTCACTTCTTATAATATTATCCTGTTGTAATGACATAGAGAGTAATCCTGGACCATTACAGAATCTAAATCTTGTTCACTTAAATGCACGGTCACTTAGAAATAAAACCTCTCTGATCGAAGTAGAGCTAGAAGATAATGACATTGTATGTATAACTGAATCTCACTTAAATCCTATGATATCTGATAATGACATTCAAATGCAACCATTTAATGTCGCTCCTTACAGAAAGGATAGAACAACTGGGCCGGGGGGTGGGGTTATTGTTTATTATAAAAATACTGTCGTGTTGAAGAGAAGAAGGGATTTGGAAAGAGATGATGTTGAGTTACTCTGGTTAGAGGTTCTAATAAATAATCATAAATTTCTCCTTGGCTGTATATATAGACCTGATAGTAATATTGATTACTGGGATAAACTTGACGATACATTAACTAGAGCTACTGATACTTCACTAGATGTTATACTTACAGGTGATATTAATGTTGATATGCTAAATTTACCACTAAATGATCATTTATCAAGACTCCTTATTAAACATAACCTTGCTAGCCTTATCAATGAACCTACAAGAATAACACCTGATAGTGCCACTTCCATTGATATTATCCTTACAAACAACCCCAACCTAATAACTAATACTTTTGTATCACCACCATTCTGTAGTGACCATTCATCAGTTCATGCTCAAATTTCTCTTACTGTTTTTAAACAGGTGACTTATAAAAAAACTATATTAAAATATGACGAAGCTGATTTTGAAAGTATGAATAATGCTCTCCTTAATATTGACTGGTTGAACTTATCAACACTTCAAGACCCAGACACATTTAACTCATTTATTATAGACTCAATCACCGAACAAGTCAACAGTTTCATTCCGACCAAAATTATTACTGTGCGCCCAAATGATAAGCCCTGGATGAATAATACCATCAGATTAAAAATGAGACAACGCAATAGAATACATAGAAAAGCTAAAATAATTAATACCCCCCACTACTGGGAACGATTTCGTTATCTTAGGAATGAAACAATTGCCTTGATCCGTGTGGCTAAAAAAAACTACATCAAAAAGCTTGAAAATTGTCTAAATGAAAACTCAGTCCCTCCAGACAAATGGTGGAAGATAGCAAAATCTATTACTAACTTCACTAATAAATCCTCTTCTATTCCACCTCTTGAATCTGATAATCAAACCATCAATCATCCTATTGATAAAGCAGAAATCCTGAATAATCATTTTAGTAATATTTCTACATCTTCACCAAACCTTGAATTACCTCAGTTAGCACAGCCCTATATACCTTACTCACTTACTAATATTCAAATCACTCAACAAGATGTATCTGACCAAATTAGTAATCTTAATGTAAATAAACCCCCTGGACCAGACGGTATAGTTCCTAAAATAGTAAAACATTTGTGTAACTCACTTATTCTCCCTCTCAGTCTTCTATTTAATAAAACTCTGGATTCAGGAATAATTCCAATTAGTTGGAAACAATCAAATGTAAATGCTATATATAAAGGGAATGGGTCATCTAATGATGTTAAAAATTATAGACCTATCTCGATAACCTCTTGTTTCAGTAAATTAATGGGAAAAAATAGTATTTAAATATCTCTACAACTATCTTATGGACAACTCTATATTATCTAAGCATCAGTCTGGCTTCATACCAGGTGATTCCACTGTTAATCAACTATTGTTTATTTATAATGAAATTGTTAGCAATATGGACCAGGGTAAGGAACTTCGATTTATTTTTTGTGATATAAGTAAAGCTTTTGACAGAGTATGGCATAAAGGTCTTTTACATAAACTCCAGATGTATGGAATAAATGGAAATTTACTTCTATGGTTCGACAATTACCTATCTGATAGATTACAAAGAGTGACCACAGAAGGCTACTATTCACAGTTTAAGGTTGTAAATGCTGGGGTACCCCAGGGATCAGTACTCGGGCCTCTTCTTTTCCTCCTCTACATCAACGATATCACTGATAATCTTTCAACTAATATCAAACTTTTTGCAGATGACACCTCCTTGTACGTAATTATAGATGAAAACCCAGCACAAGCAGCTCAAGCACTAACAACTGACCTCTCTAACATTAGTGAATGGGCAAAAACATGGGACATCAAATTTAACCCTAACAAAACTAAATCAGTACTATTTTCCAGAAAACATAACAAAAACAGCCCCCCCCCCAATAAACTTCCAAAACAATCAAATTACTGACACATCTGAACACAAACACCTAGGGCTTACACTTAAGGACGATGCATCATGGAAACAACATATCCTTAACATATATGAAAAAGCATACAGTAGATTAAACATTCTTCGTTACATTAAAAATAAAGTAAATCGTCAGTCATTAATTAAAATTTACACAGCATTTATTAGGCCAATCTTAGAATACGCAGATATAATATGGGATAATTGCACACAACAATCAAAAGACCTTTTAGAATCTGTCCAATTAGAAGCAGCCAGAATTATTACAGGACTTAGGTCTGGAACATCTCACAATAAACTTTATACAGAACTTGGATGGGAAACACTATCAGTAAGAAGACACAAACACAAACTAATAATGATGTACAAAATAATGCATGGCCTATCACCACAATACTTACAAGATATCCTAAATCCTTTCAATAACATTAACAATCAAAACAATAATGGCTATGCTCTCAGACAAACAAGAATATTTAATCCACCAATATGCAGAACTAATAATTATTTTGATAGTTTCATCCCACTAATGTGTCGCACTATAAACACTTCTGATAACAATCTCTTTAACTCTCCTTCTCTCTCAGTCTTTAAACACCAACTTAATAAAGATGTCCCAGTTGTAATTGAATCAACCCAAATTTTTAAAACAGAAGGTGATAGAAGAGCTAATATTATTCTTTGTCAACTTAGAAATTTGTGTAGTAATCTTAATTCCCACCTATATACTGACCATCTAGCTGATGATACATCTTGTGCTTGTTCTTTTGAAAATGAAACTATATCCCACTATTTTCTCGAATGTCCTTTATATGACCAACATAGACTTTCCCTGTTCACCTCCATTAGTAGTTATGCAAATCATAACCATATTGATATCAATATTCTTCTTCAAGGCTGTCCTGACTGTGATAAAACTATAAACAGACAGTTACTTCATGATGTTCACCTATATATAGGTAAATCTAGACGTTTTAATCTCTATATGATTTAAATTAGCCATGACATAAGTTTTTGACATAAGTTTTTGAAATAAGCTTTTGAAATTTAAAGATTCTCTTTAAAAAAAAAAAAAAAAAAAAAAAAAACCAATAACATTTGAATAAACGTTGTATAAATTCTACTCTAATTATCCTCTGATAAAGATATACTTGGAGTATTTTGTTGAGCATGGTTGTTTTAATACGGTTACTTTGTTTTATTCTATATACAGCATACACTTATCTTATTAAAAGTATATACATGTATATTTTCAATTATTTTCAGGAAATTTAACAGTATTGAGAGCAATGACAAGTGTATATATATACACATGGACTGTTGGTCATTGTCTGTCAATATCTGAGTAACATTTGGTCTAATTAGTAATATAACATGTTCTTGTATTAAAATAATAGCTGTATTTGTATTATGTGTGTTGTGTGAATGGAGTATGCAAAAGAGTTATCTCCCTTTATCTGTTGTAAAATTTCATTTCAAAACTTAAATATAATATCTATAATTGATGTAAGTTTAAACTATTACTTTTGCCACCATTGGAGAGAATTTATATAGGCTTTGCCTGTTATTTAATCCATTTGACTTGTAACATCTTTGTCAATAAAATTTGTTGAAATGAAATGCCGGGGAAGTCTGGAACATCACAAACGATATGGGAATCGCCAGGTTGGAAACAGGAGGAGCTCTCACATTGCTGAACCCGATGTTCCTGATGTTAATACTGGACATGGACAGTTCACAAGCAAGAACCACAATTGTAAACTGGTCATGTGATGTCACATCAGCTCATCAGCTCATCAATATCGAAGATAACACTCTGGCGAGAAAGGACGCATAATGATAATGATTATCATTAAGAACTAGTGAAAGAAATATGTGACACAGTAGTAACCATTTGACATTTCCTTACGTTATTCACAGGGAATAAACAATGGATATGCTAATTCTAAAAAACATAAAACATTTCGAAAAGTGTCATGGTATTAACGGAAACACAGGCTTACCTCAGTTTTACTTTGATACCCTATTAGTTGACGCTGTGCTGGAATAATTAATTTTGAGACGCTACTAGTCTACAAAATTTCGAAGATGAAAATGGATTATGTTTAGAAATTTTTAAGTCCCACTTATATATTCAGCCAACTTTATACTCAAATTTGTTGAGATATAAATCGTCAATAGCCAATATTATATTTAGGAAAGTCTAAGACACCAGGAAACTGTAGTGTCAGCGGTTTGTAAAACATAACAATCATCCCTGTATACGCACCCGGTGATGTTTGTAAACCAAATGATGGTATAACAATAATTCTCTTTTGCATTTCTATATATTTTTGCTGCTGTTGTTGTTTTCTGATTGTTAAGAGGTCAAATAACTTATTACGAATAAAAGTTTGTTGTTAGGAAACATATTTACTTCGTCGAGCCAAATATGAAATATTTGGTCAAAAATGGTATAAAAAATTACCATTTTTGAGCTTAAAGTCTTATTGTCTCATTTCCAGAGTACAAATCACTACATATATTGCATGATTTGGTTCTGATATGTGTTTGTTGTCCTATTGTGATCTTTTTGATACTTTATTTGTCTATTTCGGGGGGGAAAATGTCAATATTATGACTATTCAGTGAAATTCGAGATGGCAGTCATTTTGATAACGCCATAAACGGAAGTTATATAATGTTAACATTGTTTTTTTCGTTGTTGTTGGTTTTCTGATTGATAAGAGGTCAAATAACTGATAAGAAATAATAGTTTGCGTTTGGAAATATTTTTGCTTCGTGTCTACCGTCTTATGCTAGCAGAAATTCACTGTATTTGGAAATGCGGTCTAGAACCACGTACGTCCTGTCGTTCCCGTAGGAAACTACAATATTTTACAAAATAAATAACAAAACTACACCCAACTACCTCTATTCAATATTACCCTCACTAGTCTCAGAAAATTCTTCCTATAATCTTCGAAGTACTAACTACTTTACCTAATTTCCGTCTCCAGCTCTCAAACGTATCTAATTTTCCATCCACTATCCGACTTTGGAACCAGCTAGATATAAATATTAGAAATAGTGTTTCATATAACATTTTGAAAAAGTCTCTAAATAATCTTACGAAAGTACCTTTTTATTATTCTATCGGAAATAGAAAAGCAAATATATTGCATGCCAGATTAAGAATCATCTTATAAGGGATACAAATGTTCTTGCTCCAATTTGCAGTGAGCATTGTCTTATTAACTTTTGTATATCATATTCAGTATTTAAACAAACTGCATATAAGAAAATGATATATGAATATGATGGTGCTGATATTGATAGGATTAATGATAACATTAGTAATATTGACTGGATATCTATCTCACAAAATAATGATGTAAACGAATTTAATAATATTTTAGTTGAAACAATTATCACACAAATAAATGACCATGTACCACAAAAAATAGTTACAGTGCGACCGAATGATAAGCCTTGGTTTACAAACACGATTAGATTAAAAATTAGACAGAGGAACCGCATCCATAAAAAAGCTATTAATTCAAATTCCCCTACTCAATGGGAAAAGTACAGATTAGTTTGAAATGAAACTATTAACCTAATTAGAGAAATAAAACAAAATTAGTTCACGAAACTTAATTCATCGTTAAATAATCACAGCTTGTCTCCAGATAAATGGTGGAAAATTGCTAAATCTTTGTTGAAAATTATTAATAAGCAAACGTCTATCTCCCCTCTAAAATATAATGAGTCTTTTCTCCAACATCCTTTTTAAAAAGCGGAACACCTAAATACATACTTCTCTTCAATCTCCACTTCTTCTAATGATCTTGATCCTCTTCCCCCTCCTCCCTAGTTTCCTTTTAAGATTGACAATATTGTATTTACTAAACAGGATATCAAAGATCAGCTTTCTAATCTTAATTAAAAGAAACCTGCGGGACCTGATGGTATTGTCCCAAAATTCATAAAACTATTGACACCCTCTATTTCTATTCCTTTTACCCTTCTCTGCAATAAAACTATGGAAACCGGTTGTATTCCCTTGCCATGGAATGCTGCTAACACATCAATGCCATATACAAAGGGAAAGGTGATGTAAACTATCGACCCATCTCTGTCACCTCTTGCTTCAGTAAAATAATAGAAAAGTAATTTTTAAGTATTTCTATAATTACCTACGTGATTGTGAAGTAATCACCAAACATCAGTCCGGCTTCATTCCCGGTGATTCAATGTGAACCAACTTCTTTCGATATACAATAATATCACTGACTCATTAGACAAAGGAAAAGAAGTTCGGTCTGTTTTCTTCTGTGATATAAGTAAAACCTTTGATAGAGTGTGGCATGATGGACTATTATTTATTAATAAATTAAAATCCTATGGTTTTAAAGGGAAATTATTAGGGTGGTTTAGAAATTATCTTACTGATAGGAAGCAACGTATTTTAACTGAAGGCATTTTCTCTACCTTTAAAACTGTTAATGCTGGAGTCCCCCTTAGGCCCTTTTTTATTTCTATTATATATTAACGACATAACTAATATTGTTACTAGTGATTGCAAATTGTTTGCAGATGACACTTCGATTAGTGAAGTAATTGATAATAACCAAATCTTTCGAATATAAGTACTTGGGCTCTGCAATGGGACATAAAGTTTAACCCCACTAAAACTGAATCATTAATATTTTCAAGGAAACGAAACGTCATTCATCCCGATATATACTTCGACAATAACACGGTTCATACAGCTAGCACACATAGACATTTAGGAGTTTTACTTTCTGACGATTTTAAATGGACTCACCACATAGATTATGTATACCAGAAAGCATTTAAAAGGATAAATATTTTAAAAACATTTTTAAAAAGTGTCATGTAAAACTCTTTTAAACATTTATAAAAGTTATATTTTATCCTATTTTAGAATATGCTGATGTTTTATGGGATAACTGTACCGAACAATGTAAACATCTGTTAGAGTCTGTTCATTTAGAAGCCGCTAGGATTATAACGGGATTCCGCAGAGGTATACGTACCTCCCATGATATACTTTATAAAGAACTAGCTTGGGAATCTCTCTCTGATCGGCGTCAAAAGCACACATTGTTCTTATGTTTAAGATACTCCGTGGCTTTGCTCCAAAGCATTTGATTGAAATTGTACAACCATTTTTACATCAGCCTGAAAATGAGAGATATCCACTAGGATGACAAGATATTTTAATATTCCTTTGTGCAGAACTGCAAGTTACTGTACTAGTTTTTTTCCAAGTACCTTTAGAGAATTTAATTCTTTCGCTTTAAACTTTGACTTATCGAATGTTAATACTGTTGCACAATTTAAAACACTCCTTTTTTACAATAATAAAATGGAACCTGATATAACAAATACCTTTATAAACAAAGGTTCTCGAATTATGAATATTACTCTGTGCCAGCTCAGAAATTCCTCTAGCAATCTAAATTCTGACCTATTTCGCGATCATTTGAGAGTTCTCCAACTAGTTCCTGTGGCCTTGGTGATGAAACAGCCGAACACTATCTTTTCATATGTCCTTTATTTAATGAACAAAGATCATCATTCAGAACCAAAATACATAACTCTAATATTCCCCACTCAAATTTTAACACAAAAACTCTACTGCATGGCTGTGACAATTGTGATGAAGAAAAAATACATGTTTATTGCAATGCATATCAGAATATATATCTGAAACTAAAAGATGATTTTTTTTAGATTTGTCTACTATGATAGGTTGGCGAGATACACTAATAATAATATTATTCATTCATAATGTAATGTTAAATGTTAAAATATTTTGTTGATAATTGTACTATACCGGATTTGTTTGGACATGGCTTATATAGGCTTTGCCTGTTGCCAAATCCATTTGCATATTATTTGCAATAAAATTGGTTGAAATGGAAAAAAATAGATGCAGTACCCTAAAAATGATTTATTCCGCTCTAATTTAATAGATTACTAGCAATGCCAATGTGGACATTGTTAACGTGGGACAAGCGTCGGTTGCTTATACGGGAAATGAAAACGGAGAATATTGAAAACAAAACAAAGATGATATTTATTTACAAATGGAATAAACGACATATGCAATAAATTTATACAAAATAGCCATACACCCTCACTAACACGCACACATTCAGACAGTTTCCCTAAAATGTCTTGATTATGTAGCCTCACATAAAGTTCCAGTGACAAATAGGTGACAACTAGCTATTGAGGAAAAAACACTGAATCTAGAGACTCTGCAGTTTGCAGTCAAGAGTTAAGGAAGATGAACACCATCCATCCACCATCCACCCAGCTCAATCCAGGGCCCATAGAGTAATAGCTAACTCCATTCCCGAGTGTCCAAGACACGACAGATATATAAGTTACGTTGTTCACAAACAACCTTCGCTGTAAGACCACCCTAGCTCACCATAGCTGACCTTGACTTTGATGGAGAATACATATATGTTCCCGGTCGGTCCAGTTGCTTGAAATGTTGCTGGGATATCTAAAGCCTGGTCATGGCTGTTCGTTCCGTGGGCTTGCTTCCAACTCCCATTATGTGAAGCTACAAGTAATTTATTAACAATTATTATTTCGATTTTTCACACAAACTCCATACATTCCGAATACACAATCCTATATAGAACTATACTAAAATTACACTTATTTAACTAATTATTTTACTATTAAGATGTAAACCAATTGCTAAATAATATATTAAACTATTATACAATGATAACCACTAATGTGTGGCTCCAAAATGAACCAAAAAAAATACTATAAACAGGTGTAACACTCAGAGTTGCTCTCATCGGCTTCCATACATTTTGCACCCGCGCGTGCATACATTACGCTTTCCCGTTATAACAATAGAACTGGGCTTCCCAAGTTTTATAATCGAGTGAAACCCTCGATACATAGTGATAAATTGCATATATAGTTACCAAACACATGCATTTAGTAAGTTTACTATGTTACTATATATGATACATATGAAATATGACGTGAAATAACATAAATACAACATATTTCAATCTACTCGATAAACAATAGTCACGGTCGACTGGAGAACTGGAGCGCACAGATACCTAGATTGTCTGACACGTAAATATCAGGTTCAATACAATAATACCAACTAAAACAGAATAGAAGTAAGGTAGAAAGAGTACTACAGTCTGATGTCTGTGCCAGGCTCACAAGTTAATATACATGATACATATGAAATATGACATGAAATAACATAAATACAACATATACAACAAAATAACAACATAATAAATACATATACAGTCCCAATTATACATGCTTCCGTGACAGACATCCCCTTGAGGATGCCAATCACTTCTTCTTTGCATGTAATAATTACGCAGACCAGAGAATTCAATTATTTCGAACATTAAACAACTTCATTCCTTTAGACATGCAGCTACTACTACATGGAAGTCCAGATTTATCTCTTGAAGATAACATTACAATATGTCACAGCACTCAACAGTATATAACTGACTTTAATAGGTTTTAACCCCCTCCCCCTCCTCTTTCGTTTCCTATTTATATTATGAACTACATGTAATAAAAAATGTTTCTTAATATCCTTCCGATGCTGGCGAACGAAGAGAAGCGTAATTAAGAAAGCAACAGATTGACAGGAGAAAGATACCAAGGCACGGGATGTGATGAACTTTAAGTAAAGCAGCGAGACAAGAACAGCGATCAGTACAACTTCGGTCGTCAGCATCGGGAGTGATCACAAATACATACACTTCAATAAATTAAGTAATTATATACATTTATTAAAATAAACTCTCTCTCTCTCTCTCTCTCTCTCTCTCTCTCTCTCTCTCTCTCTCTCTCTCTCTAAAATATTGCAAATATGTAAATATGTATATTTTTGCCATTTTTGTTTTCTTTGTTATATAATCAATTATAATTCTGTAGGGAGAGGGCTTCATATAAGTTGGAAAACTTGTGCCCAATCCCATTGTATATAAAATTACACATTAAAATATGTTTAAATAAAAAAAAAAGCCAAATATGAAAATTTTGCTAAAAATTTACCATTTTTGAGCTTAAAATCCTATTTTTTTCATTTCCTGCGTAGAAACCACTACATATATTGGATTATTTAGTCCTGATATGTATTTGTTGTTCTATTGTGGTCATTTTGATATCTCATTTGTCTACTTCGATTGCAAAATGTCGATGTTATGACTATTTTTCAATTTTTGTGAAATTCGACATGGCGGTCACCTTGATGACGTCATAACCGGAAGTTCATCCAAACTAATGCAATGTTATTATTTTGATTTGTGATCAGTGGGTCATAAGGGCTCGGAGGTTTGGGGGGTGTATGTGGGACCCTCCTAGCCCATGGTTTAAATAGCGTTGTTGTAACCACGTCTCGAACTCGCATAACTTGCGGTATCCGGACGGCTTGATTGACAGCTCAATTGAATCGGCAAAATATGTACCAAACGTGACTATAACCAACCAATTGCAACTCGATTAGCTGTAAACTGTAATGCATGTGCGAGAGGGTACAGCTACAAGGCCCGATATGATCGTTAGGGCCGAGCGCTTTACCATGTCATATATGTTCTCCAATCTTTTTTTATTGCTGTTTATCAATAACACATGATGTTATCTATCAAACTTAAATGTTGGAGAAGAAGTCATTAATAAATGACATTTAATAAAAAAATATTTTCTCCATTATTATTCCTTTGATTACAGCTAACATAGCTTCGATCACTTTGATCCATGTTACGAAACTGAGATGACATAAACATATGTGGTACTGTTTGAGGCTTATCTCTAATTTAAAATCCGAAGAAGTTTCTTTTGTTAATAAACCCCTACTACACAAAGCAGTTACACTATTTAACCATGTAGATAAAATATCCTGAAAATAGTAACAGTGTGCGTTCATCCATATAATTCTATTATTCATCACACGTCATTCCAGTGAAAGGCAAAGCATGCATTATGTCACGTGGTCGTCAGTATCGGTTTGTTGATTAAATGATGCTGGACCTCAGCCATGTTTGTTGTTTTCTTATGCATTGGAATGTTCGAGTCCATACATCTTTTTTACCGAGGGGCTAATGGATAACTTACATATTTAATTTATGCTTTGGACCATCGGTTTGTAGATTAAACGTATTTAAACAACAATATGTTTAATAACATTACTAATTTAATTTCCTGTATACAAATCCCGTGTTTTGATCGCGATCAAATCTAGTATGTCTTCTGAAAACAGCCATCAACGATCATATTGTATCAAGTTGTAATTCAAAAGCTGCTTGGCCCTGCAGGTAGGACTTTAGCCTTCGCTTGAGCGCTTGTTGCTGTGACGTAGGCTTTGATTTCTATTCCGTTAGCTTGTCCGTAGTCTATACAGCTCAGCATAAAGGGGTTGTCCGTACCGTCTATACAGCTCAGCATAAAGGGGTTGGGACGACTGGTTTGTCCCTTGTCAACATAATGTGATTTGGATGGAATGTATTTGTTGGCTGTCTTCGGCGGCACGCTTCAATGAGATATCACTATAAAAGGGAAAGGGCTCTTTCATTTACAAGGAGGCACAACTGCCTCCCAAAACATGCACCATGTACTTCTCACCCACACCACATAACGGATGTAAGGGGTCGGTTATAAATGACTCTCATTTTTCATTAAACTTACATTAAATAAAACGAACAAACAGTGAAACAAAAGCTGATTTCCCTAATACATAAAGCTGGAAAATTACCAAATACATTGATGTTTGTATTGACTGTTTTCAGTATATTTGCTGAAACTGACAAATGTTGTTTTGTTACTGTTGAATATAAATATATTTATAAAGTAAAATCATATAATTATACAATCATAATATTATAAAAAACATCAATTCATATAACATGAAAAATAAGTAGCTATGATGTTCCATATTTGAATGTTGTTAAATGACATATGAGTATTTAGATTACAAAAACGACGTTATGATGGTGTGTTTATCTAGATTACAAAACCGACATTTAGAAAGCGTGTTTATCTAGATTACAAGAACAACATGAAAAGAGCGTGTTTATCTAGATTACAAAAACAACATGATGACGGTGTATTTATCTAGATTACAAAAACAACATTATGACGGTGTGTATTCCTTGATTACATAACGAACATGATGACGGTGTGTTTATCTAGATTACAAATACAATATTATGACGGCAGAATACAAAAGCGACAATAACACGGTGTATTTATCTAGATAACAAAAATGATATTAAGAGAGCGTGTTTATGTAGATTACAAAAAAAAAACATAATGACGACGTATTTAACTAGATTACAAAAAGGACATTAAGAGAATGAGTTTATGTAGATTACAACAAAAACAACATTATGACGACGTGTTTATCAAGATTTAAAACCCAACTTGATGACGGCGTGTTTATCTATATTACAAAAAAAAACATTATAACGCTGTGTTTATATAGATTACAAAAACAACATTATAACGGTGTGTGTTTATCAAGATTACAAAAACAACATTATGCCTGTGAGTTTATCAAGATTACAAAAACAACATTATAACGGTGTGTTTATCAAGATTACAAAAACAACATTATAACGGTGTGTTTATCAAGATTACAAAAATAACATTATGCCGGTGTGTTTATCTAGATTACAAAAATAACATTATGACGGTGTGTTTATCTAGATTACAAAAACGATGACATTATGATGGTGTGTTTAACTAGATTACAAAAACAACATTCATGACGGTGTGTCAAGATTACAAAAAACAACATCATGACAGTGTGTTTATCAAGATTACAAAAACAACATTATGACGGTGTGTTTATCTAGATTACAAAAACGATGACATTATGTTGGTGTGTTTAACTAGATTACAAAAACATTATCACGGTGTGTTTATCTAGATTACAAAAACGATGACATTATGATGGTGTGTTTAACTAGATTACAAAAACAACATTGTGACGGTGTGTTTATCAAGATTACAAAAACAACATTATGACGGTGTGTTTATCTAGATTACAAAAACGATGACATTATGTTGGTGTGTTTAACTAGATTACAAAAACAACATTATGACGGTGTGTTTATCTAGATTACAAAAAACGATGACGTTATGATTGTGTGTTTTATCTAGATTACAAAACCGACATTAAGAAAGCGTGTTTATCTAGATTACAAGAACAACATTAAAAGGAGCGTATTTATCTAGATTTCAAAAACAACATGATGACGGTGTATTTATCTAGATTACAAATACAATATTATGACGGCAGAATACAAAAGCGACAATAACACGGTGTTATTTATCTAGATAACAAAATGACATAAGAGAGTGTGTTTATGTAGATTTACAAAAAAACTACATTATGACGGTGTATTTATCTAGATTGCAAAAATGACATGAAGGGAGAGTGTTTATGTAGATTACAACAAAAACAACATTATGACGACCTGTTTATCTACTAGTAGATTTAAAACCCAACAATGACGGCGTGTTTATCTAGATTACAAAAAACGACATTTTTGACGGTGTGTTTATCAAGATTACAAAAACGACATTTTGACGGTGTGTTTATCAAGATTACAAAAAAACATTATGACGGTGTGTTTATCAAGATTACAAAAACAACATTATGACGGCGAGCGTGTTTTATCAAGATTACAAAAAACGATGACATTATGTTGGTGTGTTTAACTAGATTACAAAAACAACATCATGACGGTGTGTTTATCAAGATTACAAAAACAACATCATGACGGTGTGTTTATCAAGATTACAAAAACGGCATTTTTACGGTGTGTTTATCAAGATTACAAAAACAACATTATGACGGTGTGTTTATCTAGATTACAAAAAACGACATTATGACGGTGTGTTTATCAAGATTACAAAAACAACAATCATGACGGTGTGTGTTTATCAAGATTACAAAAACGACATTTTGACGGTGTGTTTATCAAGATTACAAAAACAACATTATGACGGTGTGTTTATCTAGATTACAAAAACGATGACATTATGTTGGTGTGTTTAACTAGATTACAAAAACAACATTATGACGGTGTGTTTATCTAGATTACAAAAACGATGACATTATGATGGTGTGTTTAACTAGATTACAAAAACAACATCATGACGGTGTGTTTATCAAGATTACAAAAACAACATTATGACGGTGTGTTTATCTAGATTACAAAAACGATGACATTATGTTGGTGTGTTTAACTAGATTACAAAAACAACATTATGACGGTGTGTTTATCTAGATTACAAAAACGATGACATTATGATGGTGTGTTTAACTAGATTACAAAAACAACATTGTGCCGGTGTGTTTATCAAGATTACAAAAACAACATTATGACGGTGTGTTTATCTAGATTACAAAAACGATGACATTATGTTGGTGTGTTTAACTAGATTACAAAAACAACATCATGACGGTGTGTTTATCTAGATTACAAAAACGATGACATTATGATGGTGTGTTTAACTAGATTACAAAAACAACATCATGACGGTGTGTTTATCAAGATTACAAAAACAACATTATGACGGTGTGTTTTATCTAGATTTCAAAAAACGATGACATTATGTTGGGTGTGTTTAACTAGATTACAAAAACAACATCATGACGGTGTGTTTATCAAGATAACAAAAACAACATTATGACGGTGTGTTTATTAGATTACAAAAACGATGACAATATGGTTGGTGTGTTTAACTAGATTACAAAAACAACATTATGACGGTGTGTTTATCTAGATTTACAAAAACATTATCATATTGGTGTTTATCTAGATTACAAAAACAACATCATGTGCCGGTGTGTTTATCAAGATTAACAAAAACAACATCATGACGGTGTGTTTATCTAGATTACAAAAACGATGACATTATGTTTGGTGTGTTTAACTAGATTACAAAAAACAACATTATGACGGTGTGTTTATCTAGATTACAAAAACGATGACATTATGATGGTGTGTTTAACTAGATACAAAAAAAAACATAAAACATACATCAACGGTGTGTTTATCTAGATTACAAAAACGATGACATTATGACGGTGTGTTTAACTAGATTACAAAAACAACATCATGGGACGGTGTGTTTTAACTAGATTACAAAAACAACATAATGACGGTGTGTTTATCTAGATTACAAAAACAACATTATGATGGTGTGTTTATCTTTATTACAAAAACGATGACATTATGATGGGGTGTGTTAAACTAGATTACAAAAACAAACATCATGACGGTGTGTTTATCTAGATTACAAAAACGATGACATTATGATGGTGTGTTTATCTATATTACAACAAAAACAACATCATGACGGTTGTGTTTATCAAGATTACAAAAACAACATTATGACGGTGTGTTTATCTAGATTACAAAAACGATGACATTATGTTGGTGTGTTTAACTAGATTACAAAAACAACATACATGACGGTGCGTAAAGTGTGTTTATTAAGATTACAAAAACAACATTATGACGGTGCCGTGTGTTATCTTAGATTACAAAAACGATGACATTTATGTTGGTCTGTTTAACTAGATTACAAAAACAACATTATGACGGTGTGTTTATCTGCTAGATTACAAAAACGATGACATTATGATGGTGTGTTATTTAACTAGATTACAAAAAAACAACTTTGTGCCGGTGTGTTTATCAAGATTACAAAAACAACATTATGACGGTGTGTTTATCTAGATTACAAAACGATGGTCATCATGTTGGTGTGTTTTAACTAGATTACAAAAACAACATTATGACGGTGTGTGTTTATCTCGATTACAAAAAACAACATTATGACGGTACGAGTGTGTTTATCTAGATTACAAAAACATTATCACGGAGTGTGTTTATCTAGATTACAAAAACAACATTGTGCCGGTGTGTTTATCAAGATTACAAAAAACAACATCATGACGGTGTGTTTATCTAGATTACAAAAACGATGACAATTATGTTAGGTGTGTTTAACTAGATTACAAAAACAACATTATGACGGTGTGTTTATCTAGATTACAAAATCGATGACATTATGATGGTGTGTTTAACTAGATTACAAAAACAACTATCAACATGACGGTGGTGTGTTTATCTAGATTACAAAAACGATGACATTATGATGGTGTGTTTAACTAGATTACAAAAACAACATCATGACGTTGTGTTTAACTAGATTACAAAAACAACATAATGACGGTGTGTTTATTCTAGATTACAAAAACAACACTTATGATGGTGTTGTTTATCTATATTACAAAAAACGATGACATTATGATGGTGTGTTGTTTAACTAGATTACAAAAACAACATCATGACGGGTGTGTTTATCTAGATTACAAAAACGATGATGAATTAATGGGGCCCCCCCCGGGGTGTTTGTCTATATCTACAAAAAGATTACAAAAACAACATCGATGACGGTGTGTTGATAACAAGATTACAAAAACAACACATTATTGACTCGGTGTTTTATCTAGATTACAAAAAAAACGATGACATTATGTTGGTGTGTTTTAATCTAGATTACAAAAAACAACATCATGACGGTGTGTTTATCAAGATTACAAAAACAACATTATGACGGACTCGGTGTGTTTATCTAGATTACAAAAACGATGACATTAAAATGTTGGTCTGTTTAACTAGATTACAAAAAACAACATTATGACGGTGGTGTTTATCTAGATTACAAAAAACGATGACATTATGATGGTGTGTTTAACTAGATTACAAAACAACTTTGTTGCCGGTGTGTTTATCAAGATTACAAAAACAACATTATGACGGTGTGTTTATCTAGATTACAAAAACGATGTCATCATGTGGTGTGTTTAAACTAGATTACAAAAACAACATTAATGACGGTGGTGTTTATCTAGATTACAAAAACGATGACATTATATGTGTGTTTAACTAGATTACAAAAAACATCATGACGGTGGTGTATATCTAATTACACAAAACGATGACATTTATGATGGTGTGGTTTTAAACTAGATTACAAAAACAACATCATGACGGTGTGTTTATAGATTACAAAATCACAACATCATGTAACGGTGTGTTTATCTAGATTAAACAAAACAACATTGTGCCTGGTTGTGTTTATCAAGATTAACAAAAACAACATTATGATGGTGTGTTTATCTAAGATTACAAAAACGATAGACATTAATGTTGTGTTGTTTACTAGATTACAAAAACAACATCATGACGGTGTTTATATTCTAGATTACAAAAACGATGACATTATGGATGGTGTGTTTAACTAGATTACAAAAACAACATCATGACGGTGGGCTTGTGTTTATCTAGATTACAAAAAAACTCCCGATGACATTATGATGGTGTGTTATATAGATTACAAAACAACATTATGACGGTGTGTTTATCTAGATTACAAAAAACAACATTAATGACGGTGTGTTTACAGTTAAGATTACTAAAAACAACATTATGACGTAATGGTTGTATTACAGTTATGGTTAAACAAGAGTTACAGTTGAAAAGTCCATATTCTGTACATCTTGAGTTAAAGATACAACTTGTATTAATAATATGTGTAATATGTAATATTACAACCAATTAAACAGTTGAAATACGGTGTTGCACGATTCATTTTTTTCAGATAGTTACTTCCTACCCCCGTCACCGACAATCAGAGCAAGAGAAGGATTTTACAGAATCCATAAGCTTTCAACGGTAGAAATGACATGTGATGTTTGTTATGTCCATAATTCTGTTTGGAAATTTTGAAGTCAGGTAAAGTATTATATTTATTTTTTGGGGGGGAATGGTGGGGGGGGGGGGGTGGGGGGAGGTATTATAGGTATTGTTTCGTATATGTATTAACAATATCATTGTCCAAAAGTGGACAAATACTAGTTTTAATTTTGTCCTGGGATCTTATTCTTGGTGTACTATTGGTTGAATCTGAGCGAGTGGAAAACAGAGGCCTAGGTATACATTTAAACAATTTAATAGATACAAAACATATGTAAAATTCCAACATGGGATGTGGGAGGCATTGATACACTTATGATGATTATCATACTGGCGTTATCAGTTCATCTATCCATCCGTGCAACGTCCACCGTTCACGGTTCAGTGCGTCCCGCGTTAATTGTCACATCTCGAACACTTCTTAGAATATCAGTTAACCTAGGTCACACCCCATCATCACACCATGATCACGAAGCAGTCCACTTTTTACAGATGAGTTGAGAACATCCAGTCCGAAAGATGTATACAGAGCATAGTCCCGGTCACTTGTATACAGTTAACCTGGCGTCAACGTCCACCTTGTATCCAATTACAAAAGGCCCCCACTCCCCCCCACAGTTAAACCCCCCCCCCGCGTGCCACAGATACCGTATGTATCGTTTACACACCTGTATACAGTTATAATAGTCGCTAACTTGTATACATTTTCGACAACAGGTCCGTAACATGAATACAGTTTAACTAAGGTCCTAACCACTTGTGGTTACAGTTGTATGGTCCGTTAGCTTGTATACAGTTTACAATAGGACGTAACCATTGTATAGACAGTTAAAATGGTCCGTAACTTGTATACAGTTAAAATATATCCCGTAACTTTGTATACAGTTAAAATGGTCCGTAACTTGTATACAGTTAAAATAGGCCGTAACTTGTATACAGTTAAAATAGTCCGTAACTTGTATACAGTTAAAATGGTCCGTAACTTGTATACAGTTAAAATAGTCCGTTACTTGTATACAGTTAAAATAGTCCGTAACTTGTATACAGTTTTAAAAATGGTCCGTAACTTGTATACAGTTAAATGGTCCCCCCTACTTGTTAATACATAAATGTCCCCTAACTTGTATACAGTTAAAATGGTCCGTAACTTTGTACAGGTAAATGGTCCCTAACTTTGTATAAAATAACTTGTATACCGTTAAAATAGGGTCCGTAACTTGTATACAGTTAAAATGCGTCCGTACTTGTATAACAGTTAAAAATCGAGTCCGTAACTTTATACAGTATAAAATAGTCCGTAACGTTGTATACAGTTAGAATAGTCCGTAACTTGTATACAGTTAAAATAGTCCGTTTACTTGTATACAGTTTAAAAATAGTCCGTAACTTGTATACAGTTAAAAAAGGCCGTAACTTGTATACAGTTAAAAATGGTCCGTAACTTGTATACAGTTTAAAATAGTCCGTTAACTTGTATACAGTAAATAAATATAGTCCGTAACTTGTATACATGGTCCGTATTAGTTTAAAATAGTCCCGTAACTTGTATACAGTTACTTTAAAATACAGTTAAAATGGTCGTAACTTTGTATACAGTTAAAATTGTCCGTTACTTGTATAACAGTAAAATAGAAAATACAGTTAAATGGTCCGTAACTTGTATACAGTTAAAATAGTCCGTAACTTGTATACAGTTAAAATAGTCCGTAACTTGTATACAGTTAAAATAGTCCGTAACTTGTATACAGTTAAAATAGTCCGTAACTTGTATACAGTTAAAATAGTCCGTAACTTGTATACAGTTAAAATAGTCCGTATAACTTGTATACAGTTAAAATAGTCCGTAACTTGTATACGGTTAAAATGGTAACTTGTACTGTTAAAGTATATCGGTAGACGTATTTATAAGTGTTGAGGGATATAGCCCGGTCTGCTGTCCAAGATTTGTCTATTTCCCGAACCTAAGAAAGGGACATACTTCAAATAAACGATAGAAACAAAAAAACATGATTTGATACGAAGCTTTACTATTATTTGTCCTTGTAATGTATTCAATTATCATGGTCTTTAGGGATGGAAATAAAAAGCAGAATTTAGCTATGAAAAATATTCCGCGATGACGAAAGTAATTTCATTTTTTTTTTCTTTTTTTGGGGGGGGGGGGTTTGTTCAATCGTGGAATTATACATGTATATTTTTAAAGATGGGCTTTTACTTTGGGCCGTTTTACGGCCACTCAATGATAAGCAAACTATTTTGCATGAAGATTCCTTAAGGTCAGCTGCATATTATATGCTTTAATTATAATACACAATGTTTTGTGGGCTCATGATAATTTCAGCGGTGTATGCAAATCTTGGGTTGGCGAAGTTCTGTTCAGAAAACTGATGAAAAATTCCAAAAGTAGGTCACAGTGTTTGTTCTATTTTAGCATGTAAATTTGTGTATTATATTATGGTTTACCATTTATTAAGTAGAATTGTAGCATAATTGCAACTTAAATTTAATTTATAGTCACTTGACTCTATGCATTGCCCTAACCTCACCGACCACGTGCGATCCTTTGTTATACATATACATAATATAGAGGTTTATGGACAAGTTATTATAACAGAAAACTATAGAGTTTATTGATTATATTTCATAGTGAAAAATAAGTTAATTACTGTATTTCTAGTTATATATTAAATAAACATACCTTTCAGTACTGTGGCCGTAAAGCACACATGTACAGGCTTCTACATGTAGCTATAGGTCGTGTATGTCCCATGCCTATTTTCCACGTAATGTGCGGACACGCTTCCACCAGGGTGGGCGTGCATGTGCAAGGACAGGGTCAGTTAGGGTCAATGTGACACACTCAGCCAATCCATTCACTCCTCTCATACGTCATCATAACAACTTGCATACACACAGATTTACGTGTACAGGACATTACATGACACAGGGACATGTAAATTCAGACAATACACAGCGCATGTAGTTAAAACACTATATATGATACATATTATATATATGGTGAATTTAAACACCGTGACAAATGTTTTGCTGAAAACTAAGATTTTTCAGCGATTTGATAACTTGAGATTGATAGTTCTGCATGTGGATCTTGACAAGACCTGCTTAAGATGATTACATCCTAGGGTCACATTTGCTAGGTCACATGCATAAATTAGGTCATACGAATGGTATCATTTGTCCACTTAGCATCTGTTGTTTCCCCATGTTTAGAACAGGATTCTAAATCATTAATACTTTAATGAGCTTATTTCAAGCAAGAGCTTCTGTGAAGGAAGGATGTTACAATTGTGCATGCTGTCCACACTGCATGATCGTGAAGGCTGCTAAATTTGGAATCTTAATTTTGTCGTTACCTAAATGAAAATAATTTGTTGCGTCAACGGTTTTATAGCTTTAGAGTGACGTGTAGAGCTTTATTTGGATCTTGGCATGATCTGTTTAAGATGAGTGACAGGAAAGTCTTCCTGAAAAGAAACATTCTATATGATGTTTGAGACAGAAATCCAATATATTTTGATCAAGGTAGAACTAGAATCGACATTCCAGATTTAGTCGCCTTTTCCGATCACGCAAGAGATCAATAGCTTGAACACTTGCTTTAAACCTGAAAAACAATTTTAGGATTTTTGGCCCCTGTGACCTGGATGTTTTGAAATTTTTAAATTTTGACCCCTTTTTTTTTCCAACCGGAAGTTGACGTTTTATAAAAAAAAAAGTGTTTGATAAGTTGTTTGCTCCGTGTTCGGTTCTACAAAGTATATCCAAAAGTGAAAGAAATTCGTCAAGACCTAAACGGGATAATGACAGTAATTTAAAACCGGTGTGTGATCATAGCAGTCACATCGCATTTTTGATATACTTTATATTGTTCATTTGACACCTTCAGACCTGCCCTACACCATACTGTAAATACTTATACCATTCTGTTATTTGGCAGTGTCTCTTAAACGTTAAAGTGAAACTTAATGAAGACAAAAGGTGAAAATTCCTAATACAAATAAGAAACTTAAAGATCCAAGTAGGTCTTTTCCCCAGTGGTAAAAATTAATAAGAAGATTCAATTATAAGTAATTAACACGGAAATTAACATCAAAGAATTAAAATTAATACATTGGGTGAGAACATAACGCGCGATTGGGAAGCTAAATTGAAGTAAGTGTATGAAGGTTTATCTGTTAGAAAGATCGTATTTCTAGTATTTGTTTTCAGTATCAAAGTTTACGTACTGTGCACAATTACCATAATTGAAAAGTTTGAGCTTCATATTTTACGTCCTTTTCCAACACGAAGCCGTATCAATAAAACAGAATCCAACAGAATCCGGACAAGCTTCGCACCAGATTCTTTTTTTCGCTGCATGCCACCTATGAATTTTATTTCTTAGGGATATTCTACGGTGGTGCCGACTCCATTCCAATTACGAAATCTACCTATAAATGATTAATTGCATCCCGAAAAAATCCGAAAAATATGTATTTTTGTGTTAAGTAGACAATGTCATATATATATTATACGATTAATCGTCAATTATTGATAAAAATAATAAATATATATATTGTTTATACTCTGTCGGCGTTAAAGCTTCTTTAATAATTGCAAATTATTAATAAGATAACAAATAGATGATGTGATCATTTTATCATGTAACAGAACAATCCAGATAGAGAAATCACATTAAAAGATTCTTGGAAACATCAATACACCAATAACCCGGATACAGTGAGCCTGAAGATTCGGAGAGTTACTGATGAAGACCAGGGTACATACACGTGTGAGGTGACTAATAGGAGTGGCTTGACGATACAGACAAGTAGAGACGAAATGAAATTAGGTAAGAAGTAAGTTGTTTGAGGTTTTATGAAACCTTTTCAGTGTTATTGTATTTGTAAATGGAATTTGTCAACAAAGCATATAATTCAAAGTTTCATTATATTATAAGTGTATCACTAGCTCTGCTGGGCACGTGTTGTGATCACAAATAACAAGAACTTTAGCAGAACACAGCATTTACAATGATGTTTTGGCGAGAATACCTTTTTTAAAATATCAAACCAAAATATAATAGTACGTGCCCATTTCCTATAAAAAAATTATTTGTAATTGTTAGGGCATAAATGCAATGCATTAGATTATCAAATGTTATTTTCCTCAAAATGTGTGCCCAGATGTGTAGAACTAGTAAGAGTGGAAATCGTGGTTGATTGAAATACATGTACCTGATATCAGCTGGCCTAAAAATTGTAATAAATATAATATTCCTGGATTCTTGTTGAATAACAGTTATATTTCATCTCATGAGGTTGACACTTTTGAAATGCTTCACTCGCACTTCGCAATCGTGAAAAATATCAAAGTTTCTACCCCACTCAATGAAATATAACAGTTATTCATCACGAAACAATGAATAGCTTCTAAACAGTTATGTATAAGAGTATATCAAAAATAATTGATGTCTGAGGGATATATTTGGTATGTCTTACCAACTTATTTCTTATTTCAAATGGGAATCATTTGAGATATTATTTGCCTACTAAAATGCTTCAAACAGCCATTGCATCTAATCAGTCTATAACGTGGAGGCTATTCCAGACTATTTTTGTGATTAAATTCTATATTTTTCCATACTTTCAGAAGTGATCTGTATTATGGAAACATTCAACTGGAATGATCCGAGTCAGGTTTGTATCCAATAATGAATTGTAAAGTAACATTCTATCATAACTAAAGGCTGCATCAGATTGGTCATTAGAGTGTCGGATTAATATAACCTTGCATAGGGACAGGGGTATCTCAAACCAAGTGTAAGATTTTGGCTGGTGAACCCAAGGCTTTAATTATTTTTCCTCGTGTTTTATAATGTATATTACATTTGTATGTACGCCCACAGCCACACCACTGACAGAGTGGTTGCTGGTCGGTTTGCGTTACTAGCCAATTGTGTAAATAGACGGCTTGTGTGTTTTGTGGCAGAAGTGCTGGAGACTTCACAGGACTTGGCTTTGTAGTTCTAGGTATCTTAGCAGTTTGGACTGTAATTTTAGTGGACCCGATTGGGACATCATGGCATCATGTTTGATTGTGACGCTGTCAACTGGGGTCTTTCACGAGTGAACTGTGTATTGGTGTACACAATAACTCATCTTTGACCCGCAATATATCCCTCTCCCGAGATCAGGCAGGACAAGCTTGAGCTGATTCGTTTGCAATTGACACAGTGTAAGTTGACAGTCCTACAGCTGTCTCGTTCATCCTTAATATAATAAAATGAGTTTTGAAAACTTGTTGGTATACAGATGTCCGGGTTGTTTCTGGTGATGCTGGCGTTGTTACTGTAATTGGCCGGTATGGTGTCTTTGTTGTGGCTCAATGATGATAGAGACCAATATTGTGTCGACGTTTTATTTTCTTAGTGCATTTTACAATATGCATGCAATATCTATTGTACATTATATCAGGAGCCCAAAATGGGACCACACACAAGGTGTGTGCTCCGCGATAGCTCCCTCTCTCTCTAGCCCTCTCTAGCTGTCTCCGTGATATATCACTGGTCATGATCAGCTTCTGAGTTTCATTCAGATCAGTTAACAACTGCATTCAAAGTTATAATTTTTCTCATACTGTTTTGTCCATCTAATTTTTATAATTACAAAATAAAGATGTAACAATCAGAAAACCTAAATTTTCAGAAAGACAACATCTTGACAAGGATTCGGAGGGCACCTTTTACGACAAATAGTGAAGGGATCATTTTGTGTGGATTAAGGGGAGCAGGAAAATCGAGCTTCATTAATTCTGTACAAACTGCTATGATAGGGAGAATAGCATTACCTACACCACAGGGCCAGTGTATGAGTACTACTACGACAAAGGTATACAATGTCTTATTCAAATACTCTTTTGTGATGTCCATTAACCCTTAACTCACGAAAATCCAAAATTTTGTTCAAAAGTGACTTTTCACCCTTTTTTATCAACAATTTTGGTAAACAACCCATATATATTAAGAAACTTTAGATCACACTCTTTTTTTCTATGTTTTTGCGTGAATGACGTTACCATAGGAACTGGACTTTGAGACTTTCATAAAAAGTTAAAGTTTCTTACATTTAAAGCCGATGAAAGTGATTTAAATGTAAATATCACATTTTCAGTATAGTTTTGGTAGTTACCATGGTTACAAAGAAATATTCACAACCGATCGATGATTTTTGAAAATGCTTTGATTTAGCGCTACATTTGTCAGGCTTTATTTTGGTTATTTTTCCTCATGCATATCGAAGAGAACATGGTCAAAATTGATGACAAATCGTTTATTTTTGCCACTTAAATGTTACCATGGCAACTGAAAGAGTGCCTACACAAATTTTTTTCTGCATTTATGTGGGTCTCCAGTCGAATGAAATATGGAAAGATATTTTTATTATGTCGCACAACGTTTTGTTTGACTATAACTGCTAACAACATTACATATTTTATATTTATGCACGGGTCTTATTATTTTAGATGAGTTTTGGAATGTCAACAATACTCAACATTACATGTATACTATTCAGAACATCAAGTCTTCCCTATTCCGTCAAACTATATAGTAAGCCGAAAGTGTATGTGTTTTGAAAATCAAGATGTTCAGATGAATAGGTTTACATGTGGATATAATCAAAATTGCAATGCAGCTCTTCATATGTGTGCACACTGCAGTAATTTGTTAGTTACCAAAGCAACTAATTTATCAATTGACCTAATGTACACCTTTTTCTTATACTTCGACACAAAATTATCAATACCATCAACAGAATAAATGTTGACAAAGCAAAAGTTTGTAACAGTCAGGGACTTAGATGTATATGGAAACAAATTATGCATTTTGACTGTACATGGACATAGAGCATAAATATCTGTACACATTTTAATGTTTCATAGGGTTACATCTATTTTCTACCACAATAGTCAGTGTTATTCAACTCTCAGGGTATCAAATAAACGATGCAGCTGTTGATTAACAATTTGTTTATACCACATGTGGTATAAACTCTGTGCGCATTCTGATTGGTTGACACGGTGAACTTTGACCGAACTACGTCTTTCTGGGTGTCGTGTCAGCATTTGTCAACGTCATCAATAAGCGAGTGGCATCATGCTATGCTGTGATCGGCGCTTGACGCCAAAACTGCTGTTGGATAGCGTACTTATCCTCGTCGTATTTCTATCGACTAAGAGCGGATATAATTGTGGTGGTAGAAACAGGTCACACGACTCGTGGTTGTTGGATATGGAATTTATTCCACACTTGTAAGTTATTTTTTAAAAGTTACAAAAGACACTCGCTAAAGTTCGTGTCTTTTGTAACTTTTAAATAATAACTCACTCGTGTGGAATAAATTCCATATCCAACAGCCACTCGTTGTGTGAGCTCTATATCCATGTGTACAATGCTCTGTCTATATACTTTATACATGTAACTAAGGAAAGAAGCTGTTGATTTATAGGGCAGGAGCCCAATCCACTAAATCCCCTTATATACAAATATACATACATGTACATTTGTGATATACATAATCGGTGATATACATATATTTGTGATGTGTCTTGACCATATTGAATATACCATGCAGTGGTACATTTGTGTTGTCTTGTCCGTTTCATAGATACACTGCTGTATCTACAAACATATACATGTGTGTTGACTTGATCATATTGCAGACACATGGCGTCTACCACAGGCTTTAGACACCTCTAGTTGTCCATATATCTATAGAGCCAAAGGCCTGTGGTGTCTATGTACATTCACGTGTGTGTTGTGACTTGTCTGACTTGTAGATAAATACATGTATCTTGTATCTTTGGCCTTTCATTTCATTTCAGAATATTTTATTGTAGTATTACAATTAGGATTGGGCAACAGGCTATGCCTGAATAACAGTACAATACATAAAATCCATCAATAGAAAATAGAAATAGCATCTCGTTAACAGAAATTACACAATAATTTAGGAGAGTCTCATAAGCTTAAAATAAAGCATAAGAAATTACTGTCAGATAAGTATTACAATTTTTACAATATGTTAAAAGATGCTCCACCACTAACAAGGAAAAACCGAATTTCATTATTTGAACAATAATTAGCCATGTAAATACATATATATTGAAGAAAAAAAATTAAAGTAATGTACAATACATTTGGTGAATGTGTTCCATATAGGACACAGTGGCATGGACATTTCTCGGGATGTAATAAATTATTTTATATTTTTATTTAGAAGTAGAAAAAAGTTCAGACTTTCTGTAAAAACATTAATTCGTCTGCTCATGTATTTGATGGTTTTGGTTGTAATATACATGTATGTTTGATAAGAATTACATATACTTCCCTCTAATTTCAGTACACTTTTTACAATTGGTTTGACTATGAATATGAAATATCAATGTGTATGTATCTATACATTATGTTTGTCATGCTTTCTTTTAGGTCATCTGACCCGAAGATGTATAAAATGACACTAATACAATTTCAACTAGGCATGACTAGTAGTAATGAATTGATACAAAAATACCAATATAAATTAGTATAGATTACACCAAAGGTGTATCACTAAGACTAAGTTAACAAGAGGCCCATGGGCCTTAGCGGTCACCTGAGTTCGGATACAGAATGAAACAAAGACACAAAAACACTATATATTGGCCCATCAGGCCCTTGAAACCAGTCAGTGATTTTATAACTGACTTTTCAATCTATGAAGTGTATCTGGTTCCATCAAATCTGTGAATTCAGAAGATTTTTTTTCCTTATTTTTGTCATTTTGACCCCTTTTGGCCCCGCCCATCTACCCCTGGAGGGTGGCAAGGACCAATATGGATATGATGCTAAAATGTTATATCACAGGGTAATAATTCTAACCAAGTTTGACCTATTGAAAATCAAGCAAATAATGCTCATAAATGTGTTTTTCCAATATCAATTAAAATAGATTTGACCCCTAATCAGGGGAAAGTCTGAGATGCCAGGGCCATGAAATTCACAATTTTTGTAAAGGGCCTTAAAAAGACCTTCGAATCTATGAAGAGTATTTGGTTCCATCAAATTTGTATATTCAGAAGGAGACTTTTGAAATTTTTAGCCATTTTGAGCCATTTGGACCCCACCCTCTGGCCCCTGGGGGTCGGCCAGGACCAATATGGATATGATGTTAAAATACTATCTCAGGCTAATAATTCTAACAAAGTTTGACTCATTTCCTATTACACATGACCAAATAATGCTCATAAATGTGTTTCCCTATATAAACTATAGTAAACTTGACCCCCCCCCCCTCCCCAGGGAGGAACGTGAGACCCCAGGGTCATATAATTCACAATTTTTGTAAAGGACCTCAAGACGTTCCAATCTATGAAGAGTATTTAATTCTGCCATTTCTGGAATTTCAGAAGAAGATTTTTGAAGTTTTAGCCTATTTGACCCCTTTTGGCTCCACCCCTCAGGCCCCTGGGGGTCAGTCGGGGAAAAATTGTTGATAGGATTCAATGGCCTTCTCATACTGATAATTCTGACAACATTTGACTTATTTCCTAATACAAATGACCAAATAATGCTCATAAATATCTTTTCCCTATATAAACTATAGTAAACTTGACCCCCTCCCCAGGATGGAACGTGAGACCCCAGGGTCATATAATTCACAATTTTTGTAAAGGACCTCAAGGCCTTTCAATCTATTTGATTCTACCATTTCTGGAATTTCAGAAGAAGATTTTTGAAGTTTTAGCCTATTTGACCCCTTTTGGCCCAACCCCTCAGGGCCCTGGGGGGCTGGGACCATATAATTCACAATTTTGGTTGACCTTTGGCTATGGAAGGTTTCTGCAAAATTTCAACAAATTTGGTTCAGTAGTTTTGGAGAAGAAGTCGAAAAAGTAAATTGTTTATCGCCATACGACGCACGACGCACGACACACGACGCACGACGCACGACGACGGACAAAAGGCGATTAGAATAGGTCACTTGAGACTTCGTCTCAGGTGACCTAAAAATTCAATTGACTTGTTGCTATTATTGAATTTTCAGAAATAATATTTATAAGGGCGCAGTTCAAACGCTTTCATGATCCGACAAACGTGATCTTCATCTGGCAGAAGCTCAGTGCTATTGCTCTTTATTTGCAAGCGTTCAAGTGATAGACCACCTTCCAATATAATCAGCTGGCCAAAAACGGAATATCTGTTACAGGAAAAAAAATCTTCCTTTTCTTATGTGGATTTCCATTACCAAATAAGGGTTTGATATGTGAATATATGAATAAAATATAAACAGTAATTATTTCCATAATTATTTACAAAGTCACGTGACAACCGATCGATAATATTTTGCTGCTGCAACCTTGCGAGTTATTCCTCTTTCCCCACTGATGCTCCGATTACGTGGTACCATTTAACATTAGCTATTCTACATCATTGGTAATTGAAAAATGTATGGGGTACAACCAAATGACTCAAATAATAATAGTTTCTGATTATAACACATGGAATGATCCCGACATGATCCCGACCAAGCGTTGTTATTTTTCTGGTCGATACGAAATCCAAAAGTTCTACCAATGCAATTTAGCTGAAACCTGCATGAAATGATCCTGACATGGTGCCGACCATGTGTTGGTTTTTTTTTTGGGTCGATCCGAAATCCAAGATGGCCGGCACAGCCGCCATCTTGAAAACACATTTTGAACTTCTTATAAAGTTCTACCAGTGCAATTTAGCTGAAACTGGCATGAAATGATCCTGACATGGTCCCGACCAAGTGCTGTTATTTATCGGGTCGATCCGAAATCCAAGATGGCCGGCACATCCGCCATCTTCAAAATACATTTTATCTTCTCAAGTTCTACAAGTACGATTTAGCTGAAACTTGAATGAAATGATCCTGACATGATCTCTGGTTTATCCCAAATCGAAGGTAGCTACCATTTCACTATATATGATCAATTTGACTATATAGTCAGATTACCGTTAAGGTCCGTGGGCTTCTTGTTTAAACAATAACTTGTGTATTAAAGTTCACAACTTTATAAATGAAAATAGAAAGAACTCAAAAAGTCAGATACATGTATAGAACATCGCTCGCCAAGTCATGGATTTCTTCGAACTTGTGATCTGAATCACTATGCAGAAAAGTGCATGTAGATTCAATACTCCTGTTCAACACGGAGTCTGAACAAGATTGGTTACTTTCGTAATTTGAAAGTGTACCTCAGTCTTGATCATCATCACTGAGATTGAACTTTGTACGATATCTAGGACGCTTTGGAAAACGGAGTTTTAAAAGTTTCACTGTTTTAGTTTGTGACGCAACTTTAGGGTGGGAAAATGATTGGTATCATCAAGGGGAATCACGTATTTTTGCTATTTGCTGAGTTACAATGTAACCTCGGAGAAAATGTAGTATTTAAGATACCTAAGTGATTATTTATTATTTTATTAGTGTGTATTTCTAAAGATAACACAGGTGAAGTATTGTGACACCATATGTTTAGCAATAAATACAATCGCGAACTGTAATCACAGTGATAATATAGTATGACAAACAACATATCTGATGTTGTCGTTAGGTTTTCAAAATATTTTCAATGCTATGATATGTTGTCGGTAATACTGGACATAAGTGTCACGATATAAACCTGACCAGCCGCCGATCTCGTAAAATTGAAACAGCTATAAAGTCTTCATTTTTACTCTAATCTAAATGAAATTTTGTTCAGAGATACATTTTGGTATGACAAATAACATAATTTCTGTTGTCGTTAGGTTTTTAAAATATTTTCGATGTTACGATGTGTTGTCGGTATACCGTCACGGCACACCTCTGTCACTTGATCTATCGTTGACCAGCGGCCGATTTCAGAATATTCAAATCGCTCTAATTACTTCATCTTTGCAAAAATCTTCATAAAACTTGGTAGAAATGTTTAGTTTAATGTACTGAATAACATATCATGTGTTGTCAACTTTTCTGCGTATTTAACGTTTTGTCGTTTCTTGTCGCTATTAAGTGTGACCTCACGAGATTGCGTCTTCCTAGGGTAGTCACCCACTGATGTCCATATACATGTAGTCCAAACTGATGTACCTGTAAGTTTTCAATAAAACAACACTTTGTAAAAAAAAACATCCAGAATCATATTACTGAATTATATCATTTGAATGTCAGTCCCTGTTTCTATATGTAATGATCAAATTAAATGTATGGTATAAATACATGTACATTTTTTTTTAAATCTTGCTCGTATTGAATGCAATAGTGCTTAGAAATTTACACTTCTCTAAAGTAGATCTAATAAAGACTAATAAAGAGACACTTTTGGTCCAAAGTTCAAGATGGGATCATGACAGTAAAAGTGGTATTATAAAACAAGAGGCCCATGGGCCTTAACGGTCACCTGAGTTAGAATATATAATGAAACAAATTAAAGACATATAAACACTATATGCTGGTCCTTGAAGTTGGTCAGTGATTTATAAATTTCACTTTTTAGACTATGAAGAGTATTTGCTTCCATCAAACCTGTGAACTTAGAGGTATTTTTTGAAATTTTGATAATTTTGACCCTTTTTGGTCCTGCCCCTCTGGTCCCCCAAGGGGTCCTCGAGGACGGATATGAATGTTAAAATGCTATATCTTAGGCTAATAATTCTTATCAAGTTTGACTAATTTCCTACGAAAATTGGGCAATAATGTTCACAAATATGTTTTTCCTATATAAACTAAAGTAAACTTGACCCCTCTCCAGAGGGTAACGTGAGACCCCAAGGTCATATAATTCACAATTTTTATAAAACACCTTAAGACCTTTCCATCTATAATTATTTGATTCCACTATATCCAGAATTTTAGAAGATTTTTGAAGTTTTAGCCTATTGACCCTTTTTTTGCCCCGCCCTCTGCCCCCAGGGGATCGGCCAGGACCAATGTGGATATGATATTAAAATGCTATCTCAGGCTAATAATTCTAACTAAGTTTGATTCATATCCTATGAAAATTGAGCAAACAATGCTCATTAATGTGTTTTTCCTATATAAACTATAGTAAACTTGACCCCCTCCCCAAGGGGAAACGCGAGACCCTAGGGTCATATAATTCACAAATTTTGTAAAGGACCTTAAGACCTTTCTATTTATGAAAAGTATTTGATTCTACCATTTCCAGAATTTCAGAAGAAGATTTTTGAAGTTTTAGCCTATTTGACCCTTTTTTAGCCCAACCCCTCTGCCCCCAGGGTGTCGGCCAGGACCAATGTGGATATGATATTAAAATGCTATCTCAGGCTAATAATTCTAACCAAGTTTGACTCGTTTCCAATGAAAATTGAGCAAACAATGCTCATAAATGTGTTTTCCCTATATAAACTATAGTAAACTTGACCCCCTCCCCAAGGGGAAACGCGAGACCCTAGGGTCATATAATTCACAAATTTTGTAAAGGACCTTAATACCTTTCTATTTATTAAAAGTATTTGATTCTACCATTTCCAGAATTTCAGAAGAAGATTTTTGAAGTTTTAGCCTATTTGACCCCTTTTGACCCCGCCCCTTAAGTCCCTGAGTCAGTCATAGAAAATTTGTTAATAGGATTAAATGGCCATCTCATACTGATAATTCTGACAACATCTGACTCATTTCCAATTACAAATGACCAAATAATCTGCAAAAATGTGTTTTCCCAATATAAACTATAGTAAACTTAACCCCCTTCCCAGGGGGAAACTAGAGACCCCAGGGTCATATAATTCGCAATTTTTGTAAAGGACCTTAAGACCTTTCTATCTATGAAGAGTATTTGATTCTACCACATCTGTGAGTAGAGAAGAAGATTTTTGAAATTTTACTCAATTTTACCCCTTTTGGCCCCTCCCACAGCACCCTGGGGGATGGGGACCATATAATTCACAATTTTGATTGGCCTTATGCCTAAGAAGGTTTGTGCAAAATTTCATTGAAATTGCTTCAGCAGTTTTGGAGAAGAAGTTGAAAATGTAAATTGTTTACGGACATACGACGCACGACGGACGACGCACGACGCACGACGGACAAAAGGCGATTAGAATAGGTCACTTGAGACTTCGTCTCAGGTGACCTAAAAAACTGGGGATATGGAAGTTTCCAAATGCCCACAAACAAACTCTTGATCTATCACTGATTAATTGACCTTAAGAAACATGTTTGCTCTTACCTTTGCAGATTTCAAACAGTTTCACTAATCTTCCATGCAAACTTCTGATTGGTAGCAAAATCCAGTAACTGATCATTACAAGCAAGACAAAAATCCAGAAAAGAAGATGAAATATTCATGGTAAATTTAAAAATTTTACATTTATAGTCTCATTTCAAAAAGTTTGGACATATTAATAAGAGACTGACACAACATACACAATGATTTTATTCAGCTATTGCTGAAACATTGTTCTTTTTTTTAATTTAATCAAGTGTTCCATCCATATATAAAGTCCATGTACAGAATCACTTAAAATATTCAAAGGAGGTGTTGCATGGCCGCCCACGATCGATTTTTTTTATTTTTTTTTTTTTTTTTTTTTTTTTTTCGAGTGTATCAATCGCTACATAATACGTATCGGAACAGTACTTATTTCATGAATAGATTAATCTCACGAATACAGCGCCACCTTTTATAAGTTTAAGGTCCGATTCCTACTTGTGCGCCTTTAATGTATCATATTAAGGCATGCAAAAGCCAAAGATAAATTGTTTTGGTGTAATAACATAGCATTTTGTATTATCTTTTCAACGATATGCAATACTTCATCATATCTGTTGGGGTTTTCTTGCAATTTCCAGTTTTCCTCTTATTTTCCGAATAGCGCACGACAATGGACGAAGCATGGTGACTATAGGTCATCCTGACCCTTCGGGATAAATGATCTAATGGCATTAAAATGAAGACGCGGTTCTGCAGGTAGGGAATTAGAATTGTACCTGCTGTCCCTATTGCATGATCGTAAAAGGCGACTAAATTTAGAATCTTATCTGTTCTCTTCTTTCAACTTACTTTCTACTTCCTAATTATATAACGTCTTCATTGACGATGCCTCCCTTTTTGGCCTTTGGTTGAGCGTTCGCCCCTGTGAGGAAGGCTCTGGGCTCTGTCCCCTGGCCGAGACACACCAAGGTCCATAAAAGTGGTAGTTTCTGCTCCTGTTTAGCGCTCAGGATTAAGAGAGTATGACGACTGGCTCGCCTGTTGTCCGTATAATGTGACTGGGTAGGAGTTCCACTATAGAAGATAACACAACATGAATATACCACAGCCTCCCATATCACACACTACGCACTTCATACACGGAGGACATTGCATAAATGGGAGGCCGTCCTTACATAACCCTGATTGTTAATAGGACGTTGATTTAATCAAGCAATGAAAACGAGTAACAAATGCAGGAATTGATCTGATCTACAATGCAGGAATCGGTCTGGTTGATTCGCTGATTTTTACTGACGTTCTACTACAGCTATAGTCATTTAAGGTCGGCATCCCGTGTATGCCATTTCATATATTCTACGGTGCTTCAGAATTAATTTACTAACAATCTATTTTTTTAAATAATATAAACATTGACCGACCATTTTTAATTAAAAACTAATAGATATAGGAATATTGGTCTCCTTTTGTTCTAAGAAGTTAGACTAAAATATCTAGCAAAATGAAGCTGCTAGACAGCAATGGCCATTGAAGGATGTACTTTCATACAGGATGTTGGATGAGAAAAAACTGCTGTTATCAGTACCTGGCAAACTCTTTGGTGGTATTATTTCGCGATCCCTATGCTACTAAAGGTAAAATGAGACATAAAGCGCCTCGTCTGATTGGCGCCAGCAAAAAAAAGGTACCACATTAAGTCGTCTTTTACGATCATGCAGTGTGTATAGCCGGTGCAATTCTAACGCCCTACCTGAAACGATGGCAACATTGGTGGTTCACTGAAACAATGGGAAAAGGACACATAATGTCGTTATACAGTTTCTGGATTGGAATATGGCATTGTGTAAAATATACATTAACATCCCTTATGAAAGGTTCTTCATTTGGTTTCTTTCCAATGAAGATAATTAAGCAATAATCAATTAGTAAAGAATTCTTAAAATAGAACGGGTTGATTTGCATAGTTAAAAATACCTCGTGTATACATATATGTTCGATACCCGGATAGTAAACAAAGCATGGCCGACAGAGAGGGCAGTTCTGAGCAAACGGTGAACAATACAATGTTCTATAATTGTTTTAGTATATGATACATATTAGACTTCACAGATTATAAATGTGTCCTGTCAAAGGTTACATATAGTTCATATAAAGCTTAATACAAAATACGTATTAATCGAAAAATAGTGTATGTAAATAATGGAATGCATACATGGGGCACCAGATGGGGTATTTTATCGTACAAATATAAACACTTGGCCGTGTCAATTTTGGTGATGAACGGTTGATTTTAACTTTCCTCTCGTGTAATAATTTGAGATAAATACAGTATTTACCCCTTACTATGTATAAATAAATAAACATCATGATACTACTGATCTATTCATAATTTGAGAGCTAGGAGAGCATACTTAGAGCATTTGTAAAGAGCTGGACTAATAGCTTACTATATACATGTATTAAAACTGCTTTCTATTTCTTCTTTAGGTATTGTTTTACGATATTCTTATGTCTATGAAATATGTGATAGTACATGTAGATGAAAGATCACTGGAATCGGCGCTAGTCGAGATACGTCAATCTATATGTTGAGACATATCTGTATTATATTACTTTGCTCATGATCAACACGGTTACTGCATGTATACGTTATTTGTAAATATATGTATACATATCGTATATTACATCTATATATATCTATTCTCAGTATTCATGTACCCAACACATATGTGTTTGTTAGGACCCAGCACTTAATTGACATATATACCTATGTTATTACATCCTTTATTTATTTTTTATCAATTATACATGTAAACATTTTCTGGTGTATATTCCAACCGGGGGGCTATATACCGATACCTGTCGAAATTTCATTTCTGATTAAATGTTTCTCGATTACGTTTCGTCTGGTTAGAAAAAATATGTAAGAAAAAATTAGTTCGTGATGCCTACTAGCACTTTATCAGTCTTATTAAAACGGATATTTTTCCCATTTTCTCTTCTTTTAATGAAAGACTGATCCAGGTTTTCTTTAGCTTTTTTATTATACATTTCAACCAGGTCTTCTTCATTTGATGAACTGTATAGAAATCATTAACGAACTGTTTTTATACTCCATTTCTTAGTACTATTCAAACAAGCCAAACTATTCTACATTTTGTACATGCATTCCTTTTCCTGTCCCGTGCATGCAATGAATTATGAGATGATATGAATCGCATAGGCCTGCATATGGTTCATGCACAGGTGTTTTTCTCTATATATATATTGACACAGTATTACATATATATAGAGACAGAGAAAAATGTCTAGAGCCAAACACCTGTGCACGTGGTTCATATACATGTATCTTTACATGTCGCATAAACATATATTATGTATACATGTTTCTGCATATAGTAATTACAAAGTTCATAATAATAATCTTTGTAACTCTATAGAGGTAGGCAGGCTGGTAGCCTTGCTTAGGCCCCAATGATATTATTGGTGAAACAGGCTAGTAGCCCTGCTTAAGTCCCCATGAATATCATTAATAGATATGATATTTGAATATTCCCGCTAGGTAAACAGGAAGTAGGGTACCTGTTGAACCTTGACAGAAGTTGTCATGTTAATTAGCCGTGTATAATTGTGGATCGCGGGGCTGAGTTAAATTATAGTGTATATTATAAGAGTACAAGTATTAGTTATTAAATAACAACCATGTATATATTTATTAGGCTGTGTTTAATTTCATAGTGCATTATTGTGGTGTGTATAATGTTGCTTAGACCTAGTACCGATGTGTAGTATATTTAAAGGTCAGTAACGCGGAATTGTTTACTCATGCTTGCAGCCAGAGTTAGGTTGTTGTTTTAAAGCATGGCCAAACTAGGTGACCGAAATATCAGTAAATTGTTACGGCACCTACTTAGTAGCGACTACGTGGGATGTTCTGGAAAGCATGACAGGACATCGCACGGTATATGCACGTGTTAAACTAGGTGACCAACTTATTAGCAAAATAGACATTCTGGATCAAACAACTATGTTCAGAGAACTAACGGGTATAGCAACTAGAGGACACTCGAAAAAACTCTTCAAAAAACGATTTAGGCTAAACTCAACCGGAAATTTCTTCAGTAATCGAGTAATTAATACATGGAACTCGCTCTCAGAGGAAGTGGTTACATCACCAACGCTTAACTGCTTCAAATCCAGACTGAACAAATTGTGGGTCAACCACCCAACCAAATTTCGACCAACGTTCTACTAATGAGTTAGTCAACTGAACAGTGTAGTGGTAGTATGAACTGTTAAACAACCACTAACATTTTAAATGGAGAGGTTATTTTTAACACCCAATAGGGTCACCATGATGTACCGTATATGTACATAATCAATATTACAGGAACTAACGAACGATTATCAAGTGTCAAATATAGACACCTTTTAACGCAACCGGAAGTTTTTAACAAATAGTACGCATATGTATAGTACTATACCAGTTGAAGAAAGCATCAACGTACATCAAACAAGCCCAGAAGCTTACCAAAGATGTCATTTCAGCGATTCAGCGATTAGTAAATTGTTACCGAATAGGTATGGGTATGGTAGGGACTACGTGGAATGTTCTGGAAGGAATGACAGGACATCACGTAGTCCACACACCTGTTTAACTGCGCAGTATAGTTTGTGCAAAACGTGCATATAACAGGCGGTTCTGTCCAGCCTCAACCAAGTCCAGTCAGAAAATCAAAACATTTCTATTTTGTTAAGCCTGCATCAGGCGCCGGTAAGGCTGTATTCTGAAATAAAAAAATAATAAATTTTGACAGTTTATGATGAGCTGGGTAACCTTTGGGGCAAGCATTGTCCCAACGGCACGTGCACAAGTCACGTACCCAAACATTATAAATAGAGGGCTGCAATAGGCCCCAGTCAGACGGACATCAGACCGGAATCAGACGGAGATTAGACTGAAGACTGAAACTGAGGTTTGAGACTGGGTACACATACACCTTATGTAACGACTTGTTTCGCTACGACCGTATTCATTAGCGTAGAGTAAGAATGATACAATCAATTTGTTTTGCTCTGGGTTCGACTGCCGCGTTAGCTTGCAGATTCCTATGTCTCGCTACAATATTCAAAGGTACTAGTGAGTATGGACAATGGACGACATCAAATTCATTTTACAGTTTATTAATATTTAACATGTGTAAAGGCGACAACAAGAAAATACCCGCGTGGCTCAGTGGGAAGTAGTGTGTAATGGACAGTTTTGCTTCTAATATTCTCACGTTTTCGCTATCAGAATTAACTCCTACCCATCAATGAAAGACCGAGCACGTGGCGCTACACACCGGGCCGATTATCGATAGTTTAACCCCCAATTTCACAAACACCGTTCTCCAGCGAAGATTCTCAAAATATCTCCTTTACGGTTAACCCCGAAACTCAACACAGGAGGCTCCCACTCTTTTCCAGCTTACCAACGGCTCTCAACTCAAGAGTGAAGACTTTTAAATACTATCGAAACCCGTCTAAAAGCGACATTGCACAATTTCACAAGTATTTCAAACTCAAAAATATAGCAAAAATATCGACTGACAGCGAAAAAATACACACACAGTAATGTTAATGCATTTCCATACTATACGATAACAGCAAATTAGGGAAAGGATGGGCGACAAATATATAAAAATTACATGGGATTCAAAAACACAACCCTCACCTCTCAAGGCCCGGTAGAAAACTGAAAGTCTCGGCGAAGTCCCGAGATCTCGAGCACAGCAAAATCCCGTCAAAGTCTCGGTTAATATAATTTCCGAAAAATATAGCAACGAAGCGCACCGCAGCTTCGTTACATACCCCCCAACCACCTAGACAGACTGCGACCCGTAGCCGTAAAACTGATCCAAGGGAGATAATTTGGAGAAAAAAAAGAAAGAAATAAACCAAAAACATCCTAACAAAAGTTGAAACATTTAAAGCCAAAAGTAAGATGCACAAATTTCGAATTTGGAAGTAACTCGAACTAGAATAAAAAATAGAATGAGAAAACCAAACTAAATTTTAAACAACCAATCAAGGGGAGGTAATTTAGGGAAAGAAAAACCTTAAGTTCACAAAGTCGAACATCTCTTAATAAAGGGAGATAATCCGAGGAAAAACAAAAACCCAAAATTTTGCACATAGACAAACATGCCTTAAGCTCAGCTAAGAAAGAAAAAAAGCGAAAAAAAAACCAAGTTCGTATATTGTCCCGCCAACCACCTAGACAGGATGCGACCCGCAGCCACAAAAACCTACTGCAAGAAGGGGAAAAAATAAAATAAAAAAAAATAATGTAAGACCTTCCTACAATTACAGAGGACGGAAATGCATCAACATACCGCGGCCATTCTAAACAGGAGATAGAACATGTCATTATCTTTAAATAATCCCTCACTGGCCAAAATCACAATCATAACAACAAAATAAACAATTGTACAATAAGGTACCAAAAACAAAGGAGGTGGACTCTCTATATAACAATTATACTGAAGTGGTATTGGGATTTAAAAAAAATAACAATCATCCCAATGCCAGTACACAAATATATCACATCACAAGTATAGAACATGTACAAGTATCACCGATTAATTATCCCTACGACGTTCAATATTAATATTCTTGCTAAATAACCACAATGCTAGTGCATCAAAGGTTAAACAACGAAAGCATTACATTTCATCAAGGAATCCTGTGCAAATCTACAAATTTCCATTTGCAACCAATTACACAAGTAATATTTCCGATCTTTTGTTTATTTAATTATTACAACATCTTTATTCTGTAACACCACTGGTATGTACCCGAAAACATCCACTATAAGCAAACCGGTTTTATTAAATGTAGTTTTGTCAGAGACAAGCTATGAAACCCCCAGACAGCTCAGAGAGTCACATGAGTTACGTGCCCTTGATATAGGTAGTAGCTGGTGGCTAGCAAAATTCAATACTCAGCTCACCTGTAATATCACTAATTTTCTCTACGAGGACATCAATCACATCTGTTTAGTAGTGATTATATATATATAGCTTAGGGCATGGTTGTTTTTCATTCCTTTTCTTTTGTATTTCTTTCTCTTTGTATACTTGTTTTACAGCCCTAGCAATCAACTGCAGATGCCTCATATATATATATTGTACTACCACCTGACGTATGTACAATGCCAAGTGACCTCTGAGCAGACTGGAGAATTTCAGGTATATATACCTACAACATACAAAAGGAAAAGAATATATATATAAAAACAGGTCATAAATACATCCCCAGATTATACATGAACATACTGAAACTACTCATCAATACTAGGTCTGAATAAATTGAATGCTCCTCACTATGCGTATTATTCCTTAAAGTTCTGATGCCCCCTGGGGGGAATATTCAGGGGTCGATACGGTGTCCTCCAGACCCCTGTGCTGCGCGGTTCGGGTTTATTACCCTGCCCGATCGGGCCCAAACTATAATGTTCTCCTTGTGTAACACTGAAATTCCCTGGAATCATGTACAGGGTTTTTTTTTGTTACCATGGCCAAAAGCAACACCCCAATGTCCCGATACTTATCACATCAAAGTTCCTCCGGGCACTTTATATCACACTTTCCGGAATAACAATAAGGACGTCTGGGTCCGGGCAGGGCCCTAGGAGTTTTCCCCAAACCGCTTTGACGTTGTGGCACCAGCAATGACACAGGGGCCTGGGTCCTCTTCCTTAGTTCCTCCCCCCAGGTCAGGGGCACCAGTACACAACAAACATGAAAAACAAGTTGAACAACAAATGTTAGTCCTATCAAATTGTAATATCAATACTACTAAACAATAACAACCCCTCTTATATCTTAATTACAAGTTTGTATTTTCAGTATTGGCCCTATCAGTTTCGGAATTTAACTCACTCTAACCCCATATCAGTTACTACAATAAATCCTACTTAGTCCCCTTTACCCATGAGCGGCCTCCCCAGTAATACTGTCGCCCATCCTTCCCCCATGTCCTGTTGCACGACACCTCCCATGAGCATTCGCAATGAAAGTTTTACACAGGACTGTAAAGCCTATATTTCATTTCCCAAATCCGCACTGTCCATATTCTCACCAGTACTAATGTGAAACGCCTACACAAGTTTCGTTAATCAAGCCAACAAGGCTAGGTCCAGAATATAAAAGAGAAACACAGTGCAAGCTATAAATAGCTCACACATGAGAAATTATACACACAAGCGTAACCACTCAACCGAAACGTAAACAGTACACCTGTATAAATTTCACAACCACAGGGACACGTCACCCCGCGTAGTAAATAAACGAGCAAGTCAACGATCCGAAATTCAATTAATTAGTTAATTAGGGTCCCGCCGGAGGTTCCAAATTGTAACGACTTGTTTCGCTACGACTGTAGTCATTAGCGTAGAGTAAGAATGATACAATTAATTTGTTTTGCTCTGGGTTCGACTGCCGCGTTAGCTTGCAGATTCCTATGTCTCGCTACAATATTCAAAGGTACTAGTGAGTATGGACAATGGACGACATCAAATTCATTTTACAGTTTATTAATATTTAACATGTGTAAAGGCGACAACAAGAAAATACCCGCGTGGCTCAGTGGGAAGTAGTGTGTAATGGACAGTTTTGCTGCTAATATTCTCACGTTTTCGCTATCAGAATTAACTCCTACCCATCAATGAAAGACCGAGCACGTGGCGCTACACACCGGGCCGATTATCGATAGTTTAACCCCCAATTTCACAAACACCGTTCTCCAGCGAAGATTCTCAAAATATCTCCTTAACGGTTAACCCCGAAACTCAACACAGGAGGCTCCCACTCTTTTCCAGCTTACCAACGGCTCTCAACTCAAGAGTGAAGACTTTTAAATACTATCGAAACCCGTCTAAAAGCGAGACATGCCAAGTCCGACATTGCACAATTTCACAAGTATTTCAAACTCAAAAATATAGCAAAAATATCGACTGACAGCGAAAAATACACACACAGTAATGTTAATGCATTTCCATACTATACGATAACAGCAAATTAGGGAAAGGATGGGCGACAAATATATAAAAATTACATGGGATTCAAAAACACAACCCTCACCTCTCAAGGCCCGGTAGAAAACTGAACGTCTCGGCGCAGTCCCGAGATCTCGAGCACAGCAAAATCCCGTCAAAGTCTCGGTTAATATAATTTCCGGAAAATATAGCAACGAAGCGCACCGCAGCTTCGTTACACTTACATCCACCTACGTCACCGCTTCCTCTAGGGCCATATATTAGAGAGAGAAAGAGAGAACTCTTGTCTACACTTCACATTGAATAAAAGTCGTCAACAAGCTTCTACCCTACTCCTTGTCGTCATTTCGACCAACACAGCCATCCATAGGACGACATCTTATGCTACAATGTGGATTGTACTCAGTTAGTAATTCATGATCATGATCACTTGTCATGGATATATATCCGATAATGCCGATATCGTCGTTGACCCCGTTGTCTCAAACACTGGTCTAAGCTTAAGCTTATGTTCGGTCTTCGATGGAGTAGAACATGTAGGCTTACCAGACTTCGTATGTATATGTATGTATACATCGTTGTATTATTATAAAAAGAAACAAAGTGTAATATCTATATAGCAGGTAACGACATGGCATGTTTTGTGTTTACGCTCATTTGTTTACAAGTTTTGTCGAGCCACCCTGTGGGAGGCCTCATCAAGTAACACAAACGTGTGTTCGGTTTCGATGTACATTTTAATAAAGCTAGATTAGGCCCTATAGGCATCTATAAAACTTATTATCATAATTTAATTTAATTATGATTTTGTTAAAGGGACTAAATCGTTAAAAAAAATCATGTAATAAAAGATAAAACGAATTATAGAACTGAAAGTAATTGTAAAAATTGTGTACTTTGTGTTAATAACAAAATTTAAAAGTTTGTATAACCATTTTGTTCAAAATGGAGAAAAAACTGAAAATAAATAGAAACGACCTAGTCACTATTTCATATTATTATCTTTCGGCGAGGTAAACAATCCCTGTGTGCATGCGCGATGTGGGAACATTCACCGAAGGAAATCTCATCTGTCTAAAGGACATATCGGCTATCGACTGAAAACACCAATTTATCGACTACAAGTTCCTAATTTCTGTGTTATATCTAATATTTCTAAGTGTAAATATTCATATATTGTACAGGTTTTTGCAGCTATAAAGAAGAGTTTTCATTATATTATATGGTTTTATACTTGCTTCTACCATTATTTCATTTTCATATGTCATATTAGGTACTAGTACGTAGTACATTAAACCTGCCAATATTATTAGTTTTTTTTTAAATTGGCCTAATATATCAATTTTATGATAAGGAAAAACTAATGATATAGGCATGTTTAGCGGACTAATGAACTAGAGCACAGTGACCCATGAAATATTTGTTAATAGGGAATTTATTACATAATCACTATTTCTAGTTGAATATTTTATAAAACGAATACGACAATCAATTAACAAAATCAACAGCACCGTACCGAAGATTGACGTATTACCTACGTATGTCACGTTGTAACTCCGGTTTGAATGTCTTATTGTCTTCTCTAACATTATTAGACCTGTATGCAGCCAGTTAATCTAATACATTGGCCGTGTCCGTCCTCTACTCGATAAACGTCTACATGCTGTGCTTGATTCGAGATCTATAAAGCTAGCGCGAAATTGAGCGTGAACCTTTGTGACGTCATATAACTTAACTCACTGTTATGCGCGATTCCTTGGAAGTTTTCTTGAGAACTAGACAACAACAGCGATGTGTTCATAAAGCCGTGCAATATACCATATAGAACAGTGCAATAACGTTTCCATGGAAGCGTGCAATATAACTTCGGACTGTGCAATATAACAAGGTTTCATTGAACAGTCGGGACAATAGTTGAAAATATTATATTTCCTCAAATACAAATTGGTGTAAACAAAATATGTAATAGATATACCTAGTTATAATGTCTATCCGTTTAATGGACATTCCCTATATCAGGGGGTCGAACGTGTCTTGGTATGTCGAACGTGTCTTGGTATGCGAAGCAAATATGGCGTCGAAAGCTCCGCTTCGAGTGTCAATCGTGATTGGGAAATCACTCATGCCTCTTCTATGCTTCATGCAATGATTGCAGTTTCTAAAAATGCAAGAGATAATTACTGTCCTTACTTAAATAAAAATCTATTGACGAAAAACAACGCGATTTTCACGCTGAAAACAGCACCTGGGCATGGTACAGGACTTTGTTTGGCTGAATGTGAAATTGTAGTTCGTTAGAACAGCCGTGTGATAGACAGGATCCTGTAAAATAACCTATCCAACAATGTTTGCCCTGTTTCCACTGTAAGAAATCACTGAATTCACAGAACGGGGCGTTTTAGTTCGGTGTACGCAATAATTGGTATGCGCAGTCGATGACACCACCAGTTTTGGTATGATGTGGTCTGTTTACATACAAGTGATGTAGATATTTGGAAAGTGGTATAACTGCTTAAATATGTGATGTAGGTATTTTAGAGTGTGCAACAATGTTTTTGTGTCCAACATTCTATAATGGACTAAACATCAAATTTATTAGTGAGCCCTTTTTGTCAGGCATACTCAAGAAAAATCGATAATAAAAGGTAAAATTGTTCGAAACGCAAAAAATACAAATATGTTCTTTGCCAACTGTAACACCATAAATTATGATTGTCCGTTCACATCATAGTGCTCCATGATCAGCGAAACTGAATAAAAGATTTCAATAAAAAAACTGCTTAAATATGTGATGTAGGTATTTTAGAGTGTGCAACAATGTTTTTTGTGTCCAACATTCTATAATGGACTAAACATCAAATTTATTAGTGAGCCCTTTTTGTCAGGCATACTCAAGAAAAATCGATAATAAAAGGTAAAATTGTTCGAAACGCAAAAAATACAAATATGTTCTTTGCCAACTGTAACACCATAAATTATGATTGTCCGTTCACATCATAGTGCTCCATGATCAGCGAAACTGAATAAAAGATTTCAATAAAAAACTGCTTAAATATGTGATGTAGGTATTTTAGAGTGTGCAACAATGTTTTTGTGTCCAACATTCTATAATGGACTAAACATCAAATTTATTAGTGAGCCCTTTTTGTCAGGCATACTCAAGAAAAATCGATAATAAAAGGTAAAATTGTTCGAAACGCAAAAAATACAAATATGTTCTTTGCCAACTGTAACACCATAAATTATGATTGTCCGTTCACATCATAGTGTGCTCCATGATCAGCGAAACTGAATAAAAGATTTCAATAAAAAACTGCTTAAATATGTGATGTAGGTATTTTAGAGTGTGCAACAATGTTTTTGTGTCAAACATTCTATAATGGACTAAACATCAAATTCATTAGTGAGCCCTTTTTGTCAGGCATACTCAAGAAAAATCCATAATAAAAGGTAAAATTGCTCGAAACGCAAAAAATACAAATATGTTCTTTGCCAACTGCAACACCATAAATTATGATTGTCCGTTCACATCATAGTGCTCCATGATCAGCGAAACTGAATAAAAGATTTCAATAAAAAAAGTAAATATGTGATGTAGGTATTTTAGAGTGTGCAACAATGTTTTTGTGTCAAACATTCTATAATGGACTAAACATCAAATTTATTAGTGAGCCCTTTTTGTCAGGCATACTCAAGAAAAATCCATAATAAAAGGTAAAATTGCTCGAAACGCAAAAAATACAAATATGTTCTTTGCCAACTGCAACACCATAAATTATGATTGTCCGTTCACATCATAGTGCTCCATGATCAGCGAAACTGAATAAAATATTTCAATTAAAAAAAAATAGGATGCTTAAATATGTGATGTAGGTATTTTAGTGTGTGCAACAATGTTTTTGTGTCCAACATTCTATAATGGACTAAACATCAAATTTATTAGTGAGCCCTTTTTGTCAGTAAGATTTATAGGGGCTACGCCCTCGCCCCTATAAATCTTACTGACCCTCTATGCCTTTATAGGGGTCAGTAACTGACTATATAACTAATAATATTTGTCTTCTTTGTCCCGCATTACTGTTTGTATCCTATTATGTAATCGTGTTCGTTTTGTATGTCTTGATAAAAGGGCAGATCACCTCGAAAATTTGACAATTTTCTTTATCCACACGGTTGGAATTACTTCCTTGTCCAATATAAACAACAAGTCGTAATATGTTAATTGAATTTTAATGTAAACAGTACCATTGTGTGTAATCATAAAACGGAACTGTTTTTGTGGGGCCTTGTTAAACTAAGGCCTGCTGTTTGACTGTACACCACCCAAAAGAGAGCGACTTTATCATAATCAAAAACAAGGTACTTTATCAAATTCCTGGTTGTAATTTATATTCAAAATGATTGAACCATCATTTAAATATCATGTACAGTAGACATAGATGCAGCCGAAGACGTAACACCTCTTATCGCCAACTGACTACGATGAAGCGTGTTACCATTGGAAATGGTTTGTTATGCTAGGTTTACACTATGTTCCCGGCGGTCACGGCAGCCCCGTTTCAGGCTACCGTGGACAAAACGTGGTGACCGCGAGACAACGTGAGACAACGCAGAAAGACGTGATAGACAAACGTGAGCGGTCGTGATTACCGTGGATGCCGTGCCAGATTTTTAAACTGTCAAAAAATTTGCCACGGCAGTCACGGTACAGATGGTGAACGCCACAGGACGTAACAAAACGGGATTGACGTAACAAAACGTAACAGCGCGTACAAGGCCGTAACAAAACTTCCAGACGGTCCGTGGTGGAACGGGTATCAAGCACGTTCCCCGGAATCTCTCGGTGATTTCAAGTTTTGTGACGTTCTGTTGCGTTTCTTCCACGTTTTATCACGGTTGATGCAGAATGGCTGCACGTTTTGTGCCGTTTTGTCCAGGTTTGTCAAGGTTTTGACGGCAAGCCAAGGTGGATGATAGCCGTTTTGATGCGTTCTGTCAAGGCACATCACGGCTCGTAGCGGTTGAAAACCCGACGTGATACGGCGTGTTTACGTCTTATTACGGTCTTACGTTGCAAGCAATATATGATAGAGTATCATTGCCTGGCCTGGTACATATTTGCAAATACTTTTTCGAATTATTTGTATTAATAAATAGAAATAGTCATTATCAAACACATTTAAACCATCAAATTATACCAAAGAGGCAGTTTAAGTGAGAACCATTACAGAAAAAAAATATTTGCGTAGAAACACTTCGTGTTAAGATTTTCTTTTCTTTTAACACATTTTGTAATTAAAACGTGTTTGAAATGACATGTTCGGCAATAGATATTGTTTCATTTCCTCCAAAAAAGCCCGTCATCAGACTTTCATCCCTAGTTAGCCTTGGCGAACCGTGAAAAACGTAATCTGAGCTTGATCAAAACGTGTAAAACGTAACAGACCTCATCAGATCGTAACAGGCCTAGAGAGAACGTAGTGGTATCCTTGATAGACCGTGCTAAAGCCGTAGTGTGCCTTTAACCTCCGGGAAAAGCACTTTCCCCTATATCCACGGTCCACCACGTAATCCGTAAAAGACCGTGGCAAAACTGCACAAGACCTAGCTCAACTTGAATGCAGAAGAAAAAATAGCCAAAATTCAACGGCGCGTCACGTTTCGGGCAAACGGGGCTACCGTGGTCGCCGGGAACATAGTGTAAACCTAGCATTACCCGAAGTAGTCCAAAATGGTTATTACTTAATTACCTCCGAGTCTAGTTTCGGAGAAAATGACGAGGTGATCCGATTGGGCTAGCAGATGGTAATCGGGATCGTCTTTACGCTTGACTGTAATGTAAAATCCAAATGCATTCCGAGTAGTCTTAAAGATGCTCCACCGCTGACAAATAGTATTTTTCCACTATTAAAAACAGGAGCAGACGATTTAGTATTTTTCTTCAGTTACAAAAGTTAATTACTTTACACCATTACCACTATTGAAAAGTTTGAGCTTCTAATTTTACTTCAAGTTAAAAATATGAAAAATAATTATTTGCATCCCGAAAAAATTCCGTACCACTATATCCTATATGGAAGGAACTACTGAATGCGCATGTACTAAAGGCAAAATAAATTATTTTATATTATTTTTTGTGTTAATTAGAATATTATATACACGATTAAACACCAATTATTCTTCAAATGATGAATATCATTTATGCTCTGTCGGCGGTGGAGCATCTTTAATAGAAAACGTCTAAATAACTTGGCGACACGATGCTATAAGTTGCTGACATGATGCTATAACATGGCGACACGATGCAATAACACGATGGCATTATACAAATATAGTATTTTGATGAGGTCGATACATGGTTATATCGACCAAAGAAAAAATATTGACAGAGGACGTAGTCCGAGGGCGATATTTTTTCTTTGGTCGATATAACCATGTATTGACCGAAATCAAAATGCTATAATTGTTTTATTATTTTTCTGGAATTTTATTTTTACATTTTGAAATGAGTGTGAAACTAAATGAGCATCACATTGTAAATTCTGCTTCGTGATGACAGTTACAATCCTATGATTTTGTAACAAGTATAATTCATTAACAACATATGAAAACAGTATCAATTGATGCAGTTCAAGCTTTTATTACATGAACCAGGTGCATGCGTGTTTGTAAATTGCATACATGTACATGTACTCCATTATACATGTAGCTCCATGCCTTAAGGACACAGTCAATTAAATGTATAGTTTGTCCTCCGTTGAAATAATACACTTCGATGTCAAACACATATTAAAAGATTCAGATTGACATAAAGATACATTATCTTATGCTTAGTACTCCGTTCCGTAAAATAAAAATCGTGGAATTTTAAAAATAAATATCAAACGTATTCACTATTCAATGGCTCCAGACGCTTAATGAATGTTATTCGATTATTTCCTACTCTCCTACCGTGTTTATATTGAAACTTTAAAAGCTTAAACTGTAGTCATCAGCTGGAAGTCATCATCATCTTTGTTAGAAACCGAAACAATCAACGTCGTCTGTCACATTTTGTGGTTACGCTTCAAACTTTTTTTTTTTTTTTTTTTTTTTTTTTTTTTTTTTTTTTTTTGCACTCAGGACAAAAACTCATGCATATATGGTCCCAATGCGACAATGGCGTACACAGGTTGTTTCAAAGCGTTTGTTTCAAAGCACCAGGAACACTAAACGTAGACGATAACGTTATCTAAAAATAACCGTGCAATATACTTTTTCTATAAACTACTTCCGGAAAAATCGTGCAATTTAGTTTTTTTATCGGTGATCACGTGGCGTGTTTTTGACCAATGAGAAGTGACAAAAAATCCAGAAAAATAATAAAATGCTATAACATGGCGACACGATGCAATAACGCGGTGACATCATGCTATAACATGGTGTTTCAAGAAAGAATAGCAGAAATGAGAAACCAGCAGCTAAATTCAAAACACAATTTATTTGTATATACAATATCATACATAGATGGTTTACAATATCTAAAGTACTTGGTGGTGGTACAAGAGTAATACGATAATTCAAGGTGTTACTTATCTGTATGTGAAAGTCCTGGTATAATCCTTAATCCTTCCAGGTTCTAATTACCAATATTCACAACTCCACAAGGAAAATGAATGTCCACAGATAATTTGTAAAGTTCCAGGCAATATGAATAAATCCACACAATGCGTTGTAATATTCAACCGAAAAACTATAATATAAACTTTATTTGTTTTACATCGATTGAGAAACAAGTTATACAACTTATGTAAATCACTCTCGATGGCCCGGATGTAAGCGCGCGAGGGGTCTTAGTATGGGAGGAAACCGGAGTGCCCGGAGAAAACCCACGTGATCGGGTAGGTGACCCCTGACCTTTTCACGTCCGTGTCGGGGATCGAACCCCGGCTGGCTAGGTGAATGGCGAGCGGCTTAACCATTGCACCACCCGATCACACAGAAAAAGTCACAATAGCTCTCCCAATAGAATCTTATATGGTGCTGCACATTTCTTGATATGTCTAATTACAGGTCTCATTTCAGTTCTGATTAGCCTTGGGCAGCTGGAATATATATAGCTAACCCCTAATTCAAGAATATTGGATATCCTTCTACTTCTAGAAATATCTAACTAAAACAGTAAACAAATAAACACACAGAACTTTCTGGAAATAGATCATTCTAGATCCCTACTTATAATCAACATGTTTACAAACATGTATGTTTACACATGATAATATTCTAGAAAGTTCCATAACCTAAATTAATGATATTAACTTTATAGGATATATTGATAATATAGCTATAGGAGTTATCTCCCTTATCTAATAACTACATGTATTTAGTGTCATACATAACAATGGTGACACGATGCAATAACACGATGACATAATGCTATAACATGGGGACGTGATGCAATAATACGGTAACACCATGCTTTATTATTATATGGCTGTGTGTTTTGCTCGCTCCTGATTGGCTGAAACTACACTTTCCCGCCACGATACAACACGATATCTACCAGAAAATTCCGAATTATGCATTGTGACGTCATCCCAGGTTGATATAAAATTCCAGAACCCCCAGGTCGTACCCAAATATAGAAATCTTGCATTGTGACGTCATGTAAAATGACGTAACAATAACTTCACATAGGGATTGAATTTCGCTTTTATGTTAACCATGCTTGTATGGAGCAATTCCTCTAAGAATATATTCTATTGGGTGCGTTAGCTTACACTCACACGACTTTTTATTTATATTTTATACAATAAAATTGGCATTTGAAAGTGACGTGATTATTCAATAAAAGTCGGTCAAAAGTGGGAGGAGCTTACTCAATTGAACAGCGAATGATGACTCTTCACGTGAGATAGAATTATTCATCCGCAACGATAAAAAAAGTTCAATATTTTAGTGTAAAATGAACATGGCAAACAAAGTAAATTTCAGAGATAATTTTAATTAATCAGATTAGAAATTTTAATTATATATTCAAGTTAATATATAGCGTAATAACATAAAGTATTTGTACTCGGCCACATGTGTGAACTCAGTGACCGTTATTGTGCAGCGAGGCGAAGCTGACGCACGCTTACACACTGCCGAAGTTGTCAAAAACACCAGTGTTCAAATAGCTCAATGTGTTTGAGATTGCCGTCTGACTTGACGATATTACATCCTTGGGAGCCATGTGCTTATATAATCTACGCTTAAATCTATCACCATCGATGAATGGAACAACTTCACTTGTGTTCGATGGATACATTGTATTTGTGGTGACGCGTTATTGTTAACACTTGGATTACTAGCGGTGCACGTTTTATAATACACACGATTAAATTTTTTCTCAACATTTACATATGAATGTTGACATTCTAACAAAGGGAAGTAATCACCTTAGCCATGAGATAAATTCAAACCTATGTTCCTGTGTCCAAACCTTTATTGAATCATCTGGCAGACTTTGAGCCCACCATAACTATTATATTAACATAATAACAGTAAGACGTCTCTTATTTGTAAAACATCAAGTACATGTATAGAAAACATAAATATTCATGCAATTTATATACACTGGTATATATACATGTGTGTACATGTATATGATATGAAGACTCCTTCAGTGCTTTTCATACTATACAAGTAGTGAATAGTCATTACACAAGTTCAAGTCACTATAATATTAAACTGTGATCTATTCATATACATGTATATATTAAAATTTAGCAAAATAATCCATATTGTACTATCCAATATTATATGAATATTAACATGTTTATGACTTCTTATACAAACATAATCTAACTGTTTCATGAAATATGAAGAATGAATAGTATTGGAGGATTTGGTGAATCACAAGCGTTTTTATTTTCTTTCATTATCTAGCATATATATATATATATATTCAACTATTTTGTCATGCAGGTATACATTGGTTACTATTCTCAAATATATCCATACCATAACTCAACCATTTGATTCTCAAATTTGTATTGAACTATTGATATCACATTTTAGTATACTGAATTACCTAGATATAATATTATAATAATAAGTTTAATCCTTTGTCTGTACCAAGTTCTTTGACAGGAGTAGATCATAGGTAAACCTTATAACACTCATATTTTTATATTATAAACCCATTTTCTCCAATTTTATAATTAATTTACATGCATATGCTTGAATATACTCCCTCAGCATGACTCTTTCTCTGGACATTCCTGACTAGGACCAGTACTCAGTGGTAACACTATGGACTTTATAATACTGCCCGGTCACTAGGAATGGCTTGTGTGGGAGTGATATTGAGGGATCAAAATTCAAATTAAATTCAAATCAATATCAACTGATTTAAATCAAGGAACTGTATATATTGAACTGATATGAATACAATATAAATTTCAACGTATAATTATCTGCCTATACAATATCCACGTTTTAACTATAAACAAAACATTGGTATACATAAATATGTATATATATATATATAACATGCTTTGTTATACCTGCTCATTATTGGAGTGTTACCATAGTATTACTTACAAGTGTATCCTAAATATAAATTTAATTTCAATATTGTCTGTAAAATTACATATATTCATAATTATATGATTTTGAGATGTACATGTATGTATCCACAGAAATGAAAATTAAATTCTCAAAGAACAAAGACAAGAGGACATGTTCATAACTGACCTCTATCAGAGGGTCTCACGCCGTCCACCCCAAAGATTCGATCGCAGGACGAACACAGACACAGAGGTAATGTTTACATTTCCTACATGTCCTACGATCGAGTCTTTGGGGTGGACGGGCGTGAGACCGTCTGACAGAGCTAGGTCAGTTATTAACATGTCCTCTTGTCTTGATTCTTTGAGAATTTAATCATGTGTAATTATAAAACATGCACCGCCAGTAATCCACGTGTTGACAGTTACGCGTCACCACAAATACATTGTACCCATCGAACACAAGTGAAGTTGTTCCATCTATATAGATGGCGATGGATCTAAGCGTAGATTTATATAATCACATGGCTCCGAAGGATGTTATATCGTCAAGTCAGACGACAATCTCAAACAAATTTAGCTACTTGAACATCTGTGTTTTGACAACTTCGGAAAACTCCAGTGTGTAAGCGTGCGTCAGCCTCGCCTCGCTGCACAATAACGGTCACCGAGTTCACACATGTGGCCGAGTACAAATACTTTATGTTATTACGTTATATATATATTAACTTTTAGCAAAATTGAATACCTATTTAAAGTTTTGATATGATTAAATAGAATTATCTCTGAAATTTACTTTGTTTGTCATGTTTATTTTACACTAAAATATTGAATTTTTTTTTTCGTCGCGGATGAATAATTCTATCTTACGTGACGAGTCATCATTCGCTGTTCAATTGAGTAAGCTCCTCCCACTTTTGACCGACTTTTATTGAATAATTACGTCACTTTCAAATGACGATTTTATTGCATAAAATATAAATAAAAAGTCGTGTGAGTGTAAATATAGGGATTGGATTTCGTTTTTATGTTAACCATGCTTGTATGGAGCAATTCCTCTAAGAATATATTCAATATGGGGCGCGTTCCAATCCCTATATATATAACATATGTATTGTTTACATTTTTTCCAAAATTCTATGAAAAACAACAATACACACGTAATGTTGCGTCAAAATGTAAACAAAGCCATGTGTTTCCCCTGTACATTGCATAGAACATTTTCATATGCAGGTTCAAAGTTCAATGTTACCATGCAGTTATGGTAAACAAAATCGGCTAGTACTTGCGTATAGTGAACAACCCTAGCAAGTGTAAATATAGGTTGATATAAGATTGCAATGGGTCCAGGTCGTACCCAAATATAGCGTAAAGGGAATTTCCGTGACGTCAAAAATATATTGGGACGTCATCATTCAGCGAGATGTAGCGGAAAGCAGATGGCCTGGTTTACTGGATTCAATGTGACCCTGCCAATATTTGTGTGTGTATTGTTGTCAGATTTTTCAAATAATTAGTAAAATATATTACGTGAAGTTTTCTCTTTGAAATTATTCAACATGACTATTGAGTATCGGGGAGAGGGGCTACTCAACATCATGAAGAGAAATTGAAATAAGTGCACATATACATGTAGTCAAATGTTTTACATCATGTAATGCCATATACTAAAACAGATATCGACCTGTTTTCAGGTGGATACGGTGATTTATCAACTCTCGAAAGTGATATAACCCTCGGCCTTCGGCCTCGGGTAATATCACTTCCTCAAGTTGATAAATCACCGTGTCCACCCAATCGGATCACCTCGTCATTTTCTGCGAAACTAGACTCGGACCTAAGTAGTAACCATTTTGGCTACTTTCTGTAAAAAATGGCGGCGCCCATGGTAACACGCTTCAACGTAATCAGTTGGCGATAAGAGGTATTTATTCCTCGACTGCATATATATCTACTATACATGGGTTATAGATGATGGTATCTTTATTTTGTATATAAATTACAACTAGGAATTTGATTAATTGCCTCATTTTTGATAATGATTCAGTCGCTCCCTTTTGGGCAGTGTACGGTCAAACAGTAGTTCAAAAGGTCCCAGTGAAAACAGTTCCGTTATGATGTAAAATAATTACACTTAATGGTACTGTTTCTATTAAAATTCAAGAAACATAATTACGGTTTTATTGTTTATTCATTTTTCAACCGTTTACGTTCTATATTTCAAAGTTATACTATATAAAAGTATATACATGTACATGTATCAATATCTAAATATCTAGAATTGAATTTTGTCTAACGGTTCTATGATAATTTAGCAAAAATGTGTCGATCACATTTTCGTCCATTGGAGGGGATCCAGTAAACAAGGCAATCAAATTTTCGCACAGTCTCTTTAAACAATCTACCCTATGAGTAATGGTAGAGAAAATATGTTATAAAGTGTTTTATCTTTACGTATCCCTTCTTTGAAAATAGTGTCCGATAGTTGTAATGTCTTCAAACTTCTTATGGTGACGAAGACGAGTTATTGCAAAATAAGAAAAGAAACAAGAGGCCCATGGGCCTTAACGGTCACCTGAATTGGATACAGAATGAGACATATAAACACTATATATTGGCCAATCAGGCCCTTGAAGTCAGTGTGTGAATTCAGAAGAAAGATTTTTGAAATTTTAGCCTATTTGACCCCTTTTAGCCCCACCCTCTGGTCCCTGGGGGGACAGGACCATGAAATTCACAATTCTTTTAAAGAGCCTTTAAATATTTTATTCTATGAAGAGTATCTGGTTCCAACAAATCTGTGAATTCAAAAGAAGATTTTTTGAAATTTTAGCCATTTTGACCACTTTTGGTCCCGCCCTTCTGGCCCCTGGGCGTCGGCCAGGACCAATATGGATATGACGTTAAAATGTTATTTCAGGTTAATAATTTCTAACCCAGTTTGACTACTTTCCTATAAAAACTAAGCAAATAATGTTCATAAGTGTTTTTCCTATATAAACTATAGTAGACTTGACCCCCTCCCAACGGAGAAACTTGAGACCCTAGGGTCATATAATTCACATTTTTTGTAAAGGTCCTTAAGACCTATTTATCTATGAAGAGTTTTTGATTCTACCAGTTCCAGACGCAAGTTTTTTACACAAGTCCGTTCTGCCACGCGTCCCGCTTTTGAAAGTTACTGTACGTCGCTATATTGTACAATTTAACGACTAACGAGTAACTAACGACTTTTATTTTCGTCTCATTCCCCCTTTCTTTGACCTATTTAAATGATGAAAATGGTTACATAATGTTACATTCTGGGAAAATGTTAAACGTGATTGCAATGTACATGTATATACTCTTAAACATCATAAAGGTTTACGTATTTCAAAATTAGGCTCTTTTTCGCAATTTTTAAAGTTCGCTACATTTCGTCTTTTAGTATCAATTTCCGTGTCACTTATAACTTAGCAAGTTTACTACAAAATATTTTGTCTTATTTTGAGAACCGTGTTCACATAAATTCCAGATACATTATCTGTTCTCGGACTATCGGACCTTCGGACTAACGTCTAACGGGCGTTAGGACTAACTGGCCTTCGGACTGTTGGGCCGTAGGGATATGAGAGCCAGGTATATTTCTAGATTTAATATGGCTTAGTCACACAAAACTAAATGTAATTGTTTTATCTTTACGCATTCTTAAAATGATGATTGAGGATATCATTCAAAAAGTTCTACATAGTCTATGAACTTCTTTAAAACCATGATTACTAACTTATGAAATTATCAAAAAAGGTGTTTACTCATGCAAATGTATGTCTAATTAACACAAAAATTATGTAAAATAGTATATTTTGCTTAATGGTGCATGCGCAATAATCAACTTACTTTATTCCATATAGGTCATAGTGCTATGGACTTTTTAGGAAAGTTATTAATTATTTTGGACATTTTTTATTTTGAAGTAAAATAAGAAGCTCAAACTTTTCAATGACGGTAATGGTGTAAAATATGTAACTTTTGAAACTGAAAAAAAAAACTGTATTCGTCTGCTCCTGTTTTTTATACTATAGAAAAAATACCATTGGTCAGCGGTATAGCATTTTTAATGGTTTAAATAACGCACGAACTGAGGTACAATTTATGAACATTCTTCAAAGAAGTATAATGTATTAAGTCATGTATTCCATTCATAAAAGGTTACCGTTGGATGAATTTTCTAAAAATAATTTTATATTTTATATGTAGTTAGAAGAAAATATTTTCGACTGATGATTCTTGTTCGAGCATTCATGTTCATTCAAATAAATATATCTCATACGTCTTGTAAACCACAAATTTAGATAGTATAAATCAGGGAGTTTGTTTTAAGTTCTTCTTTGTGGTATATATAGAGCTTTGAAGCAGACAAAAATAACCCTGTATGTTTCACAAGGGAGGTAACCCCCTATGATATAGTCCTACGGGTAGCGGTAATTTGGCCATTGTCCGGCGGATCACAAAATACATCATTTTCATGTGTATTCAATACTATTCATACAGTTAGGTCCGAGCCTATATTCGAAGAAGTGGGCGAGGTGTTCCGATTGCGTATCCACCGTGTCAGTGAACCGGGTATACGCAATTATGGTGCGAAAGTACATCGACAATGCCAAAATCCAGTTAACGGCTCCATTTTGAGTGGATCCTGGTAAACCCGCGGGCGCACGAAAAAGAACGGTCAGCGACAGATCAACGACGCCACAGTCTGCAAGATATGCAAAACTGATAGTTCATAGGGAAATTACCACTCTAAATTATGAAAATACCTGAAATATTTATTCATATCTTATATAAATGTCATCTCTATGTATTGAATCTATTAATATCATTGGCTTAAGAGATAAAGCAAAACGATAAGAATTTTTCTTATGGTTATCAAAAAAGAAGTTCAATGTAATAGCTTTACAGGAAACTCACTGTACTAAAGCAGCTGAATATATATGGAGTAAAGAATGGAAGAGTTTGGGTGGGAATGTATCTATATGGTATGGTAGTACTTCTGCGTCAAGAGGGGCGGCAACATTGACCAAATCAACGATCAATATTTCTATCACTGAATCAAAACGTCAAAGAGATAGTAGATTTTTAGAGTGTTGCTTCAATAAAGATGATGTACCATTATTTAGCATGATAAATATATACGCACCAAGCACATGTGCAGAGAGAAAACCATTTCTGATGTTACGAATATTAGATTCCCTTAATAAACAGACAATGTCGTCGAAATGTGAATGAATCGAAATATTTGACTGACGTAACGGTTTTGACCGGTACGCATGTTACATAACATGGCAGAAATTTAATCTGGTTTATATGCCATAATTGACCACGGAAGAGAAGTTAATACATCTGACAAATGTTAAAAGGGGTAATTAATTCACTCATATACAGGATGTCATGTATTAACAAGTCTGAAGTGAGTAAATAAGGTCAAATCCAGTTGAAGCTGTCCGGTAAATTGGCAGGGTGCCAAAACCCTGAAGTCTGCTTACTTTACGCTTCGGATGTAAAAACGAAGTAAAATATGACAATTATACAATAACTACGGCAACGGAACATACATGGAAACCTTATTGAACGAATCATATGGTATTTACCTTGTTTAAAGAGTTTCCGATGGTTATTTTAATGATAGTCCACTCACGACGAAAGGCAGTCAACAACAACGACAGTTGGAACTCTCCTGTGCGTGAAACCGAAAAAGGTCGATCGCACGCGCTGCCGCGAAAAGTATAAATAACGGTTGCCTCCCTTCTATCAAGGCATTCCAATCTTAGACGGAGCTTAGCCCGCAGACTTGATAGGAATCAAAAGCAAATGATCTAAAACCACAATAATGGTTGACAACGAATCGGAAATGGTAAGGAAATAGAAAACGAGTCTTATTTCCAATCCTGGTTTAGTTGTTACACCAAGGTTGCTCTTATTATTAGAACCAATATGTGGTTTTACTCTTTACCAATATTTTAATGGTAACTCAGGTAAACCGGTATCGGTTACCAACAAAAACTATCTTAGAGAATTAATTTCTCTATTGGAATTTTTATGGTATTGGTAATTTTTACCAGATAACCAGTATTTGTTCAATTTCTAAATAATGAAATTAATATAATTTATCTACTTTGTAAAAATTCCTTGAAAATACTTGGGAACCGGTAACGGTTAACAGAGAACCGATATCGGTTACAGAACCGGTACTGGTAACAAAACCGGATCCGGTATCACTAAAATTAAAGGAATAAATATTGGTTATATATGGTTTTAAACCAATTGACCAGTACATCTATACATATTGCTAATGTATGTTTACCAAAAATAAGTGGTATCTAAATTTCATTTCAGTGTCTATAGTCATTATCAGAACCAGAATATTTCACCAAGAGCAACCATGGTAATGCTACTTCACCAGAATTGGAAAAATCTGGGAATGGGTTCTAATACACTAAAGAAAGACAAGACAAATCTCCATAATAATTTGAATTACTAGAAAAAGTTGGTGGATTCATCATTGGTATTTTAATGTTTTCAAATTAATAAAATATCTTTAAAACAAAATATCTTGAGTCTGGTTTTGCCTTTGGTCGAAACGCTTAGTCTGGGACGAATCTCCTAAAAACGTTTTGTGCTCCTTATTCTGATTAAAGATAATCAGATAAGGTTTGGCAAAATAAGCACACACACGGAAAAAACGTTACACTGAACAGCATTGACGAAAACAGAAATAGAGTGAAATAAGTAGTTATTGGTGACTTCAATTGTACGTTAAATAATACATATGATAGGATACCAACAACAAACACTAATGATCCAACCACACGATAACTTAGGGAACTTATTGAAAGATATGAACTGAAAGATTTATGGCGTGAACGAAATCCCGAAAGTAGAGAATTTACATTTAAAAGGAGGAAATCACTATCTAGAATAGATTATGTTTTGGTAGGCAATGAATTGTTTAATTATATGGTTAATGCAAAAATGATTCCGCGTTTATATATAGTGATCACAATATGGTGACTGCGGAATTGAAAATAGACAAGGCAAAAATTGGTCCTGGCGTATGGAAAATGAATGCATCAGTTATACAATCAGAATTTGTTAAAGATTTTTCCGAAACCTTCTGTCATACTGGAAATACAGTGTGGTTGGAAAGACAAAAATTGAAATAAAAGAACTAACCATACACGTTTCGAAGATAATGAATAAAAGAGAAGAGATAATAAGGAAAAAAGAACACGAGCTTGAAGAAATGATTAAAATAGGAGAATATCAGAATAATCAAATCGATTTACTAACTAGAGAGATTGAGGCTCATTATAAACACAAGGTTAATGGTTATAAAATAATTTGTAGAATGGAAAATTATGAGGATAATGAAACGCCTTCAAAGTATTTTTCTAATTTGGTAAAAAACTAAGGCAAAGGAAAAGTTGTAGCACAGAATTAAAACAGACGACGGTAATTATAGAAGGAATATCTGATATTTCAGATGAGCAAACAAAATTTCATAAAAAGTTATTTTCTTCTGAGGGTTGGGATAGAGATGCAGCAAACTCTGTTCTTGAAAACGTCAATGCTAAAATAACTGATGATCAGAGGGGCGAATTAAAAGGAGACATAAACGAAGATGAAACACATAACAGCATTTGTCAAATGAAAAAGAAATCTCCAAGCGAAGATGGCATTATATCCTAATTTTATCAATAATGCTGGTACGTAATAAAAAGGGAATTCTTCGAAATTTTAACAGAAATATTTGCTTCAAATACATCTGAATCTCAGTCTAAAGGTATGCTTACTTTATTACTTTATATAAAAAGGGAGAAAGAGAACTTATTCAAAATTGGAGACCGGTAACTTTACTTAACGTTGATTAAAATTATTGCAAAGGTTCTGGCTAAAAGAATAAAACCTTATCAAAACAAATTATTCATTCGGATCAAAAATTACGTTCCTGGTCGAAATGTTTCAGATGAAAATAGACTTATTCATGACATTTTTGAATATACGGATTTAGAACAAACAGAAGGAGCGATAATTTTCCTAGATCAATCTAAAGCTTTCGATACAGTAGGAGGGTCATGGGTTAACAGATGCTTAGAACACTTTAATTTTGGCGCATTTATCAAAACTGGATAACAATGTTTTTAATAGATTCAAAGACATGTATTAAAACGAATGGGTATGTAAGTAAATATTTCCCGATATCGAGATCAGCAAAGCAAGGTTGTCCAATCGCTCCGATTTTATACATCCTACAAGCTGAGCCATTAGCTGCTCTATAAGGCAAAGCGAAAATATTAAAGGTATAAAACTTCCGAATAAACTACTATTAACATGTAGCAGACGACACACAATTCTTCGTCAGGGACGAACATTCAATTGTAGAAATATTCAATATTTTAGGTATATTCAAATCAGCTTCTGGTTCAAAAATTAACTAGCCTGGTCGAAAACTTAGGAGTCCATCATGGATATGTTTTCTATGAAAATTCCATATAGAAAGAAAAACAAAAACAAGTAGAAAATTTAATACTATTTGGTAAGAGTTTGGTAATTAAAGTTGTATTTCTTGTAAATTTCACCATCACAAACTCACATTAAACATACAATGTGTGAATAAAAATGCCTATATATGATAGTTCAAATCCATGAAAACACCAATATACTATTGACATAGCGGTAAAGTCGTATAAAATATCACACGTTTTGAAAGAACCGCCACAGTCAACGCCATGTTTAAAACTTTCGGGTAATATCGGAAAACCGAGTTGCATCACGTGACCGACATTGGCGATACCCGTATAGATCGGAACCTCCCGAGCCGTATCTTGTGCTCAACAGATCGGAATAGATCGGAACAGTTCGGATACTTCCGAGCTATTTTAAACGTGTACACGTTAAAAAGATTTTTTTTATTTTTTATAATTAAAAAGCTTCGAAGATGGGGGAATGGAGATTAATTTATTAGAGAATTCATTTTCAGTAAGCAAATAAAAACACTGTATAAAATTATGCAACATGATATTGACTCACGGAATGCAATAGGTAAATACTGGTTAAGCTATATGGATGAAAAATTTAGAGTAACCTATTTTCTATGTAAATTATGAGACATACGTCCTATTGACACATCGAAAATTCCACTTTTCTGCAGAAATCTTATTGAAGCATGGGCAAATTTCGAAAGATTTAGCCATCTGCAAATTAAAATGGGAAATCAAATTTCAAAAACAGTTTAATCGGGAATTAGTATGGGAAAATATACAAAATATCGTTACAACAAATCAAGTAATAGAATTTCAAGGAAGTGTATACACAACATTATATATACACAATCAAAAAATAAGTAAATTTGGTAATTCGAATGGCAAGTGTCATTTTTGCAAAACGCAAACTGAAGATATTGTACATTTATTTTTTGAATGTGGTATTGTCAGAAATATTCTGAATATCTGTTCTGTACATATATTTAAAACCATTCCGGAATTCAAAGAAGAGATGCTGACATCAGATGTTGTGATTTTGGGATTTCTGATTATCTGTCAGTTCTTCTCAATACAGCATTATTGTAGAAATGATACCAAGTATAACAAAATAGAAATTGCTGTTGATCATATATATAATAAGAGAGTCCAATACCTATTCCTATGTAATTTAGAAATGTTTATAAAATCGAAGAAAAAAAAATTATCAATAAATTATGTTAAGAATATTTTAGATAAATTTAATAATTATGAAATGAGCTACAAAATGCGAGGATGAATTCAGAATGAAAAAAATGTAATATATGAGTATGAAAGATTCACAAAATGAATTATCAATGAATAATATCAAGAATAAGAAAGAATAAGTGAATGATTGGAAGATTAGAGAGAATAAAGGGAAATGAATGTTGAATGAGAGCCCTCTTGCAAGAGAACAATTCTGTACGGATGCTGAATCCATGGTCCCAACCCTGGCAGTCATATATGCTTACCATGTCTGGGGAATAAAGTTGTTGTTTGGGGGGGGGGTAGCTTAAAAAACCTCCGCGGTGTAAATTAAATGATGTTTTGTTCATTTCACATATTACTTGATGGTATGAATAAATCAAAATCCAATATTAAAAATACAAAACACTGAATTTGTACATACATATGCACCATGAACGGCGTGTTATAATTGTTCAGTTGGGACTCTATGATTTCTGTATTACCCCGAGATCTGTGTATTCTTAAATATAACGAACAACGCCTTCTTCGCTGTCTTCCTCCGCGGCAGACTTTTGGTCGATTTTGGATTGTGTATGTCTATTTCAATTTTACGTAATTCATGCTACTGATCGATTATCGTAATCAAATGTTAGGAAGGTAATTGCAAGAGAAAGTTCTTATAACGTCTATAAAGTTTTTTTGTTTTTGTTACTTTGACGAACTATATCTCATGATATTATTGCGCAGTAAAGGTTAACAGTTTGGAGTAAGAGTTTCCTCCCCTGTTTTGTCACTGGGATTTGTGTCTTTTGTTTAATCGACAACTGCGTTATATTGAAAGGAAAACATAAGGACAAAATTTATGAAAATAAACTAATAGAATAGAATGATATATATATGTACGAGCAACTAAAAGGGACAAATGAACTTGTAAATGCAGTGCACTGTACGGTAGCCTTACGAAGACTTGCTGAAGTCCGATGCATTGCATGATGTTTTCTTGATGTTACTATAGCGACTGTGAATTCAAAAGAAATTTGAGTGTTGTACGTTACCAAATATCGTACCTTTCATTTGGCAAAAGCATCTGGACATGATTTATAAGTCAAAATCGGCAAAGCAAAGTGATATAAAGGCAAGTTAAGGAAACCAAAATATATCATGCTACTGATCGGAAAATATCCGGAAATGGTAATATTTCTAATGTTATTTTTGTGTCGCCTGCAACGCCAGGGCGACACTAAGGTACATTGTATCACTATGTTGGCGTCGGCGTAGGCGTCGGTGTCGTCTGCGTCGGCGTCCGGAAAACGGTTTCCGTGCGATAACTTAAGTATTTATTGTCCGATTTTGTATTCTTTATATCAATGCGATCTCGGATGAGTTGAATAATGGTCAAAATCCGTCAGTATTTGCAAGAATTACGGGACTTTAAAATCGTCAAAACAGGTAAATCCATGGTTTCCGCTCGATAACTTTAGTACTTATTGTACGATTTCAATGCTTTGTATCAATGAGATCTTAGATGGGTTCGATACTGGTCAAAATCCATCAAAATGCATGAGTTACGGGACTTTAAAATTGTCAAAACATGGTTTCCGCTCGATTACTTTAGTATTTATTTTCTGATTTCAACCAAATTCGGTATATTGCTTTATAGCAATGAGATCTTAGATGGGTTTTATAATGGTCAAAATCCGTCAATATTTATAAGAGTTACGGGACATTACAATCGTCAAAACAAATAAATCCCATGGTTTCCGCTCGATAACTTAAATATTTATCGTCCAATTTCAACCAAATTTTATAAATTGTTTTATTATATCAATGAGATCTCGAATGAGTTCGATAATGGTCAAAATTCGTCATTATTTGCAAGAGTTACGGGACTTTAAAATCGTCAAAACAGTGAAATCCATGGTTTCCGCTCGATAAATGTAGTATTTATTGTCCGATTGCAATGCTTAATAATCAATAAGATCTTATATGGGTTCGATACTGGTCAAAATCCATCAATATTTGCAAGAGTTACGGGACTTGATAACTTCACCTAATTATTAACAATAGTTTCAACTGTAAATAACTATTTTTGTGATGCTGTGCAGGCAACACATCCACTTCCGTGGAATTCTTGTTTTTCCGAAATTATTCTTAAATATCAAGTGGGTATTAAGATATGGATACATTAACTTATTTTTCTTTTCTTTTTTTTTTCTCTGAAGAGACATTGATAAAATTGATATGAATATAGAATTGATTAATTACATGTACTTATAAAACTGGCACTCAGATTCCGACTGGATTTATTGGTGTTGAAGTTGTTTTTTCAGAAATAAGAAATTTCTATATACAATTCATTTCAGTTATTTCAGGAAAATTAGTTATTCAGTCTATTGTTCTTGAAACAACTTTAAATATTACAAAATAAATACGGTTTACCGTAAATATCTTTTGTTTAACTCCAAAATTCAACACTGCATACTTAGTATATACATGTACTACAATTCCATAAACATGATAAACTTGAATATCTTTATTCCTTTTTTTGAGTCCTTCATTCACAACATATATGAGTTACCTCTTAACGAACCTACTCTATTCAATGTTAGAGTAGAATGTTAAACATTTTATTTCCAATAAATATTTTGCCTAGAGAACTAACATCACTATATATCGTGTCGTTATCGATTCGGTCATTGCATTAGTGACGTAAGAAATCACCTTTGAACTTTTTAGTTTGTTCTTCATTGTCAATACAATAAACGATAGAGGAGATATCAAAGAAAGAGAAAATAGAAAGAAAAGGAAGGTGAAAATAGTACAGATTAAAAAAACAAACCCGTGCAATGTGAAAGTTTTTACTTGCTATCCTAAGTACTGTTTGTTATTATCAAAAACAAATATCATTAAACCGAAATCTAGATGCAGACTACTTTCAAAATGGCATTTGTTATAACATACTATCAAGATTGAGCCAAATTCAAATACTACCGCCAGTCGAAAGGATATGGCTATGAACGTTTGTTCAAATGAACACCTTGATAGTCATTTTACGGTCAGAGGGGCCAAACTGTCGATGATATTTCTACATCTGATTTATATTTTGAAGGTCTCATACATAAAGATTGCTGACCTGCCTGTCACGATTGTCGATGTACCAGGATTCAACCGAGAGGACTCTTCTGATGACTTGATAATGCGTGATATCATGGGTAATATGGTTCCTGACGGGACAGAGGTACGTTGTTTCCATTCTGGTATCTGCCTGTAGGTAAGATAATTTAGATAATTCATGTTTAAGCGCACCTGCTCTTTATCTTAAACAGTAATGTGACTTTTGTCAAAGTATCGATTGTGTAGCAGGAATGTACGTAACTATTAACGTTTTATTAGTCGCCATACTGAGTTTGTACCTTTGAGGACCCGGATGTAAACTTTCTGTGACGTCACGCCATCTTTTCTGAAATATACTATTATACAATTCAATAATATATTGCAAGATCAACAATTCGACTGTTTAATATGAATAAAGTATACACCAACATGTGAAAGGCCAGGTGACGTTTAATCTCTCGATAAAGAAGATGTTCAGCAATCTTTATTTCTAAGGCGTTTTAATGATCGTAAAATGCGACTAAATTTAGGATATTATATTGTCTCTTCTTCCTAATGTCTCCATTAAAGGCCCAATATCCGTATCTTTCTTATTTTTTTTCGTGATTTAGAAGAATTTTGAAAAAAAAAATCCTGTTGTAAATCATGCAGAGACAGGACTAAATCGAAGTCAAGATGAGCGATAATGATTCGTAATATTTTTTTAAAAATCAAATAAATATTAACTATCGCTAGATGGGTCCCACTTAGTCAAACAAGCCGAAGTTAGCCGACAATGTAACGTCTTTGCCGAGAACGTCATGTGACTACCGTAACTACGTAACGTCTGTCCGAACTCTTCCGAAAACGGGTCATGAACTTTCCGACTTCCGTTCGGCAATACTCGTAACTTCTATGGCGACCAGTTTAAAATGAAGGCATGTTTACATGTATCGACTTTCAACAACTGCTGTACCAAAGTTATTAAAAAAACATTATGAATATTCTTTAATATATCTTAATTTTAACTACATCTACAAAAATACTAACAATATCGGAGTCGAATTTAATTTGAATTTTTGTTGATAGTTACGTATAGTGTGGCTTTAACACCGTCTTACTTTCGGCCTCCGGTTGAGCGCTTGCCCCATATGAGGTAGTCGCTCGGTTCTACCCCCTGGTCGCATCCTCGATACTCCATGTACATCGCATACATTGGATGTCGGAAGAAAATATACTATCCTATTTAGTCGCCTTTTACGATCATGCTTTAGGGACAGCAGGTACCATTTCTTGCGATCTACCTGCAGCGCAGAGACACGGACATTTGTGAAAGACTTAAGTCCGTACCGTTACACCTTAAGTTTAAAATATAATGTGTCCATCCTATCACTATCGGAGAACTACATACGGCACAGTTTGTGTTACTTAGTAAGCCGCACGGAGATCCTTTGCAGATGTACTGCTAGCTTTCCGTAAATATAATATTGATCTATGGCAAAAAAAAAACAATGTTATATCAATCATAGGGAAGACAAAGTTCTCCATTAGTAAAACCTATATGAATACATTTCAACTTTATCATTTTATTAGCTCGAAGCTTGGAAATCAGGACAAGCCAACGGTTCAGGAGACATGGAGAATGCAACATGGTGTGTTGTTTATGTTCACAACTGCATGGACACTGACGTACTACCTATTGAATTTTACAATCGAATACGTGATCAAGGAATCTGGGCTAGGAGATTAGGTCAGTTAAATTTTAATATCAAGATACCGGTGCTCTATAGTATTGGTTCACTTCAGTCCATTCGTTGTAAGTTCATCTATAGTTTGTTTTTATATATACAAGATATGCAACCCGATATGAAAACACCCACTCTTATATTCCAAATTATAACAGTATTTATTGGAGGACATTGCGCCATAAGAATTTACGTTTAACGTAGACCGTCCGTCCCTTCTATGACGTGTACCAATCTAAAGGTGTGAACTGTGTGGAAGTCGGTAAATATAGTATAATTTTCAAGATTCATGCATGAAGTAAATTCCAAGAATCATACTGTAATGGTTGCTAAACAATCACATGGAATACTGGCTGGCGACCTTTTATCGTGATGTACCCATTATCGTGAAAAGTACATACTGAGATCAATGACCTGCATGCATGGATGCCTATTTTTTTTCGTACTTCCGGTTTAACCTGTTCCGGTTGATGTGTTGCTCCGGTACTCATGTTCACCACAGTAAATATATATTTTACTAATGCAAATGCATTAACAGGAGTAAATAAAGCATGTTTTTTAAATAATAATAATAATAACACTTTTGAAAATAAAAAAGCTACGAATACATAGAGGTAACACAAAGAGTGGTTGTTGGATATGGAATTTATTCCACACGAGTGAGTTATTGTTTAAAAGTTACTAATGACATGAGCTTTAGCTCATGTCTTTAGTAACTTTTAAAAAATAAATTACGAGTTTGGAATAAATTTCATATCCAACGAACCACGAGTCGTGTGAACTGTTACTACCACAATTATATCCGTTTTTAGCCGATAGAAATCCGACGAAGATAAGGTAACGTGTGTTTGCCAAGATATGCAAATAATATGTAGTGATATTTTCATCAACAACAAGGCACTAATTAACATTCAAAAGTATTTCTGATAAAGAACCATTCATATAAAAGTCTTTGAATTGGGAACAACTTTATGATGAAATATTTCTCATTTAACGTATTATTAATTTTTTTTCAAGGTTACTTACAATATAACACGCATTGTCGGACTTAGTATTCAAGTTCAAGTCCGTTTATTAGTTTACCCTACCAAACTCTCCAGTATTAAGATCATTTTCCGTCAAAATGAGTTACACAGATTATTATACTTCACATAAAAACTCACGTTTTTGACACAACCACCACCACGACGCATACTGTATGCTTTCCAATAGCAGTATTAACGTCAGGCGGGGATCACAACATACATTGAAACATGACGTCACTCGATTATTGTTGATGACGTTGACAAATGATGGCATTGCACTGAGAAATAAGTAGTGGTATAAACAAATTGTTAATCAACAGCTGCATCGTTTATTTGATACCATGGGAGTTGAATAACACCGCCTATTTATTGTGGTAGAAAGTCAAAATATCCACCTAGCAAGATAAGCACAAGGAATCACTAATAATACGTTAAATGAGAAATATTTCATCAAAAGCACTATGAAAAGGGAAATAGTTTTCCTATAACAAGGAAACATAAGAATATACAACAACCTCCCGAGACATAGACATTCACACACAACAGCACGTTGCGCATAAGGGAGTCTGCTCTTACGTAATTGACCCTAAATTGTTTGTTTGATTAAATTAACGTCCTATTAGCAGCCAGAGTTATGTAAGGACGGCCTCTCATGTATGTAGTGTGATGCGTGTATGAAGTGAAAATGTTAGAAGTAATAATTACCGACCCAGGAAAAGCCCTAGAAGCTTGAAAATGAACAAGCAAGAGGACGCTTATTAGACTTAGACACAAATTTGGACAAGCTTTTTCTAAAATTATTTCAGAAAATAATCTATACATGGATGCCTACACTATTTTCGTATTTGCAGTCTGCATCTTATTCAAAGTAGGTGAAATTAAGGCCTAAAAAGGGGAAAGGACGTTTATAAATTTGGGTCACTTATTGGATTAAATACGGTATATATTTCTTTACGGAATACGATAATCCAGTTCATTTTCACGTGCAAATAAATTCGCGACAGATAAACAACCGCCAAACTAAATTGTCGCAAAAATGCCCTTAGCATAAGTACAATTAAATACCGTAAGACACAGAAACCAAAAACTAAATAGGTTCCTTTACAGTATTTTTTTTTATAATGGCATGTAAAGTATCTTGTATATTATTTTTTATCATTTCATCAAGGTTTCGACATGGTCATTTTGCTAACAAAAATTGATCAGCTGGGAGAAAACGAAGAACTGTCAGAGATTTATATCGGCAGTAGACTGCGGGAGGTGATGGAGGTTCTCAAAAGAAAGACAGGAGTTGACGTCATGAATATATACCCAGTACAAAATTATTCAGCGGAGCATAAAACTATCATCAACATGGATATACTTCTCCTAAATGCCGTACGTTGTATGCTGGACAGACTGGAAGATATGAAAAAGAAAAAACGGACCACCAGTTACAACAGAACATAACTCCTGTAGCTATATTTTCAATTTTAACTTTCTGGAATATTATCATGTATAAACATACATGTTTGTTAACATGTTGATTATAAGCAGGGATCTAGAATGATATATTTCCAGAAAGTTCTGTGTTTTTATTTGTTTACTGTTTTAGTTAGATATTTCTAGAAGTAGTAGTTTCTCCAATATTCTTGAATTGGGGTATAGCTATATATACTCCAGCTGTCCAAGGCTAATCAGAACTGTAATGAGACCTGTAATTATACATATCAAGAATTGTACAGCGCCATATAAGATTCTATTGGGAGAGCTATTGTGACTTTATCTGTGGATTATTACAACATTTTGTGTGAATTTATTCATATTGACTGGAACTTTATTAATCATCTGTTGACTTTCATTATCCTCGTGGATTTGTGATCATTATTAATTCGAAACCTAGAGGAATCAAGGATTATACCAGGAGATTCACATTCAGATAAGTAACACTTTAAATCATCGTATTACTCTTGTACCACCACCAAGTACTTTAGATATTGAAAACCATCTCTGTATAATTTTGTATATATTAATAAATTGTGTTTTGAATTTAGCTGCTGGTTTTTCTTTCTGTTACTTTTGGTCCTGAGAAAAAATTCAATCTCTTCTATTAACTTTAAACATATTTTTCAATGTCATCTATTCACTTAATATATTTTTGTTATGATTATGTCTGCATGACCATAAGTATGAATAGAACCTAGTTAAATTATATGAATTCCTGTATTTGCTAAGAGTTTACACCTCCTGTTTTAGGTAGTAAAGAGGCAAATGTGAATTACATCAAATTCTTAAAACTCAACTTTTTTTAAACACACCTCGGACAGATAAAGTTCGTTGATTTGTACCCATGGCGTTGTGTGATAATAAGGTTCACCAGGTCATACAACTCATAGCATAGTCTACCATGTAATTAAAATGACATGTATGATCTTTGTGTTCTGATTCTCGCAGATTCCTAGGAAATACTACAACACACTTCCCGTTAACAGAAATGCACCAAAGGTCATGTGACCTAGACGCAATAAAAACCATAACGTTCCATTCCAGTATATATTCCAATTATAGTATATATAGACTATATATATACCAACAAAAAAATGATAAATAATAACAGCTATAACTTGTAAAGCAAACTTCCATTCAGTGTTATACTTATCTGACACTTACAATTACAAATAAATGGAGGAAGCCGAACAAGGAATAACTTGGTATATTTCACTCTCTGTGTCCCATTGAGTGCACGTAGTAAACCATTTTTTCTACAAAACAACTCTTAAATCCAAAATTGTAATTGATACTTTTTGTCTACGGATAGATAGATATCTTTATTCCTCCATAAATAATTCAAAATTAAGTTAGAAAAAGAAGAACATTATATGTAAAATATCATTGTCACTGATTACTATACACTGATGGCACCATGGCCATAGAAATTACCAGGATATGTAATTTACATTACAGTCTCTCATATAATAGCTTTATCATAACTGCAATTCTGACACTGTTCATGAGCATGAACTGTTCCCAGACATTATCTTCGACATCAAGATATTGTCTACTGCCTAGTATGACTTTTGACATGCTTGTTTCGTCCAGGTCTCAGAATGTAACATAGTCCGTTGTTACAAGTATGTTGATGACAAAATCGAATAATATATCTCTAGTTTCAAAAATCTTGCAACATTGAAGTAAGAAATGAACTATTACATTACTGCCTTGTTGTCCACATAGTTTACACATCATCATTTGGTTGACATATAAAAACGACAGCCTTATCATCTCTGCCAGTTTCCAAATGAACCTTGGATGTTTTTCGCCAACTTGCCAAAACGGGTGCTGGTTTGAATATCTGAGTAGAAACTAAGTTCATGCAGCTCACTCAGTATAGCCCTCGATTGTTCCTCTTGGGTGAAGTGAATTACGTTTGTAACAAATTGTTTCCAATATAATTTCCTAGTCGTGTCTCCATAAAGAAAGAAATCGTCAAAGAAACTACTATTTTTATACTTCTTGTGCAGCCTAACGATATCCAGAATAAATCATGACGTCATAGCTTCATTAATGACGAAATCGCACATACATGTACGACCATTAAGAATCCGCTTCCATAGAAATTTCAGATCTCCTCTACTAATTTCAACAATTATATTTTCAACATCTCCTCTGACATCGCCGGTCCAATCCAGTCCAAACTCACACAAGATATTCCACTTATGACCGTGACTAATCATTAACAAATCTTCTTTTGAAATTCTAGTACCATGTGTAAAATTGATGTCTGTAACATTGAATAAACACCAAAACAAATATTTTGTTGTATATTTTAGTAAGCAAGCATATAATTGTTTCGATCATTACACAAAGTACTCTGTTCACACACTGCAATATTTGTTCTCAGATTGGAGTATTGAGACCAATGGGGATCAAATTTATATGGAGACAATAGATGCCCAACACTGGCAGACGCAATTACTAAATTTTACTGTAGCGCAAGACCCAAACCAAAATCCACCGCCCAAGCTGAAAATGACACAACATCCCTGTATCACAGAAATACCCTCATAAATATACGAGGCGCTATAAATAGGTATTTGGCGGACTTAAAACGAAACATTGACATAGTGCGAGATGTACAATTTAAAACCTCTAACGGAGTGTTAGATGGTTTGTTGAAGGAGAGAACGCGACTAGGACAATCCGAACCCACTCGACATAAGGCGATAATCGAGCCAGAAGATTTGAAAAAGATATCGGCTTACCTTGACTTGTCCAGCTCGAATCCGATAATCCTTCGACAGTCCGTCTGGTACACTTTTTATCTGTACACTTCTTATCCAGGGGATTGAAATTTCATCATCAACTACACCTGAATTAATTTGAATTTCATGAAGATGACACAAGCGAATACGTAACACTTAAACACGAAACACAACAAACAAAATCACCAGGGAGGCATGACGTCCTCGCCGTCCTCAATTGACAAACGAATGTACGCGGACCCAGAAATAACATGTTGCCCTGTCAAAATTTTGAAACTTTTGATAAAGAAAACGGATCCCCAGGCTACACATCTATTCAACCAATAATCCAAAAGTTCCACAATTCTCCCGTTGAGGACCGATATTTGGTATACACCGAAACCATTAGGGAAACGGTCATTTGAAAGGATGTTGCCAAACATATGTAAAGCCGCCAGGGTTCAAAGGAAATACACGCCTCACTGCCTTCGTGCTACAGCTGTTGAACATCTTGATCATGTAGGTTTTCAGGCCAGACACATCATGTTCATGTCTAACCACAGAACGAGTCTTCTCTGAGACCATATAACAGATCCGTGTCGTCTAAACAGAAACAGGCACTAAGTCACTCGCTTTCCGCCATTTGTAGGCCAACAGAATCGTCGCGTCCTCCTCAAACGATAACGTTACCTGCTTCGGCCACGGTGTCCGTGTCGTCTGACTCCAATTCAGAAAATAGATCTGTAATACCGGCATTTACAATGCAGTCAACCAGCAGTAATATCATGTCAACCCCTGGCTTCTTCACAAGCTCAACATTCAATAACTGCAACTTCTCTTTCAATTAGGCCGGGATCTAGGGGGGTCTACCCCCCCCCCCCCCCCCCCCACACACACACACAAATACATATCAGGACCATATTATCCAATATATGTAGTTATTTCTACGCAGGAAATGAAAAAATCGGATTTTAAGCTCAAAAATGGTAATTATTTAGCAAATTTTTCATATTTGGCTTGACGCAGCAAAACTGTTTGCAAACAGCAAACTATTATTTCTAATCAGTTATTTGACCTCTGATCAATCAGTAAAAACAACACCAACAAAAAAACAATGTTAACATTGTATAAGCTCCGGTTATGACGTCATCAAGATGGCCGCCATCTCGAATTTCACTAACAATTGAAAAATAGTCATAACATTAACATTTTTCAACCGAAGTAGACAAATGAGGTATCAAAATGATCATAATAGAACATCACAGTCATATCGGGACCACATAATTCAATATATGTAGTGATTTCTAGGTAGGAAATGAAAAAATCGGATTTTAAGCTCAAAAATGATAATTTTTAGCAAATTTTTCATATTTGGCTTGACGCAGCAAAAATGTTTACCAACAGCAAACTATTATTCGTAAACAGTTATTTGACCTCTAATCACTCAGTAAAACAATAAAATATATAGAGATACAAAACAGAATTATTGTTATACCATCATTAAGTTTACAAAACATCACTGGGTGCTTGTACTGGGTATATGCTATGTTTCTAACTCCAAACCGCTGACACTACAGTTTCCTGGTGTATTATAAGTTCCTTAAATAAGTTTGACTATTGGCGATTTAGTAGCGAAGTAGGAAACATGAATGTAAAGTTGACAGAATATTTAGCCTCGTGTAGGACAAGTCACAGTTTCGTTTATTTCCTGTGCATATTATTTGCAAAATGTCAGATAGTTACCACAATGTCACATATTTCTTTCACTGGTTCTCAATTATAACCATTATCATTGTGCGTGCTTTCCCACCTCACTGCACTATCCTCTGACGTGACTCGGCATGTCTGGTAGCTGGTACATGCAGTCCAAATCAGAGTAATCGAAATATCAGTATCCCATTCCTCGAAAGCCAGAGCGTCGTCTTCGATGTCGATGAGATGATGTGTCACTACATTAACAGTGGTGTTCTAGCCTGACATCTTTCATGGCCCATCCATGGCCAGAGTTTATATCAGGAACAACAGGTTCAGGGATGTGGGATCTCCTTCAGATTCTAACACATTGATATGCTGTTTCAGACTTCTCGGGAAATTACACCAGATCCTGATTCTTCGAATGGTTGAATGATTCAAGCACCATTCATCAACCTTGTGGACACTCGTGCGACTATAGATGGCACAGGTGATATCCTCGAGGTCTTTAATGAGGTCATAAATGTTAAATGTTTTTCATTGGTCAGACTTTCCCATGTCCCTTGAAGGCACTGGTTGTGTCGCATCTGGTGTATGCGTGGATACACCATTGAAGACTCTCCAGAAAAAAGTTTTCTACAGTGCTCTCCACACTTGGCAAAGAGAGGAATTTCACTGTAGACCTCATTTATGGCCTCAAAGAATTCACCTGTGCCATCTATGGTCACTGAGGGTTTACAAGAATGAGGAATTGTGCTTCATACGAATTAAGGAGATGCAACTCAACCCTTCGCAGAATGTGGCTCTGGTGTATTTTCCATCCTACCGGAGAGGTCTGGAACATCATATACGATATGTGAATCACTAGGTTGAAAACAGGATGAGCTCCCACATCCGCGAACCCGATGTTCTTGATGTTATCTCTGGCCATGGACGGTTGATAAGTTAGAACCACGACGGTAAACCGGTAATGTAATATCACATCAGCTCATCAGCTCATCGACACTCTGGCGAGAAAGCATGCACAAAGATAACGCTTATCATTAAGAACTATTGAAAGAAATATGTGATACTGCAGTAACCATCTGACATTTCCTTACGTTATACACAGAAAAATAAAGTTAACAGTGGATGCGCTATTTCTAAAAGAAACAAACTTCGGAAAGTGTCGTGGTATTAATGGAAACAAAAGCTTTCTTCAGTTTTAATTTGATACCCTATTAGTTGGCGTTGTGCAGTAAAAATTCATTTTGAGACGCTACTAGTCTACAAACTTTCGAACATGAAAATGGATTTTGTTAGGAAATTGTCAAGTCCCACTTAGATATTAAGCCAACTTAAAATTCAAATGTGTTAAGATATGAATCGTCAATTGCCAATGTTATCTTCAGGAAATTCAAAGACATCCGGAAACTGTAGTGTCAGTGGTTTGAAAAAAACAGCAATCATATACCCTGAATACGCACCCGGTGATGTTTTGTAAACCAAATGATGGTATAACAATAATTCTCTTTTGCATTTCTATATATTTTTGTTGTTGTTGATTTTTTTACTAATTGACAAGAGGTCAAATAACTGATTACGAATAATAGTTTCTTGTTGGAAAACAATTATAGCTGCGTCAAGCCAAATATGAAAAATTTGCTAAAAAATTATCATTTTTGAGCTTAAAATCCTATCTTTTTCATTTCCTGCGTAGAAATCACTACATATATTGGATTATATGGTCCCGATATGACTGTGATGTTCTATTATGATCATTTTGATACCTCATTTGTCTACTTCGGTTGAAAAATGTTAATGTTATGACTATTTTTCAATTGTTAGTGAAATTCGAGATGGCGGCCATCTTGATGACGTCATAACCGGAGCTTATACAATGTTAACATTGTTTTTTTTTGTTGTTGTTGTTTTTACTGATTGATAAGAGGTCAAATAACTGATTAGAAATAATAGTTTGCTGTTTGCAAACAGTTTTGCTGCGTCAAGCCAAATATGAAAAATTTGCTAAAAAATTACCATTTTTGAGCTTAAAATCCGTTTTTTTCATTTCCTGCGTAGAACTAACTACATATATTGGATTATATGGTCCTGATATGTATTTTTTGTTCTATTGTGGTCATTTTGATGCCTCATTTGTCTTCTTCGGTTGAAAAATGTCAATGTTATGACTATATTTCAATCTTTAGTGAAATTTGAGAGATGGCGGCCATCTTGATGACGTCATAACCGGAAGTTCATCCCAGTTTATACAATGTTACCTCTCGATTTCGTTATCAGTGGGTCATAAGGCTTCAGAAAAACATTGGTTCGTTAAGTTGGGGGGGGGGGGTGCACGTAGACCCCCCCTAGATCCCGGCCTAAATCAGTAAGCGGGTAACAACATGTAATGTTGTGTGACCGAATTGCCCGAGACTTTCCTCCGCGGAGTTAATTCATCAATTTTTTAATGAACAATTGAATGTGACTACATTGTTTAAATTATGTTTTAATAATTATACTTGAGAAAGATAAACATTAAAACTAAATAAATTTAATTGAAAAATTGAAAAAACTAGATCATGCGCTAGTCAACTGTTCCATTTGATCATCACTCAGGACGTTACTGGCGGGATTTTTTAATATTTTATAAACGTTGTACTTTTAATATGCACGATAAGTGGTTGAAATGTAAATATAAGTATTAAACTGCTTTACGTTTCGGATCATAGGCATTTGAACCACCACTGCATTACAGGAAAATAACATGAACCGCTCGGAAAGCAGTTTAATGCTTAAGGAATAGCCCCGGTATGTGGATATCACCTATGAGAAGTCCATTCCTAGCAAGGTCGAGTTCTTCAGCAAGGTCAATTATCATTACTAAAAATAGCCAGGCAGATATAACTCGGCCTTGACCGACGCCCTGCATGACGTCATAGGGTTTTGATAGGTGTCCTCTGAACAGTACACGTGGCGTTACCATATTAAACGAGTCGCGGAGTAATCGCCTTATTTTGCCGCAAAAGCCTAATTTCCACAGCTTATATAACACGCCATCACTCCAAACCGAGTTGAAAAAAATGTAGTTGATACTTTTTATATACATATATAATGAATAATATGAATCCCGAGCTAGTGTGGCACACTTCCAATATACCCATAATTAACTTATTTTACCTTGATTCTTAAAACTGATGATATCAAAACCACTCAAATTTTTTAAATTATCAACTTATATTCGTCGTGTGAAAATGGAAAGCGACCAGCACGTAAACAATCAGTCACTTTTATATGTCTATAAATTTAGCAAATCAGCATAACGATGTACATATATTACACGCGGTTAGTACACACACCAGTTTCAGTGGAACCTCGGCGGTATTCCATGCATATTTAGTATTAGATCGTTTTTGTATCGCCCGCGACGATAGTTCGCGAAGGCAATACTATGGTGATACTTTTCCGGCGGCCGGCGACGGCGTTGTCGTTAACATTTCACTTCAAAGTTTTGCGCTTAGCTCTGTTTCTCAAAAAGTTCAAGTCCAATCCTAACCAAACTTTATGTTGATATGTTCTTAAGTTATCGTCTGGAAACTAATTCTTTGTGTAAGAATCTATTTTTAGTAACAGTGACCTTTGGTGTTGTCCTTTTGACCCTAAATTCAATCCAAAACTCTATTTTATTATATGCTATCATTGTATGAAGTTTGAACAAATTCTGTTGGTGTCTTCTCAAGTTACCATCCAGAAACTACAAGTTTTGAAACATTCTCTTTTTAGTAACATACACCTTTGTAGTTGACCTTTTGACCCCAAATTAAATCCCTATCTGTATTTACTTACATTTGTATATGCTATCATCGTGTGAAGCTTGATCAAAATCCGTTGATGTGTTTTCAAGTTATCGCCCGGAAACGAATATTTTGTGAAGCAATTTATTTTTAGTAGTGGTGACCTTTGTAGTTGACCTTTTGACCCAACTTCAATCCAAAGCTGTATTCTCTCATATGCTACCATTGTGTGAAGTTTGAGCAAAATTCGTTGATGTTTTCTCAAGATATCTTCTGGAAACGATAATTTTTTTAAACAATCTATTTTAGTAACAGTGACCTTTGTAGTTGACCTTTTGACTCCAAATTCAACCGAAGCTGTATTCTCTCATATGCTATCATTGTGTGAAGTTTGATCAAAATCCATCAATTTGTTCTCAAGTTATCATCTGGAAACCAAATCCGGACAGACAGACAGACAGGAACAAATACTATAGTTCCCTCCGGTTTCACCGGCAGGGGATCGGACTAATAAGCAAATAACAATTCGGATAAGATAAGGAATAAAGACCTTTAAGTAAAACACAGTTTATTTTTCATGATATGGAATATAACGTCGTTGGTCTGACTATGCTACCGATTTTAAATCAATAGTAGCTGAAAACGTAAATAATTACAATTCCAAAGTAGCTTGAAACTAATTCTGTTTTATATAATTGATTGACTTTTACTGCGCTCAATCGATGCGTTTCAACATGGAACTCTATGGTGAGGTTTTATTACGTTACACTCTTTATAAATCTAATAATGTTAGTAGGGTATTCAAGGTGAAAAAAACATTCAGACACCAGATAGAAACATATGATATTATTTGGGTTTTCATTATAGGAACGAGTTATATTTGAGTCTTTGAAAGACGAGTATTGTTTATTTTTAATTATTACCCATCCGGTGACCTTGATTGTTTGGCACGATACCAAAGAATATGCTTAACTGCCATATTTCTCATAAACAATGGCGATACGATAATATTTAAACTATTATATTACACCATTGCACTCTAAGTAACTTAACAAAATGTTGATTCATCGATTAGTTGTAGACAGGGCGCACGGTTGCAGACATGTGACAGGTAAAAACCTGCAGCACACATTCAGAAATGGCAGGCATACTTTAAAAAGTGTCTGGTAGACACAAAGTTTACAAAACTGCCTTTTCAAAAATTTTTAAAAAATGCCAGAAAAAATATATTACGGCAATGTTAATCTGCACCCCGCATTTATGATGAATAAAATATGTTCAGCAAAATGCAAACGTTACGAGAGTGAAAATTTCAGAATAAGACATGTAGGTATTTTACTTATATTATATCAGCGTCGTAACGTTATTTTACTCTTGGACTTTCACTGCTTCCACTTCATCAGGCCGCACGAAAACAAAAGTGAACTTGACCGGAGTGCCCAAAAGGTCCACTACCTTTCAGAAATGTTGTTTTTTTTATTTTAAAATTGGAAATGTAAAATGAAATTGAAAACTTTGTAGAGATGCAAAGTCATAGGCTTAACGTAAAATACTAAATTACAACACCTTCTGAACAATTGTATGAAAATAAATTAACTGTTAATTTTCATGACGTGCGTCGCCCTAATTAACTTAGTTGACAATTACTACGCAAGACAATCACTACGCAAGACATCAAAAAATGCTAAATTAATCTTCACTTTTACCATATTTTACGCAAATGGGGTGAAACAAAATTCAATTTGCTTAGTATTGTTTACTCAGTTAACTTCTATGAAATGACCAGTCTTAAATACACAAAAGTACAAAAATAACAAAAAAATCATAGGTCATGTGTCAGCAGAAATCTGACACATATTGAAAGATTAGTAGTTTTGAAATCAATTATTAAACTTAATTTCAATCATTTTTTGATACCTATTTCTACTCCTGGAATCGCTTTCAGTCAAAAGCTGAATACTTGATTATTTAATTACATTTGACAATCGCCAGTTGATACAACCATAAGAAATTAATGGTCTTATAATGGTTGATTTTCCAAAGTCTACGTGAATGCGAAGGCTACTTAGAAATAAAAGAAAATGCTGGATTATTATTTATGAAGCACATCACTTCCTAATTTCATATATATCGGATTTACGAACTAATTCTTTCAAAAATTATAGAACGGATAATACATTTCCAGGCATAGGTTAGGGTTTCTGAAGTAGTACAGGTGAGAACTTCCTCTGTATTTTTAAGAATTCCTTTACGGTACAACCCTATTTTTTCATTGATAATTAATATGATTTAACTAAAGATGATTTGATAAGGGTGTTCGAAATATATGTGATTTATTAGATAATGAGAATAAGTTCCTTTCATTTAATGGTTTCAAAGATTTTGCATAGAATCAAAATTTGTTTTTGTTTTACCTAAGTATATGTAATTACATCAAGAATATGTGTAAAAAAATCTTAACTTAAACCTTAGATTGTTGAACAAAATAGAAACACCATTCATACCTGGCCATATTCTTTTTATTTAAAAATATTAAGGATGTAAAGACATGTATTTGTGTTTATTTGAAAATGATGTTTGATAACATCAGAGCAGGAATGGATATTAACAATGCCTTAAGAATTTAACAAAGACACATCCATACAATGGTTTCAGTATCGACTACAACACCGTATTCTTCTTTTGAATGATTACATAAAACCATAAATATTTCAGAAAATAATATCTGTAATACAGAAATTGAAACCACAAAACACATATTTTGGTATTGTTAAATATCCTTTCAATTATGGGAAGATATGAAAAGAGAAATATATGGGGGAAAATGAAAAATACTGATAATATTGTCGAATTTATATTAGAAGCAGTACTATTTGGTGAGTCAATACTAAAATGAGTCCCATAAGTATTTTGAGGTTTTTTATACAAAATATCTGATGAAAAACAGCTGTCAATTAAAAATGGCTGTATTGAGAAATTTGATCAAATATGGATAAATTGAAACATGCCAATCAGAATGTTTCTATCATATTTATGTCGAAGTACTTAATGTCTATGATGTGTGTGTGAGAGTGTCTTTTTGTGCTAGTTTTTGTTTGCTTACACAAATATTTTCTTCTCTCTGCTACAAACACTGAACCAAAACAACCAATCGCAAATTATTATGCTAGCAAAATATCAATTGCTTTTTCATATTTCAAAAGTTATGTCCCTTTAATTATACTTCATTAATAGAGCCTTCAAGATTTAATGATTATACTTCAAAAACAATGGAATCATTAGAACTAGTTTGGGTCATAATTTTGTTAATGTTTGTGTATACTGTGCGAGAGCCCTCCTGTGTGAGGACAATATTGTTCGCGGAGTTGAACCTAGGACGCCCGAGCCCTGGCTGCCCTATCAAAATACAGCATATATTTGTTGCTATACCACAAATATATATACATATCACTTTTTGGCTGTGGAAATAAAATATCTGTACTGCATTTGTTTGGTGTTGTAACCTCGTCTTAGGACATCGATATATCGTGAAAGACTAATCATCTTTAAATCTAAAATAGTTTACCTATGTTTGACAACTTCTACATGCATTTTAAACAACGGTGTAGTGGTGTAATTTAACAGCATCGTTTCCCAATAAAACTAAATGCCAGGTACAATTACATTTTCGTAATATATTTTTGCCAGACCGTTTTGTAAACTCGTAATATTAATGTGCCGGACACATCTTGAAATTGGCCGTAACCTATTGTATTGATACACATGTTTGTCAGGCTCATATCAGCCATCGATTTAATTTCAATGCGAGAACATACTACCACAGCAGACATAACCCTTTGATTACAGCGCGGATATGAGTGCACATCATAGGGACGAGATACAATTAACTGTTTAGAGCTGGGACGATACAGACAAACAATAGCGGATCACAAAACAAAAGATTGCGTGTGTGATAACATGTGACGTAACCTACAGGTATAAGGATAAAACATAATGTGTCGTACTTTACCCTACTAAGGTCGCTATTGTTTTTATGTTATTTATATCATTTAAACAGACGTATCTATGCATTTATGGCATTGAGTATTGTTCTATTAATTTTGATTAAGATATTCATTAACATGTGCCAAGATTACTTACGTATTACTTTTGTGGCCCCTTCGGAACCTGATCGGTATGCTTTGTTCGTGTCTTCTTCGATATCGCGATAATACAAGGTTCAATGTAGTTAAACGATACCTGATTTTTGTCAATTCAGTTCTGTCTTTGAATATCTTTTATCAGGGAAATATCTATATTATATACAATGTAAAATGAAACATAAGAAATAGGTGCATACAATAAACAGTAAAAAGTTAAATTAGCTTTATAATTATGGGAAATATCTGATGATTTGTACAGCCCTGCAAGAAGGCGTAAGAATTGTACCTACTGCCCATATTGCATGATCGTAAAAGGCGACTAAATTTAAGACCTTACCTTTTCTTTCTTTTTTTTTTTGTTTTCTCTTCTTTTTTTTTTTTTCTTCTTTCCCAACGTCTCCCTTGACACCACATCGTTTGGCATTTGGATGAGTGCTAGCCCCAGTGAGGAAGGCTATGGTTCCTGTCCCCTGTCCTAGACACACAAAAGTCTATAACAGTGGTAGTTTCTGCTCCTGCTTAGCACTCAGCATACAGGGAGTGGGACGACTGGCTCGCCCGTTGTCAGTATAATGTGACCGGGTGGGGTGTGTTGCTTGGTGTCTTCTGCGGAATGCTTCAGTGACATAGTACTATACAAAAGGCAAGATTTCCACTATACAAGAGAATACAATATAAATATACCGCAGTCTCCCAAAACGCACACTTAGTTTACACACACAACACATCACATACATGGGAGGCCGTCCTTACATGACCCTGGCTGTTAAGAGGACGTTAATTTAATCAATCAAACAAACGATTAAGGGTTAATTAAGGGCAGACTCCCATTTGTGCAACGTGATGTTGTGTGTAAATGTCAATGTCTTGGGAGGTGTTGTATATTCTTATGTCTCCTTGTTGTAGAAAAACTATCTCACTGAAGCGCGCCGTCGAAGGCATCGAACAGTCACGTCAACCCAGACATAGTACACTGATAGCGGACAGACAGTGGTTCCACACCTTTTAAATCGAGAAGCGTCTGCTAATATCTCAATAATATTTTAATTTAATTATACCCTAGTCCTCGATACCCTTGTTATCACATTATGTAAATTGTCGATGATAACTTATATCGATATTTCTATCAGTTTCTAGATGCAAAGAAAAAGATTGGTAAAGGGAGAAACTTTATAAATAAGTTAATAACAAACTCTACCTTGTAAACACTTTTATCACATCTTTTCACATTTTACTGAATTAAAGCTGTCCATTTCGTTTTTTGCTCCGATACGTTTGATCTTAATAATTGTGTTTAGTTACAAACTCATTTAGGGATTATAAAGGTATTTAAAATAATTAATTCACGTCATTACCACCAACTATTCCCCCATATAGATAAAACAAGGGCAGAGGGAATGCACTAAAATAATAGGTATATTGAGTTCGGAATATTAAGGCAGGATAGTCTATCACGTGCAATTACCCTAGTCTATGGGACGTGAAACAACATAAACCTTCAACAGAGGTCATTCAAGGATAATCTGGCGAGATCTGTGTGTGTTGAAAATTGTTAACTTTAAACTGAAGTGCACGCTACATTTAGCTAATCGTATATCGTGTCTTTTCACCCTTTGTGTTGTGTACGTTAAATTGTGACATTCGAGTGCAATCAGGCGTGATAATTAAGCGTGTCCAAATAAAGCCGACTGTCATTATCATTTATATTTTATGTTTAAATCGGAACCCGACACTTTGTCAATATTTACATTTAACTAGACAATCTTTTTCGTTTGATAACATCAGTTTGAGATATCAAATTTTATGACAAAATGCTATATAATCCTCTAATTGTTGAATTACTAACACCTCCTGAACATACACACAACACACCGCGTACATGGAAGGCCATCCTTACATCATCCTGGCTGTTAACGATAAATAATCAAATAAATAACAGTGATATACGTAATTGAACTGGCACTAACTAAGTAAAGCCAGAGTCGTACGTAAATAAGAACAAGAGGCCTACAGAGCCTGTATCGCTCATTGGGTCAATTGAAAAATCTCCTATTTCTGGAACTTACCCTACATTTCATGACTATTTTCTCGAAGACAAAGCCCGAGAGAAAAAAAATCTTATCCTGGTAATAAATCTAGGTGTATCTCTTCACGGAGGACATAATTATGTATTATACTTAAAAGATTTAGATAGTGATGAATATCACCACTAATGACAATTACATATATTATATTAAACACTCCGTTCTTTGTATATTTGATGCTGTTTTTGTATTCGGAAATTGTGAATATTTTTTCATTCTAGTGATGTGTGATACCGCACAAATTATATGCAATCGTTATCACATATTGTACACATGTATGCACGATGTACGCACCTGTTTTTGTTTGCAATGCTTTATTTACATTTTTTAATACGATACATGTTTAAAGCAATACTGGAGTAATTTTAACGACGTTCTAATTCAGAATTAAACGTGTTATAAAAGCTTAATGTGCTAAAACGATTAATTGCGCACTAAATGTTTTGTTTCTCGGCCTCTTGGATTGATAAAACATTTTAAAAGGTCGATGATTTGTTTTTGTAAATGTATATAAAACTGCAATGTAACAGTCAATCAAGATTAAATCAACTCAACAAAAGTTTCTAGAAAACTACTTCGCCCTTCGTGGAAATAACTACTGAAAATTTCATGGGAGAGAAGACGGTCAGCTCAACTACTTGTGCACTTCTCAGTCTCAACTACATAATGATACTACATACTAAGAATAAGTGGTATTCATTAGTAAATTTCAGAAAAGAAAAGTCATGTATTTCAATATGACGAAATTGACCCCTTTTGACCCTACCCGCAGGGTTCAGAGGTATGAGTTAAACCATCTGTACAGTTTTGAAATTTTATCCTGAAAGAATAATGTATACGAAATATGAGTGATATTCATAACTTTCAGAGAAGTCATTTATTAAACTATGACTAAACTGACCCATTTTGGTCCCGATCCGATTTTATCAACCAAATATGGTTAAATTACCAAGTAATCAGTTTTGTGAATTATTCCGTCATTTTTCTATATTTATCTTATTGTAAAAAGGGTTCAAGTAGTAATATATTGCATATCTAAAAATTAAATAATTTTTTTTTTTAAATGGCTAGCCTACCATCCCCTTTTTTTGTTTATTTTTCTCTTGTTATCTCTTTTCGTCTTTTCTCCTTTTTTCCTTCTTCGGTTTTTTTTCCTTTCTATCAAAATGTGCAATACACATGTATTTATTCTAATATTAATTTTTCAACAATAAGTTACATGTAACATGAATTAAACTCAACTTAACCTTTACAGAAAATTGATAATAATAATAACAATTGTTTGGAAATGAAAGATGTGTGTAAGGTAGAAGAAAATGATGATTGAATGTGAAGATCATAGCTAGTGCAGTGTTAATAAATGGATGAACTATAAATCGAGTACTGAGTGAATGAATGTGGTTTGAAAATGTGATAATGACTTGAGAATGTATGGAATGATGATGATGGAGATAGTATTGTGTATGTATGGTTGATAATTTAGAGGTGAGGATGGTAAACGTGAGAATGATAATAAGGAAATAATTATGTAATGTGTATTGCATATGAAAACCTGAATAAAAAATAAGTTATATTGCATATCTCGATCCCCTTGTATTTTCAACATATACACAAAATCGATCGCCTTTATTTTATTTATAAAAACCTCTTGCTTATACAAAACATGGAAATAGTGTGCTATGTTATACATCTACGGTCACAGGAGTAGTCCCCCTTGCATTAAAGACTTACTAACAATGGTTGTCTCCCTTTCTGCTTACGTTACAAGTTAATGATCACTCCCAAATCAATCGAAATAAATTTGTTCAGCTATTTTATGGATTCATTTTGGGATTGCTAAATGTTCAATCTGAAATCCGAGAGTTGGAATCAGTATTTTCAGAAATGAGGACAGTATTTTGTTTTTCATTTGATAGCAAGGATTTCCGCACAAAAATATTAAAAAATGTATTGATTATGAACGCAACTTATATTTTTATATCTGAACGTATTTTTAATAGAAAGAATTTGATATTTAATATTCCGCCGTTATTGCCATTATGCTGCGATTTATGAATTCGTAGGGAAGGTGAAAGATACCGCGATTAGACGTACATAATGCTATAATATTTTATAACCACTAATGTTATGAATAAAAAAATAATAAAAAAAACATTAAAAAGACATTCGCGCTATTTTACTTTTTTGCAGCTATTGTTTCCGAACAGCGACAAGACTGTCTTGTTTGTTTGAGTTTTACTGTCCATCAACAACTGAGGTCATTTAGGGCCAAACTACAAGTCAGGAATTAGTTTTAAAGATCCAGATAGAAGGTAAATAATGATTGCATCTAAAAGATAGGCCTAATGGCCTAAAATAATAAAAGAATTGAAAAGATCAGGATAAGACCTAGGCAAGTAAGAACTAAAACACAGATCGCACATTTTGATTTTATGAAAAGGATCGTATGGGATAAAACACATGAGAAAACTCATGCACAATGTTGATGAAACGTTTAAAAACTGTCTGACAGGCCTGATCTTAAATTCTTTTATAATAGGCAGTATACAATATCAATAGGTAAGCAGCCAACTTCAAATCATTTGTGATTGACACATAAGAGCCATTTCTGGTTAGGATTTTCTTTCTCAGCATCTATTTAGAATGATTTGTAAGTCTCACTTAGAATTCAATTGTCAGATTTCATCAATTTGAACCAAAATTGTAACAATCTAGAAAGTTGAATATTCTAAAGTGGGAGTTGGACAAGTTCAATATAAATCATAGCATTACACGTAGATTTTTAACACCAAGTACGTTTTTACAAAGTTCTAAATGTACCTTTTCAACTTCTACTGCATTGTAGGTACCCCATATTTCACACGCAGCGTGTATTTTTGGAGACTATGGTATATTCGTATTGTGTCTTCTTGTATAGTGGAACTCTTGCCATTTTTATAATGCATATCACTAAAGCATGCAGCCCAAAGACACCAAGCAACACTCCTCCCGGTCTTGTTACAATATTAGCAAAATTGGAAGCGTAAGTCACATGCACAGACGTTGGAATCAAGCATGTGCATTATTAGGGTAACTTATTTGTTAACTGCAGAAATGATGTGGGTAACTTCTATAGACTATTATTTATTAGTTTATGGTTTGTCCTGAAATAAGACATTACAAAATATTTTTACATGACAAAAATCAGAGATCTTAATTGCACCAAGTAAGGTGAATGTATATCGCCAATTCACAATCATTCGCAAGGAGATACGATGACATATGTACGAAACACTGCATAACGTTTGTTATGCTAATTGTATAACGGACAAATCTGTAGCCATAAGGATTACTTTCAGGAGATCGAGGTGAGGTGGCTGTTATAGTCAAGCTCCTGTGAGGCTATTTCTAAATAAAATCGAATTTCATTGTATTCGGATTTTGAAAGGTGTAAATCAAATGTTGGAAGTACGTGTACAAGCGAATATATAAATGAAATTATAATGTTGTTTTAAAGACACTCGGACAATATGTTTTTCGGGTGATATCTTAATAAGAACAGGTTTAAGTGTAATATTGATGATCATTTACAGACCGTCAGAATTTTTTTTAATGATATGTACTGTACCCATAGCAATTCATGTCTTATTCCACATATCTTTCTCATCTTAGCAAAAGTAGCATGCTTACTCCATCATCACATCCTGTGTTTGGTGCTTGATTTTATGTAATACATAACTGTACTGTGTGTTGTGTACATAATCAGAAATTTCTGGACAACTAAATCATTGCTTTCCTGTGGTTGTAATTTTTAAAAACAATTAACTGTGTATTGACCCTAACTACAGTATAAAAATGATCAAACTCTGGATTTGGATATGAGGCCTAGTCAATATGTATCAAGTATATTCCTGAAGAGTCATCATGAAATGGCGAAAGTACTAGAGAAGGTCGTTGAATTTTATTTTTTATATATTAAATATAAATATATGTATGAAAATAAGAAAACCTGGACGAATGGTCCCAGCAAAGTAAAATATCGATTATAATTAGACATTCCAAATAGCAATATTAATAATGCTTGTGCTATTAAATGTATGTGTAGTTGGTACACTTAATCCTAAAGACAACCAGAATACCTTTCTAGTTTCGCTATTCAAAATGTATCGATGAGTTACACTAATCACTACTAAATTGACATTGTGAGTTACCCTAATCATGCATAATTGCACATGCTTGATTCCAACGTCTGTGGATATCTGTGAATATGACTTACGCTTCAAATTTTGCTAATATTTTTTACAAGATACGATCTACGGCAGAAAATTTCTCGTCTATTCTATAAACAGACAGTAAGATTTCCTCGTATTTTTGCACGAAGTGTAGAACCATTGAACTATTGTAATTCATTAACTTAGTGAGACTGCTGTTGGTTCATCAGTAAAGATTCCCTTAGTTATCCCTAGTTATCTGATCAATGTTCACAACTGAGATAATCTGTCTTTCGTCTCCCTTGACACCATCACACATTTGGCTTTTAGTGAAGCGCTCGCCCCTGTGAGGAAGGATCTGGGTTGTGTCTTCTGGCCTAGACACACCATAATACTTAATTTAGATTCCTAGATAAAAAGCAAAAAAAGGACACGGTAAGCTAAAATTTAATCATTAACATTTTATTGTATAAAACCACATGTTTTCCATTTTTGACCGCCTACTCACGCGGTCTCTATAAATACAGATCAACGTCAACTAACTCGTTAAATTTCGCGGGAAAATGGGGTCCGCTATACTAGATGTGTTCCAAACTGGGGCAGCAGGTACAATTCTAACGAACTTCTTGACGGGCAACGCACACACACAGTAAATAGCAAAGTACAAGGTACGGTTGATATGCTCGATGATTTATCACTAGTTCTACAACTTTGGATTTTGAGTTCGAGTCCTCAATATTGCCAGATACTGAAATTAGGTCGTACGTTTTTCGCATTTTACGATTTCTCCGGCTTTCGTCCCACCACCTTAATCTCCAAGTATATCCTGATTTGGATGTTACAGGATGGACACATATCTAAATCTAACAATAGCTCACTGCGCTAAATATGATAAATACAATATTACGAAATATAATACGTGGAACTTTCTCCAGGGGGAACTCAAACAAGTGAAACCTTTATTGCTCTTTTGCCAGGAAATGGTTATTTTTGTCTAATACCATACCATTCTGCAGATTTATGTATTTGTCCTTTGTTCTATTTATGATGCTGCCTGAAAGAAAAACGTGTTTCCCTTCATGAAGCTGCCTCAAAGAAGACCTTGCCTCAGCTTTGGTTCTGCCCCAACATCGTCAATGCCCAAATGGTGCATGCATGCGTCAACGATTAAGGCATCCAAACTGTCATTAAGAAAAGCAACCGGGTTCTGGAATGCAACAAATAAAAGAAGGAAAGAAAACACAGAAATGATAATCACCAGTGTCATTTATCATTTTATAATACATGTATAAAATTTGTATTTCTGGAAAATGCGTATAGATAGTATACATGGACTTGAACGTAATAAAAAGGACATCTACCTGTTATAAATAATCTTTTTTTTAATATGAACTCGACCAGCTTCTGCAGCTTCTAATCGCTATTCCTTAGAAGATACTTAAAACAACTTCCTTGGATTTCTTTTCGCTTTTGTTTGTTTGTTTCTTTGACATTGGAGTCCATGATAATGACCGTCGACAACACTAAAGGTAACACATGGGTTCTTGTCCATTGTCGAAAAAACATGTCATTGAGTCAGACACGCTTATTTCCGTTCCATTTCCCAGTTCTAAAGTGGTTCGCCCGTTGTTAGTATAATGTGACCGGGTGGTTGTGTTGTTTGGTGTCATCGACAGGATGCTTCAGTGATATAGCACTATAAAAAAGGCAAGAGCTCCACTATCCAAGAAGATACCTCAGACTCCCAAAACACGCACCTCGCATTACCTGAGTACATACACACTACACAGCGCATACATGGGAGGCCGTCCTTACATGACCCTACTATTTACCTACTACCATTGTTGTCTTTTGTCTGCGCCATTAACACTGGCACCGCCTAACATTTCTCCTTCTGTTGAGCGCTCGCCCTTCTGAGGTAGGCTCTGTGTTCTGTCCCCTGGCCGAGATACACCAAAGTCTGTAGAAGTGGTAGTCTTTGTTCCTGCCTATCGCCTAGCATTAAAGGAGTAAGACGACTGGTTCGCCCGTTGTCAGTATAATGTGACTGAGTGGAGTGTTTCTCGGTGTCTTTTGTGGCATAGTCTGGCGTAAAAATTGTACCTGCTAAGGCGGCTACATTTAGAATCGTATTTTTTCTCTTCTTCTTCTTCTTCTTCTTCTTCTTCTTCTTCTTCCTAACTACCTTTATTCTTCCTAACGTCTCAATTGACAACGCCTCACTGGACGAAAACACGAAATTTAAGTTTTGTTATTTTTGTTCTTTTCGAGGGAAAAGACGACAAGACGAGATTTTTGAAGGCGAAAACACAGTGGACCAACTCAATGTAAATGGATGTTGTCATACATTTTTTGTATTCGGTGGATGGACTGATGAATATATATAAAAGTCATATGATTTTTTTCAGAAAATACTAGATTTGAAAAATTATTAAAAAAATTGGGATATTTACTATAAAACAGAGAAAGGGACGACAGTCGCCATATTGGAATTTTTACCCCTACCTCGATTAAAGTTAATTTTTTCACAATAGTATACCTTTTTTCTAGAGTCATAGTCACGCACCAGTCCTCCAATAATCCATAATCACACACATACAGAAACATTTAATTTTCATCTCTTCGGTGCGAAAAGACGAAATGGTACAAATCAGCCACCGTTATATACAAAGTACCGTTACTAAGACTATGTCAGTAGTCACGTTTCAACAAATATGTCATTAAAATGTCCTCAGTCGGATTTCGGAAAATCCAAAGTGGCACATTTTGTAACTTAACTGGTTTTAACGGACAACTTACCGTCCATAAAGCAGTGAGCTTTATTTGAAACGTGAGAACAAATAGAAATTAAGATGATATATTTTAAAGTAACCCTTTTTTGCTAAGAAAAACTTTCTATAACAAATGAAGTTTTTATGTCATTTTTACTTATTCGCATGGCATATTAGTTGCCATGGCAACAAGAATACGCATTGTGAAAATGCTGAAAAGGAAGGATAATCAAATGGAAAAGTCAATCCTTTATAAAAGTGACATTAGTATAAAAGCAATATATATTGATGATATGAAGTATATCTGATAAAATAAATCATTAACTCCAGGACACGTTTCTGATATCCAAAATTTGATGGAAAATGTGTACTTTTTATCGCAAAATTATGGAAAATTCGTGCATTTTAGTGCAATCTATCTTATAAGAATCTACAGCTTCACGTCTGTGGCTCGGGGAAACTACGAGTGATATAATGTTTGCTAGATACATCTTCATGTATTTTAAGTTCAAGCTCCTTCGGTGTTGATGGTATGTACATTTATATGGGTCTCTCAATGGTATTAAGTTGAATTATCTTAATTTGATACATCTTGATAACTGGTTCATCAGCCATAACTGATCCATTGAGATTTTAGCTCACCATCATCAAATGGTGGGTTACCAGGTATTCAAATCACCTTTCGTTCGTGGTCGGTTGTCCGTCCGTCCGTCCATCCCTCCGTATTTGCCCTACAGGTAGGGCGTAAGAATTGTATCTGCTGACCCTATTGCGTGATCATAAAAAGCGACTAAATTTAGGATCTTATCTTTTCTTTCTTCCTACTTAACTTTATTCTTCTTAAAGTCTCCCTTGACACCACCTCACGGTTTGGCCTTTGGTTGAGCGCTGACCCCTATGATGTACGCGCGGGGTTCTGTCCCCTGGCCGAGATACACCATTGTCTATAAAAGTGGTAGCTCTTACTGCCCTTACTTAGCGCTCAGCATAAAGGGAGTGGGACGACTGGTTCGCCTGTTGTCTTCGCTGGCATGCTTTATTGATATAGCACATTAAAAAAATCAATGTTCAGTTCCACAATACAAGAATCACAACACGAATATACCGCAGTCTCCAAAAACACGCACCACCCACTTCATACACGCTATATTTACATTGCATGCATGGGAAGTCATCCTTACATGACCCTGGCTGTAAATAGGACGTTAATTGAATCAAACCAACAACAAACAACCCGTCCTACGGTTCGTTAACAATTTTTGTTACCGCTACTTCTCTGAAAATTCTGGAGGGATCTTTTCGCTATTTCTCTGAAAGTACTGGAGGGATCTTTCTCAAATTTCATATGTAGATTCCCCTAGGGGCCCATTTTCGCATATATTCGCATTTTGGGGACCGGCTGGTGAACAAATTGACCGCCAGGTAGCCATTTTGGCTTTTGATAGTTAAAGTTTATTACCGCTATTCCTCAGAAAGTATTGAAGGAATCTGTCTCAAATTGCATACATATGTTTCTCTAAGGCCTTGTTGTGCATATTGCATTTTAGGACCGATCGGTCAATAAGATGGCCGATTGCCGCCATCTTGAATTTTTATATTTGAAGTTTGTTACCGATTTTTCTCAAAAAGTGCCGAAGGGGCCATTCCCATATTTCATATGTATGTTTCATTTTGGAATCGATCGGTCTTCAATATAGCCAACTGGTCGCCATCTAGGATTTTGATACTAATAGTTTGAAAGGCAGAGAAAAGATCCCTCTTTCAATTGTCAGACATAGATCCTTCTTTGGTAGGCGCCAAGATCCCTCTGGAATCTGTTTTGTTATGCAGATGCCATATTAGACGTTAAAATGGTTTTATAGAATCATAATTAGTGACAGAAAAGTTCAGATATGGATAGATGGAAACTACACTCCACAGAAAAAAAGAATATATAATTATTATCAATAGATAAACACATTGATCTAAAGAATATAAAATGACAAAGTGTGTAGGCCTATACCTTTATATGTCGTAATAATAGCTTTACAAAGTTACACAAAAATTCATTGAAATAAGTCTTTTTAAATTGTGGCGGGAAACCTGCAAGGGAGATTACTGCTGTCGCATTGTCACATGACCAATGTTTACATCCGGTTACTCGCGTAGTGTGCAGAAGTGAGAGGACAGTTCCCGCCACGGGTATGTGTTGATTACTGGCGTTTTCTTGTATGCAAAGTATCAATATAATCGCATTACATAATGAAAGACTATCACGTTAGAAAGTGAGATAAATGAAAGTGGAATATGGTAAGACATAACTGTAAAATCTTTGGAATAATTGGAGGAAATTCACATTCACTCACAAAGACGTTCATAATGGCCGCCTTCATTGATGACGAGGCTTAGCAGCGTCGGTAATCCAGAACCGGCCTTTATCCGAGAATTTCGCCTTTAATGCAATCATTCTGTGCCCACGTCATTTGATATTTGTGTTTAGGCATATTATATTGATGCAATTTATTGTCAAACTATCGATTTCTGATACAATCGTAGGATATTTCGTCCACCTAGAATTAAGAACGAACACTATCACGGGATTTCACTTAGTTGTTGTTTTCGTTTATTAACATAAAATTACCATTGTGTGTGTTTGTTTTCTTTACAAAATGGGCATGTTCACGGTTGTAAACAAATCCCACTAAGATGCAAATGTTGAATATGGCGTAAGTGTTATCTCCCTTAGGACGCTAAGTTGCAGATCCCATCTTTCTGTCGACGGTAACATAGTGCAAATTAAGATAGATAGTACCCAGGCATATTTGCCTTGCATTTTTAATGAGAAATGTTTTTGTATACCCTCATTTGTAATGCTGAAACAAATCACAGAAAGAAATTAGGTCTATATTATATATACTGCCTATGCAGGATGAAGTTTTGTACTGTGTTTTCTGTAAATGGGGTCCTGATAAGATTTGGCAAAAGAAAAGCCAACTGACTGACATTGACCATACATTTTTATTATACACCGGTATATTAAACACTAGAAAATTGATTGATTGTTGGTTGTTTATAGTTAAGATTTAAGTTGCAACCTCTACTATTCCCAACACAGGCATGAGACCAGCTATGGTTCATATTTAACCCTTTACAAGCCCATTCCTTTCATAATAACCCCTTCCACACACACACATACAATAGCTAGTAGCCGAATGCCTAAATTTTATTAATACTCTCAGGGTACGCCTTAGTATGCCACAAGAGGTCAATTTATACAAAACATACATGGCAGACAGGACTCTCAAACAATATTTTATGATGAGTGATTATAATTTTTTTTTGTATATGATATTGTTTGGGTAAATAATTTATGATATGATGCATGTGTTGTTAAATGTCAACAACACCATTCAACACAGGCATGTCAATGTAACATGATCTAAAACACAGAAATTGGTTAGAGAGAATCCTCAAGTTATAGTTGAATAAATCAAAACAAATGTATCATAACAAGTACTGCTTTTATTCAAAACTGTCTTGTGCCAAAATTGTTAACACATGCCAAAAGTGTGAATTATTTCAATTGAGATGTTATTTTTAGATTACAGGATAACTGGGTAGGTATCAGCAGAAAAGATGCCGGCAGCAAAGCGGCAGAAGAAGAAGGAGCTTGTAGCAGCTCCTGTGGAACCCTCGTCGGAGATTTCTATGTATGTTATCACAAGGTGTTTCCTAAATGATTTTATCCCATTACTCTGTCTGATATCCAGTAGTTTGCATATGTCACTAGTGCAAGATAGCCTAAGGATAAACACTTACTGTGATTTTGTTTCATAAAATCTCATACGAAATGAACACATATCATATATATACTAAATAAATTATATTTGAGTTGGCATATTATTAAATTTCTGAATACTTTGATGTGTGTAACAACATAGAAAATGCTGCGACTGCCTTATTGCACTTGTTTACAGTTGAATGTTTATTTGTTTACAGTCCAGAAAGTCACAATGACAGAGAGAGTGATAGTGACTTTGAAGACCCCAGCCATGTCATAGCACCCAAAGGAAAGAAACGACAGAGAAAAGCACAAGATGGCGGTGTAAGTAAACAAGCTGTTAAAACAGTTTACTTAGCTGAGGCTTGACTGTGGGCAGGAATGCTCTTGTGTGTGTACGGAATACATTGTTAATATAGCTGTGGGCAGGAATGCTCTTGTGTGTGTACGGAATATATTGTTAATATAGCTGTGGGCAGGAATGCTCTTTTGTGTGTACGGAATACACTGTTAATATAGCTGTCGACAAAAATGCTCTTGTGTGTGTACAGAATACATTGTTAATATAGCTGTGGGCAGGAATGTTCTTGTGTGTGTACGTAATACATTGTTAATATAGCTGTGGGCAGGAATGTTCTCGTGTGTGTACGGAATATATTGTTAATATAGCTGTGGGCAGGAATACTCTTGTGTGTGTACGGAATACATTGTTAATATAGCTGTGGGCAGGAATGTCTTGTGTGTGTACAGAATACATTGTTAATATAGCTGTGGACAGGAATACTCTTGTGTGTGTACGGAATATATTGTTAATATAGCTGTGGGCAGGAATGTCTCTTGTGTGTGTACGTAAATACATTGTTAATATAGCTGTGGACAGAAATGCTCTTGTGTGTGTACGGAATACACTGTTAATATAGCTGTGGACAGAATGCTCTTGTGTGTGTACAGAATACATTGTTAATATAGCTGTGGGCAGGAATGTTCTTGTGTGTGTACAGAATACATTGTTAATATAGCTGTGGGCAGGAATGCTCTTGTGTGTGTACGGAATACACTGTTAATATAGCTGTGGACAGGAAATGCTCTTGTGTGTGTACAGAATACATTGTTAATATAGCTGTGGACAGGAATACTCTTGTGTGTGTACAGAATACATTGTTAATATAGCTGTGGACAGGAATGCTCTGCATTGTGTGTGTACGGAATACACTGTTAATATAGCTGTGGACAGGAATGTTCTTGTGTGTGTACGGAATATATTGTTAATATAGCTGTGGACAGGAATGTTCTTGTGTGTGTACAGAATACATTGTTAATAATAGCTGTGGGCAGGAATGTTCTTGTGTGTGTACGTAATACATTGTTAATATAGCTGTGGGCAGGAATGTTCTTGTGTGTGTACGTAATACATTGTTAATATAGCTGTGGGCAGGAATGTTCTTGTGTGTGTACGGAATACATTGTTAATATAGCTGTGGACAGGAATGCTCTTGTGTGTGTACAGAATACATTGTTAATATAGCTGTGGACAGGAATGCTCTTGTGTGTGTACGGAATATATTTGTTAATATAGCTGTGGGCAGGAATGTTCTTGTGTGTGTACGGAATACATTGTTAATATAGCTGTGGGCAGGAATGTTCTTGTGTGTGTACGGAATACATTGTTAATATAGCTGTGGGCAGGAATGTTCTTGTGTGTGTACGGAATACATTGTTAATATAGCTGTGGGCAGGAATGTTCTTGTGTGTGTACGGAATATATTGTTAATATAGCTGTGGACAGGAATGTTCTTGTGTGTGTACGGAATATATTGTTAATATAGCTGTGGACAGGAATACTCTTGTGTGTGTACGGAATACACTGTTAATATAGCTGTGGGCAGGAATGTTCTTTTGTGTGTACGGAATATATTGTTAATATAGCTGTGGACAGGAATGTTCTTGTGTGTGTACGGAATATATTGTTAATATAGCTGTGGACAGGAATGCTCTTTGTGTGTGTACAGAATACATTGTTAATATAGCTGTGGACAGAAATGCTCTTGTGTGTGTACGAATACATTGTTAATATAGCTGTGGGCAGGAATGTCTCTTGTGTGTGTACGGAATACATTGTTAATATAGCTGTGGACAGGAATGTTCTCTGTGTGTGATGTACGGAATATATTGTTAATATATTGTTAATATAGCTGTGGGCAGGAATGCTCTTGTGTGTGTACAGAATACACTGTTAATATAGCTGTGGGCAGGAATGCTCTTGTGTGTGTACGGAATACATTGTTAATATAGCTGTGGGCAGGAATGCTCTTGTGTGTGTACGGAATATATTGTTAATATAGCTGTGGGCAGGAATGCTCTTTTGTGTGTACGGAATACACTGTTAATATAGCTGTCGACAAAAATGCTCTTGTGTGTGTACGGAATACATTGTTAATATAGCTGTGGGCAGGAATGCTCTTGTGTGTGTACGGAATACATTGTTAATATAGCTGTGGGCAGGAATGCTCTTGTGTGTGTACGGAATATATTGTTAATATAGCTGTGGGCAGGAATGTTCTTGTGTGTGTACGGAATACATTGTTAATATAGCTGTGGACAGAAATGCTCTTGTGTGTGTACGGAATACATTGTTAATATAGCTGTGGGCAGGAATGCTCTTGTGTGTGTACGGAATATATTGTTAATATAGCTGTGGGCAGGAATGTTCTTGTGTGTGTACGGAATACATTGTTAATATAGCTGTGGGCAGGAATGTTCTTGTGTGTGTACGGAATACATTGTTAATATAGCTGTGGACAGGAATGTTCTTGTGTGTGTACGGAATACATTGTTAATATAGCTGTGGGCAGGAATGTTCTTGTGTGTGTACGGAATACATTGTTAATATAGCTGTGGGCAGGAATGTTCTTGTGTGTGTACGGAATACATTGTTAATATAGCTGTGGGCAGGAATGCTCTTGTGTGTGTACGGAATACACTGTTAATATAGCTGTGGGCAGGAATGCTCTTGTGTGTGTACAGAATACATTGTTAATATAGCTGTGGGCAGGAATGCTCTTGTGTGTGTACAGAATACATTGTTAATATAGCTGTGGGCAGGAATGCTCTTGTGTGTGTACAGAATACATTGTTAATATAGCTGTGGGCAGGAATGCTCTTGTGTGTGTACGGAATACATTGTTAATATAGCTGTGGACAGGAATGTTCCTTGTGTGTGTACGGAATACATTGTTAATATAGCTGTGGACAGAAATGCTCTTGTGTGTGTACGGAATACACTGTTAATATAGCTGTGGGCAGGAATGTTCTTGTGTGTGTACGGAATACATTGTTAATATAGCTGTGGGCAGGAATGCTCTTGCATTGTGTGTGTACGGAATACACTGTTAATATAGCTGTGGGCAGGAATGCTCTTGTGTGTGTACGGAATACATTGTTAATATAGCTGTGGGCAGGAATGCTCTTGTGTGTGTACGGAATATATTGTTAATATAGCTGTGGGCATGAATGCTCTTTTGTGTGTACGGAATACACTGTTAATATAGCTGTGGACAGGAATGCTCTTGTGTGTGTACAGAATACATTGTTAATATAGCTGTGGGCAGGAATGTTCTTGTGTGTGTACGGAATACATTGTTAATAAAATTTGTTAACACTTATAGGTCACATTCAATACTCCAGGGGTTACTTTCACTGTTGTTACATCCACCCTAGGATATCAAAGGACCAACTTAACTAGCATATTTGACTGGTATAGCCAGATTTCCGGATTACACATGTTTTCATTACTATAAATTTAGAAGGAAAATACCGTTCAATTTTGCCAGAATACATAGAGATCTAATAGTATAGAGCATGCGTCTTATATCCACTGACTTGACAAAGAAAAGACTTTACAGACATTTCTACTTTAGATAAAACATGTTTTTGTTTTGTTTAATTTTACAATGCATATGTTGTGGAGATTTGTTTTTCAATAATTGAATACTGTTCTGTGCCTAGGGACGTCAGAGGAAGGCTGGAGGAGGAGGGGGTAGAGGGAGGAAGAAGAGTGGTGAGGATGAGGAATGCTGGCACAGGCAGTATGTTTGATGTCGTGAGGGGAGGAAGATCTTCACTGCAGGTTAGTATGTTTGATGTAGTGAGGGGAGGACGATCTTCACTGGAGGTTAGTATGTTTGATGTCGTGAGGGGAGGACGATCTTCACTGCAGGTTAGTATGTTTGATGTAGTGAGGGGAGGACGATCTTCACTGCAGGTTAGTATGTTTGATGTAGTGAGGGGAGGATGATCTTCACTGCAGGTTAGTATGTTTGATGTAGTGAGGGGAGGACGATCTTCACTGCAGGTTAGTATGTTTGATGTAGTGAGGGGAGGACGATCTTCACTGCAGGTTAGTATGTTTGATGTAGTGAGGGGAGGATGATCTTCACTGCAGGTTAGTATGTTTGATGTAGTGAGGGGAGGACGATCTTCACTGCAGGTTAGTATGTTTGATGTAGTGAGGGGAGGATGATCTTCACTGCAGGTTAGTATGTTTGTGTAGTGAGGGGAGGATGATCTTCACTGTAGGTTAGTATGTTTGATGTAGTAAGGGGAGGACGATCTTCACTGCAGGTTAGTATGTTTGATGTAGTGAGGGGAGGATGATCTTCACTGCAGGTTAGTATGTTTGATGTAGTGAGGGGAGGACGATCTTCACTGCAGGTTAGTATGTTTGATGTAGTGAGGGGAGGACGATCTTCACTGCAGGTTAGTATGTTTGATGTAGTGAGGGGAGGACGATCTTCACTGCAGGTTAGTATGTTTGATGTAGTGAGGGGAGGACGATCTTCACTGCAGGTTAGTATGTTTGATGTAGTGAGGGGAGGACGATCTTCACTGCAGGTTAGTATGTTTGATGTAGTGAGGGGAGGATGATCTTCACTGCAGGTTAGTATGTTTGATGTAGTGAGGGGAGGATGATCTTCACTGCAGGTTAGTATGTTTGATGTAGTGAGGGGAGGACGATCTTCACTGCAGGTTAGTATGTTTGATGTAGTGAGGGGAGGACGAGGAGTATGTTTAATGTGTTTGATGTAGTGAGGGGAGGATGATCTTCACTGGAGGTTAGTATGTGTTTGATGTAGTGAGGGGAGGACGATCTTCACTGCAGGTTAGTATGTTTGATGTAGTGAGGGGAGGATGATCTTCACTGCAGGTTAGTATGTTTGATGTAGTGAGGGGAGGACGATCTTCACTGTAGGTTAGTATGTTTGATGTAGTGAGGGGAGGATGATCTTCACTGCAGGTTAGTATGTTTGATGTAGTGAGGGGAGGACGATCTTCACTGCAGGTTAGTATGTTTGATGTTGTGGGAGGGGAGGACGATCTTCACTGCAGGTTAGTATGTTTGATGTAGTGAGGGGAGGACGATCTTCACTGCAGGTTAGTATGTTTGATGTAGTGAGGGGAGGACGATCTTCACTGCAGGTTAGTATGTTTGATGTAGTAGAGGGGAGGACGATCTTCACTGCAGGTTAGTATGTTTGATGTAGTGAGGGGAGGACGATCTTCACTGCAGGTTAGTATGTTTGATGTCGTGAGGGGAGGACGATCTTCACTGCAGGTGAGTATGTTTGATGTAGTGAGGGGAGGACGATCTTCACTGCAGGTTACTATGTTTAATGTAGTGAGTGGAGGATGATCTTCACTGCAGGTTAGGATATTTCACATCTCTTCTTAAAAACCGACCAATATTGAAAACAAAAATTGATGTAAAATCAATGCTTATACCGATTATCAGTATACTTGTACTGAAAACAACTTGATGTTGCTTCTAAATTTTGGAGTTTCCATTTGAAAACAGGTTTGTGGAGATTCAAGTTATTTGTTCTTTAATACATAATGTTACATTTTAATAGTCTGTATCAACAAAATGCCATGAATTCAGAATGCTCCCATACTTCACAGGGATATCCTGTGGTTGCTAGGGAAAAGATATCAGGGGGTGTAAGACAGCTCACACGTGATAAACAATAACGTGATGTCATAAATACATTCGGCGTAGCCGTGGCATGCATTGTCGATGACATCATCAATTTTGACGCATAACGATGTTCCTGTGATCATGACGCGATAAAAAGCAATATAAAAAAAACAGGATTTTTATATTATATTTTTTTTTCAAATAAGTATGGGAGAAAAGGAATCAAACATGGGCCTGTCAAGTGGACAGGGATATCTCAACCCTCGTGAACGATTTTGGCCATCAACCCTCGGCAAGCCTCGTGTTGACATGCCAAAATCTTTCACTTAGCACACAGGAAATTTCACCAGATATTGATTGTTTGATTTCTGTTTTACAAGATCTTTGTTGGTTGTTACAGTCCTCGGTAGATGATTGGATTGAGAAATACAAGAATGACCGAGACGCTGCCCTGCTGGAACTGATCCAGTTCTTTGTCCAGTCCTCGGGATGTAAAGGGAAAATCAGTCCGTTTATGTACGCTAACCAGGAGCACTCGGAAATCATCAGGAAAATGACCGAGGAGTTTGATGAGGTAGGGATTGTAGTATATATACTGATGTCAGAGAGCGTGTTATTGGACTATGGGCTCCTCTAAAATCTACACATCCTCAACATTTTTCAGATATTTAAGCTTATGTGACTGTATATTGTGTTGTTTTAGGTATATTCAGTTGATTGTCACCTATATATTGTGTTGTTTTAGGTATAGTTGATTGTCACCTATATATTGTGTTGTTTTAGGTATATTCAGTTGATTGTCACCTATATATTGTGTTGTTTTAGGTATATTCAGTTGATTGTCACCTATATATTGTGTTGTTTTAGGTATATTCAGTTGATGTCACCTATATATTGAGCGATAAACGAGACAAACAATTGTATGATACAATTTTAGGTCCTGGTCATTATCAGCATCAGAATGTTTTACTCGTCTGATGGACAAGTGTGCTGTCAACATTCACTTGTCCGACAGCTAAATCTACTCGTCTTGGCGAGCGGACGAGTATATTTTTCCAGCCCTGCTTCATTTTCTTTTTTCATGCATGACAAAGTGATGCAATGAAATGTCATGAAACTTTGGTAGTGTAGACGTGGCATAATAATTGAATTTGATTGCTACCACAACTATTCATAAATTTTGAAATGTAAATCAAATATAAATTAATTTCACTTGCAGATTTAAGTGTCTGTCTGTGAGGGCCTAAATAAGACTTGTTCCAAATGTCATAGTGTATAAGATTTTGTGGTTCAAAGTATCTATGGATTCTATGTTTTGTTGCCTTGTTCCAGGACAGTGGTGACTACCCTTTGATAATGAGTGGGCCACAGTGGAAGAAGTTCCGTTCTAACTTCTGTGAGTACGTACAGGTATTGGTCAGACAGTGTCAGTACAGCATTATCTATGACCAGTACATGATGGACAACATCATCTCCCTTCTCACCGGACTCACAGATTCGCAAGTACGAGCATTCAGGCATACATCTACTCTAGCAGGTGAGTTTAACACCCTTAAAAATATATCCAGTCTACTTGCAACTGACAACTCAATTAAAAAATGATGAACGTTTACAAAGTTACATGTTGCCATTAGCTTTATTGATGCTTAGTGAACATTGACCAATCCCCAAACGACTATTTACCCCACCCCTTTCTTCTTCCATATCAACTGTGGCTATGACACACTGACTATTCAATATTCTCCCTTATCTTCAATATTCTCCTTTATCTTCAATATTCTCCCTTATCAACTGTAGCTACGTCACACTGGCTATTCAATATTCTCCCTTATCAACTGTAGCTACGTCACACTGGCTATTCAATATTCTCCCATTATCAACTGTAGCTACGTCACACTGGCTATTCAAACACTGGCTATTCAATATTCTCCCTTATCAACTGTAGCTACGTCACACTGGCTATTCAATATTCTCCCTTATCAACTGTAGCTACGTCACACTGGCTATTCAATATTCTCCCTTATCAATTGTAGCTACGTCACACTGGCTATTCAATATTCTCCCGTATCAACTGTAGCTATGTCACACTGGCTATTCAATATTCTCCCTTATCAACTGTAGCTACATCACACTGACTAAACAATATTCTCCCTTATCAACTGTAGCTACGTCACACTGGCTATTCAATATTCTCCCTTATCAACTGTAGCTACGTCATACTGGCTATTCAATATTCTCCCTTATCAACTGTAGCTACGTCACACTGGCTATTCAATATTTCCCATTATCAACTGTAGCTACGTCACACTGGCTATTCAATATTCTCCCTTATCAACTGTAGCTACGTCACACTGGCTATTCAATATTCTCCCTTATCAACTGTAGCTACATCACACTGACTAAACAATATTCTCCCTTATCAACTGTAGCTACGTCACACTGGCTATTCAATATTCTCCCTTATCAACTGTAGCTACGTCACACTGGCTATTCAATATTCTCCCTTATCAACTGTAGCTACGTCACACTGGCTATTCAATATTCTCCCTTATCAACTGTAGCTACATCACACTGACTATTCAATATTTCCCATTATCAACTAGCTACGTCACACTGGCTATTCAATAGTCTCCCTTATCAACTGTAGCTACGTCACACTGGCTATTCAATATTTCCCATTATCAACTGTAGCTACGCAGGGTTCACGCCAGCGGTCGCCAATGTCGCATTTTGCGAAAAAAATATTTCATTGGCGATAAAATTATGACTTTGGCGATTTTTTTGGCAACAGAAAAATTGCCCATTTAAAAATTGAAGCCATGTGTTCACCCATAATATCATAAGTTGTACAGGTAGAAATTGATCCTATACAGGTAAATCACAGTCCAGGTTGTTTATTAATTAGTGTCATGACTTGGTAGGCCAGCATGTAAGCTGTCAATTACCAAAGGCAGTGACCCATGGCTGTTTGTTTACATAACACTGTTACTCTACCGGTGATCGTCTAGCCGTTCACCTGGAAGCTTGTTACAGCTTGGTAAGCTTAGTTGACAATAAAATCATCACAAAGAACAAAATAAGATGTGAAAATCATTGTCACATATATCAATCAAAACCATTTTACTTACTGTGCCTTTGAATGCAAAGCAGACAAGACCGACTGAGCACATGGCTCAGCCGCCATTTTGGTTTGTTTTGGGTAGAAGTCAACACTAATATCTGAACCGGAAGTCAATAAATTCCGGATTTTCATACATATTTTTCAACATTAAACACCAAGAAAATGAAAATTAACACATAGTTTTCTTCTTCAAGTTCCAAACATCAACAAATTACGATTTTAAGAAATATGATATATCCATTAAATAATACAGACGAGTTTAAGAAATATGATATATCCATTAAATAATACAGACGAGTATAATGTTCAAATGATTCAAACATTTGCATGACGTTGAATATAAACAATATGACAGTAGGCTAGTTTCTGAAATATTATCAAGCTGGTTCGCTCCATCAATCAACAATACAGGAATATATAATTCTCTAAACACATTTAACAAATGTTTAAGGCCCGGTGAATACATGGCTGCAGGGATTTTGAGGCTATTTCAGGCTTCATCGTCCGCCGCCATTTTCGATTTCCTACACGTGTCAAAACAACACTGCCATCCGATCAGCCCTTTGAAGTTTAATCACGATCGTAAGCTTATTTTGCCAGGACAATTGTACGTAAATTTGTTTATTATTTAGGTTCAAAAGTGTAAATATTTGCAGACACTATCATGTTTAGTTATTGCATTTTTAGGTTACGATCGTCTGTAGCCTAGCGTTTTCACAAACAGACTCGTATTTTTTTAAAACAAGAACCTCACATTTGAACATTTTTGTTACTCAACAACACGGTTCAAATCGATGTAAAACTACATAACATAGCACTGTATGTTTGTATAATGTAAAGGGTGTTTTTATTATGGAATATATACAAAATAGACACCACATGTGTTAAGGTCAAAATATTGCAATACATATCACAATACAGTTGTTGTGTATCGCAATATATCGTGGTACGCTTCTGCCGTATCGCGGCAGCCCTAATCAACTGTAGCTAATTATAAGTCACACTGGCTATTCAATATTTCCCATTATCAACTGTAGCTATCACACACTGACTATTCAATATTCTCCCTTATCAACTATAGCTATGACACACTGGCTATTCACACTTTACCTATTCAGCCATGAAGTTGATGACCGCTCTGGTGGATGTAGCCCTGAATCTGAGTATCAACTTAGATAACACACAGCGACAGTATGAAGCGGAACGTCAGAAACAACAGACAAAGCGAGCAAACGACAGATTGGATATGCTTTTACAGAGGAGACAGGAGGTGAGTATTTTAAATTGTACAGTTACTGTTGATAAAGTGTCGTCCTTCATTGGTGATCTCGAGTCATTATACTGACATTCTTGGTTGTTTAGTATTTACCCAGATATATAATTCAATCCTCTACATTGAGGAAGATACCTAAAATCATTTTTGTTGATAATATAGTTTATGTGTTTGTAATTTTGCATAGCTCAGATGCTCAATTACAGCAAATTTATGAAATAAAGTTAAATTAGATGAAAAGCTGTGTGGATGGAAGTTAATTGACAGCTAGATATTTAGTTCCATTGATACATTTATAATTTCAGCTGTGTGGATGGAAGTTATGACAGCTAGATCTGTGCAGTTCTATTGATATCTTTATAATTTTATGTTAAATTTTCATTTACTCACCAGTTGGAAGAAAATCAGGCTGAAATCAGAAACATGTTGACTTACATATTCAAAGGAGTATTTGTTCACAGATACAGGTAAGAAATAGATACAGGTAAATACTAGATACAGGTAAACAATAGATACAGGATACAGGTAAACAATAGATACAGGTAAACAATAGATACAGGTAAACAATGATTGATTGGGCTATATAATGGTGTCCTGCCTGACTCGATGCACCCCATCTCAATGTCATATTTGGCTTTCTAGCATTTATTTCTTAGGCAAAAGTAGTTTAATAATCAAGAAATGATAAAAGTTCACCATTTGTTTCCCAATAGTATTTTGTTGAATACATTGATTTAAGAGTTTTATATCAGAAATAGATATTGATTTAAGAGTTTTATATCAGAAATAGATGTGTAGTTTGAGTGGTGCATGGGTTGCTATATCAGTCAATATCACTTATCTCGATTCTTGACACACCATTGTAGACAGTCAATATCTTTATCTCAATTCTTGACACACCATTGTAGACAGTCAATATCTTTATCTCGATTCTTGACACACCATTGTAGACAGTCAATATCTTTATCTCGATTCTTGACACACCATTGTAGACAGTCAATATCTTTATCTCTATTCTTGACACACCATTGTAGACAGTCAATATCTTTATCTCGATTCTTGACACACCATTGTAGACAGTCAATATCTTTATCTCTATTCTTGACACACCATTGTAGACAGTCAATATCTTTATCTCGATTCTTGACACACCATTGTAGACAGTCAATATCTTTATCTCGATTCTTGACACACCATTGTAGACAGTCAATATCTTTATCTCGATTCTTTACACACTATTGTAGAGATGCCCAGCCCGAGATCCGGTCCATTTGCATAGCAGAGATAGGTGTGTGGATGAAGAGATACCCTAACATGTTTTTAGACGATGGATACCTGAAATACGTCGGCTGGACGTTATACGACAAAGTATGTGGTCCTGTAATAATGGGTGTCTCAATATTGGACTTTAATATTAGGAAAGAGTTCACATTTGAAGAAAGATGAACTCAAAACTTACTTTAATATCAGCTTATATATATGTTTGTTAATTGGTATTAGTTGGAAACATTTCAGGATCAAAAATTGATTTGGATTTGCTCTCACTTAAATTCATAATCAGAAATTCTCAGATTTTCTTACAAGCTGATCGTATTAACAGGGTTGAGATCGGTCTCCACCGTCTATTAGACCGTTGGTATACTATCTCTAGTGTTTATATCAACAGGTAGGTGAGGTCCGTCTCCATTGTCTACGAGCTCTTCAGCCACTCTACAACACGGAAGACTTGGCTCACAAACTCGAGCTCTTTACAAACAGATTCAAGGTAAAGCATTTAATTCATTACTAAATCGTTGAGTTTTCTGTTTTAATTGAACTTTTTCATCCATTGCCTTGAGAGAGTAGGACAGATGTTTAGTGTGAAATGAAGAAAAGAGGTTGATGGTTACATTGGTCTTTCTAATTCTGATCATTTTCTTTTTTTTAGTGTGAGCGTACTCCCGCAATATTATTTTCCTTGTCGGGTGTGGAGTCTGTGTACATCCGCTATGTGCAGATTCCAACTGCGCACGCGATACCGGAAGTCAGTGCCTTATACCGTTTAATAGATTTCGCCGTGATTTAGTGACACCAACCTTTCAAAAACATATACTAAGATATACCTGTCAGTAATGTTCTACTATAAATAACAACAGTGCCATTACACAGTGCTAAACACATTCGTTTTGTGTAAACTTCAAGCGGGGTATCATACAAACTCTTGCATCGGTCACAATATTCTAAGCATCTGATCTACTCTGGAAACTTCCTGAACAATACAATGCAAATCAGGTTTATATAGTCAATAAAAGAAAGTGACAGTTTGAAACTTTTAGTACAGGCCAAAGACATTTACAGCGTTATTTAGCTGATTGTATTTAATTTATTTCACATCATCCTAGGTCCTAGGTGTACGTTGCACTATCGCTTACTAAACCCTGTGACCACAGACCGCATTTGCTGCAGTCCTAATAAATATTTAATATAATTTTAGGCAAAGCCTATTTGAGAGCGCAGCAGTTAATCCATTCTTTCGTTTTTGCCAGGTAGATCTAAATAAAGGATTTCCAACGGCGAAAGAGTACTCTCCCCTGACCCATCAGTCTTATCGATATTGATATGTGTTTTGTTTTTATAGCTTATTTGGTGCGCTGAATAACTGTACTGCTAGAAACCATTTATAGAATTATTAATTATTAGAATAATAGCTTTGCTGAATTACTGGCATTGAGTTTATCACAAGAAAAACAATATTGAACATAGGATACTTCTACTTTCACTTTCTGCAAAAATACGTGACTGCGGCTACAAATTATATCTCAACGTCATTCTCCGTTGCCAGGCGGAAAATTCCGAAGCAACTGCTCACGTAAAACGGCTTTTAAGTTAAGATTCATGACAAAATGTAATTGTTAGATTCAGGTAAGAATAAATTGGAAGGTTTATCTTTCACTAATGTTTTCATTTTGTATTTTTCCAAGCGTTACTTGTTTGTAATCACGCGAGAGTGTGATTTTGTAATCACGCGAGAGTGTGACTTTAGATACTGTCTTGCACGATGCTGGATCTTGTGTTGACTTCCTGTTTCCGGTTTTTGAGAAAGTTTTCCAATTCTACATATATTGGATGATTTACATAGAATAACGTTACGGAGACACCTCTATCACAAGAGTTCGCTGCGCTCTCTATAAAGTTACACAGCCTTGCGTAAGAGAAACATAATAAAAAACATTATAAAATATCAGTCTGAGTGTCTGAGCTTTAGATCGCAGGCGTGTTCAGGATGGCAAGCGCTCACGAGCGTTAGTGGGTGCTCGCCTCTGAACGGACAAGAAAGGAGCCCTGTAAATTGATTTTTTAAATACGTATTTATCCTGATAATAGTGACAAAACAAGTGCACAAGAGACTACCATATAGAGTGTGTACCAGAACACCCGCTGCCGTTCAGTAAATTCCTTGTCGCGCTACCACTCGCCATCCTGAACACGCTTCTGATATCTAATGTACTCCATAAAGGCAATCAAGCATGACACATGTTAGTCACCACATGCAAAGAGAATGGGCAGTGTTCTATTGGACGACTATTTTGTACTGAGAATGGGCAGTGTTCTATTGGACGACTATTTTGTACTGAGAATGGGCAGTGTTCTATTGGACGACTATTTTGTACTGAGAATGGGCAGTGTTCTATTGGACGACTATTTTGTACTGAGAATGGGCAGTGTTCTATTGGACGACTATTTTGTACTGAGAATGGGCAGTGTTCTATTGGACGACTATTTTGTACTGAGAATGGGCAGTGTTCTATTGGACGACTATTTTGTACTGAGAATGGGCAGTGTTCTATTGGACGACTATTTTGTACTGAGAATGGGCAGTGTTCTATTGGACGACTATTTTGTACTGAGAATGGCAGTGTTCTATTGGACGACTATTTTGTACTGAGAATGGGCAGTGTTCTATTGGACGACTATTTTGTACTGAGAATGGGCAGTGTTCTATTGGACGACTATTTTGTACTGAGAATGGGCAGTGTTCTATTGGACGACTATTTTGTACTGAGAATGGGCAGTGTTCTATTGGACGACTATTTTGTACTGAGAATGGGCAGTGTTCTATTGGACGACTATTTTGTACTGAGAATGGGCAGTGTTCTATTGGACGACTATTTTGTACTGAGAATGGGCAGTGTTCTATTGGACGACTATTTTGTACTGAGAATGGGCAGTGTTCTATTGGACGACTATTTTGTACTGAGAATGGGCAGTGTTCTATTGGACGACTATTTTGTACTGAGAATGGGCAGTGTTCTATTGGACGACTATTTTGTACTGAGAATGGGCAGTGTTCTATTGGACGACTATTTTGTACTGAGAATGGGCAGTGTTCTATTGGACGACTATTTTGTACTGAGAATGGACAGTGTTCTATTGGACGACTATTTTGTACTGAGAATGGGCAGTGTTCTATTGGACGACTATTTTGTACTGAGAATGGGCAGTGTTCTATTGGACGACTATTTTGTACTGAGAATGGGCAGTGTTCTATTGGACGACTATTTTGTACTGAGAATGGGCAGTGTTCTATTGGACGACTATTTTGTACTGAGAATGGGCAGTGTTCTATTGGACGACTATTTTGTACTGAGAATGGGCAGTGTTCTATTGGACGACTATTTTGTACTGAGAATGGGCAGTGTTCTATTGGACGACTATTTTGTACTGAGAATGGGCAGTGTTCTATTGGACGACTATTTTGTACTGAGAATGGGCAGTGTTCTATTGGACGACTATTTTGTACTGAGAATGGACAGTGTTCTATTGGACGACTATTTTGTACTGAGAATGGGCAGTGTTCTATTGGACGACTATTTTGTACTGAGAATGGGCAGTGTTCTATTGGACGACTATTTTGTACTGAGAATGGGCAGTGTTCTATTGGACGACTATTTTGTACTGAGAATGGGCAGTGTTCTATTGGACGACTATTTTGTACTGAGAATGGGCAGTGTTCTATTGGACGACTATTTTGTACTGAGAATGGGCAGTGTTCTATTGGACGACTATTTTGTACTGAGAATGGGCAGTGTTCTATTGGACGACTATTTTGTACTGAGAATGGGCAGTGTTCTATTGGACGACTATTTTGTACTGAGAATGGGCAGTGTTCTATTGGACGACTATTTTGTACTGAGAATGGGCAGTGTTCTATTGGACGACTATTTTGTACTGAGAATGGGCAGTGTTCTATTGGACGACTATTTTGTACTGAGAATGGGCAGTGTTCTATTGGACGACTATTTTGTACTGAGAATGGGCAGTGTTCTATTGGACGACTATTTTGTACTGAGAATGGGCAGTGTTCTATTGGACGACTATTTTATACTGGAGAATGGGCAGTGTTCTATTGGACGACTATTTTGTACTGAGAATGGGCAGTGTTCTATTGGACGACTATTTTGTACTGAGAATGGGCAGTGTTCTATTGGACGACTATTTTGTACTGAGAATGGGCAGTGTTCTATTGGACGACTATTTTGTACTGAGAATGGGCAGTGTTCTATTGGACGACTATTTTGTACTGAGAATGGGCAGTGTTCTATTGGACGACTATTTTGTACTGAGAATGGGCAGTGTTCTATTGGACGACTATTTTGTACTGAGAATGGGCAGTGTTCTATTGGACGACTATTTTGTACTGAGAATGGGCAGTGTTCTATTGGACGACTATTTTGTACTGAGAATGGGCAGTGTTCTATTGGACGACTATTTTGTACTGAGAATGGGCAGTGTTCTATTGGACGACTATTTTGTACTGAGAATGGGCAGTGTTCTATTGGACGACTATTTTGTACTGAGAATGGGCAGTGTTCTATTGGACGACTATTTTGTACTGAGAATGGGCAGTGTTCTATTGGACGACTATTTTGTACTGAGAATGGGCAGTGTTCTATTGGACGACTATTTTGTACTGAGAATGGGCAGTGTGTTCTATTGGACGACTATTTTGTACTGAGAATGGGCAGTGTTCTATTGGACGACTATTTTGTACTGAGAATGGGCAGTGTTCTATTGGACGACTATTTTGTACTGAGAATGGGCAGTGTTCTATTGGACGACTATTTTGTACTGAGAATGGGCAGTGTTCTATTGGACGACTATTTTGTACTGAGAATGGGCAGTGTTCTATTGGACGACTATTTTGTACTGAGAATGGGCAGTGTTCTATTGGACGACTATTTTGTACTGAGAATGGGCAGTGTTCTATTGGACGACTATTTTGTACTGAGAATGGGCAGTGTTCTATTGGACGACTATTTTGTACTGAGAATGGGCAGTGTTCTATTGGACGACTATTTTGTACTGAGAATGGGCAGTGTTCTATTGGACGACTATTTTGTACTGAGAATGGGCAGTGTTCTATTGGACGACTATTTTGTACTGAGAATGGGCAGTGTTCTATTGGACGACTATTTTGTACTGAGAATGGGCAGTGTTCTATTGGACGACTATTTTGTACTGAGAATGGGCAGTGTTCTATTGGACGACTATTTTGTACTGAGAATGGGCAGTGTTCTATTGGACGACTATTTTGTACTGAGAATGGGCAGTGTTCTATTGGACGACTATTTTGTACTGAGAATGGGCAGTGTTCTATTGGACGACTATTTTGTACTGAGAATGGGCAGTGTTCTATTGGACGACTATTTTGTACTGAGAATGGGCAGTGTTCTATTGGACGACTATTTTGTACTGAGAATGGGCAGTGTTCTATTGGACGACTATTTTGTACTGAGAATGGGCAGTGTTCTATTGGACGACTATTTTGTACTGAGAATGGGCAGTGTTCTATTGGACGACTATTTTGTACTGAGAATGGGCAGTGTTCTATTGGACGACTATTTTGTACTGAGAATGGGCAGTGTTCTATTGGACGACTATTTTGTACTGAGAATGGGCAGTGTTCTATTGGACGACTATTTTGTACTGAGAATGGGCAGTGTTCTATTGGACGACTATTTTGTACTGAGAATGGGCAGTGTTCTATTGGACGACTATTTTGTACTGAGAATGGGCAGTGTTCTATTGGACGACTATTTTGTACTGAGAATGGGCAGTGTTCTATTGGACGACTATTTTGTACTGAGAATGGGCAGTGTTCTATTGGACGACTATTTTGTACTGAGAATGGGCAGTGTTCTATTGGACGACTATTTTGTACTGAGAATGGGCAGTGTTCTATTGGACGACTATTTTGTACTGAGAATGGGCAGTGTTCTATTGGACGACTATTTTGTACTGAGAATGGGCAGTGTTCTATTGGACGACTATTTTGTACTGAGAATGGGCAGTGTTCTATTGGACGACTATTTTGTACTGAGAATGGGCAGTGTTCTATTGGACGACTATTTTGTACTGAGAATGGGCAGTGTCCTATTGGACGACTATTTTGTACTGAGAATGGGCAGTGTTCTATTGGACGACTATTTTGTACTGAGAATGGGCAGTGTTCTATTGGACGACTATTTTGTACTGAGAATGGGCAGTGTTCTATTGGACGACTATTTTGTACTGAGAATGGGCAGTGTTCTATTGGACGACTATTTTGTACTGAGAATGGGCAGTGTTCTATTGGACGACTATTTTGTACTGAGAATGGGCAGTGTTCTATTGGACGACTATTTTGTACTGAGAATGGGCAGTGTTCTATTGGACGACTATTTTGTACTGAGAATGGGCAGTGTTCTATTGGACGACTATTTTGTACTGAGAATGGGCAGTGTTCTATTGGACGACTATTTTGTACTGAGAATGGACAGTGTTCTATTGGACGACTATTTTGTACTGAGAATGGGCAGTGTTCTATTGGACGACTATTTTGTACTGAGAATGGGCAGTGTTCTATTGGACGACTATTTTGTACTGAGAATGGGCAGTGTTCTATTGGACGACTATTTTGTACTGAGAATGGGCAGTGTTCTATTGGACGACTATTTTGTACTGAGAATGGGCAGTGTTCTATTGGACGACTATTTTGTACTGAGAATGGGCAGTGTTCTATTGGACGACTATTTTGTACTGAGAATGGGCAGTGTTCTATTGGACGACTATTTTGTACTGAGAATGGGCAGTGTTCTATTGGACGACTATTTTGTACTGAGAATGGGCAGTGTTCTATTGGACGACTATTTTGTACTGAGAATGGGCAGTGTTCTATTGGACGACTATTTTGTACTGAGAATGGGCAGTGTTCTATTGGACGACTATTTTGTACTGAGAATGGGCAGTGTTCTATTGGACGACTATTTTGTACTGAGAATGGGCAGTGTTCTATTGGACGACTATTTTGTACTGAGAATGGGCAGTGTTCTATTGGACGACTATTTTGTACTGAGAATGGGCAGTGTTCTATTGGACGACTATTTTGTACTGAGAATGGGCAGTGTTCTATTGGACGACTATTTTTGTACTGAGAATGGGCAGTGTTCTATTGGACGACTATTTTGTACTGAGAATGGGCAGTGTTCTATTGGACGACTATTTTGTACTGAGAATGGGCAGTGTTCTATTGGACGACTATTTTGTACTGAGAATGGGCAGTGTTCTATTGGACGACTATTTTGTACTGAGAATGGGCAGTGTTCTATTGGACGACTATTTTGTACTGAGAATGGGCAGTGTTCTATTGGACGACTATTTTGTACTGAGAATGGCAGTGTTCTATTGGACGACTATTTTGTACTGAGAATGGGCAGTGTTCTATTGGACGACTATTTTGTACTGAGAATGGGCAGTGTTCTATTGGACGACTATTTTGTACTGAGAATGGGCAGTGTTCTATTGGACGACTATTTTGTACTGAGAATGGGCAGTGTTCTATTGGACGACTATTTTGTACTGAGAATGGGCAGTGTTCTATTGGACGACTATTTTGTACTGAGAATGGGCAGTGTTCTATTGGACGACTATTTTGTACTGAGAATGGGCAGTGTTCTATTGGACGACTATTTTGTACTGAGAATGGGCAGTGTTCTATTGGACGACTATTTTGTACTGAGAATGGGCAGTGTTCTATTGGACGACTATTTTGTACTGAGAATGGGCAGTGTTCTATTGGACGACTATTTTGTACTGAGAATGGGCAGTGTTCTATTGGACGACTATTTTGTACTGAGAATGGGCAGTGTTCTATTGGACGACTATTTTGTACTGAGAATGGGCAGTGTTCTATTGGACGACTATTTTGTACTGAGAATGGGCAGTGTTCTATTGGACGACTATTTTGTACTGAGAATGGGCAGTGTTCTATTGGACGACTATTTTGTACTGAGAATGGGCAGTGTTCTATTGGACGACTATTTTGTACTGAGAATGGGCAGTGTTCTATTGGACGACTATTTTTGTACTGAGAATGGGCAGTGTTCTATTGGACGACTATTTTGTACTGAGAATGGGCAGTGTTCTATTGGACGACTATTTTGTACTGAGAATGGGCAGTGTTCTATTGGACGACTATTTTGTACTGAGAATGGGCAGTGTTCTATTGGACGACTATTTTGTACTGAGAATGGGCAGTGTTCTATTGGACGACTATTTTGTACTGAGAATGGGCAGTGTTCTATTGGACGACTATTTTGTACTGAGAATGGGCAGTGTTCTATTGGACGACTATTTTGTACTGAGAATGGGCAGTGTTCTATTGGACGACTATTTTGTACTGAGAATGGGCAGTGTTCTATTGGACGACTATTTTGTACTGAGAATGGGCAGTGTTCTATTGGACGACTATTTTGTACTGAGCAATGGACAGTGTTCTATTGGACGACTATTTTGTACTGAGAATGGGCAGTGTTCTATTGGACGACTATTTTGTACTGAGAATGGGCAGTGTTCTATTGGACGACTATTTTGTACTGAGAATGGGCAGTGTTCTATTGGACGACTATTTTGTACTGAGAATGGGCAGTGTTCTATTGGACGACTATTTTGTACTGAGAATGGGCAGTGTTCTATTGGACGACTATTTGTACTGAGAATGGGCAGTGTGTCTATTGGACGACTATTTTGTACTGAGAATGGGCAGTGTTCTATTGGACGACTATTTTGTACTGAGAATGGGCAGTGTTCTATTGGACGACTATTTTGTACTGAGAATGGGCAGTGTTCTATTGGACGACTATTTTGTACTGAGAATGGGCAGTGTTCTATTGGACGACTATTTTGTACTGAGAATGGGCAGTGTTCTATTGGACGACTATTTTGTACTGAGAATGGACAGTGTTCGATTGGACGACTATTTTGTACTGAGAATGGACAGTGTTCTATTGGACGACTATTTTGTACTGAGAATGGACAGTGTTCTATTGGACGACTATTTTGTACTGAGAATGGACAGTGTTCTATTGGACGACTATTTTGTACTGAGAATGGGCAGTGTTCTATTGGACGACTATTTTGTACTGAGAATGGGCAGTGTTCTATTGGACGACTATTTTGTACTGAGAATGGGCAGTGTTCTATTGGACGACTATTTTGTACTGAGAATGGGCAGTGTTCTATTGGACGACTATTTTGTACTGAGAATGGGCAGTGTTCTATTGGACGACTATTTTGTACTGAGAATGGGCAGTGTTCTATTGGACGACTATTTTGTACTGAGAATGGGCAGTGTTCTATTGGACGACTATTTTGTACTGAGAATGGGCAGTGTTCTATTGGACGACTATTTTGTACTGAGAATGGGCAGTGTTCTATTGGACGACTATTTTGTACTGAGAATGGGCAGTGTTCTATTGGACGACTATTTTGTACTGAGAATGGGCAGTGTTCTATTGGACGACTATTTTGTACTGAGAATGGGCAGTGTTCTATTGGACGACTATTTTGTACTGAGAATGGGCAGTGTTCTATTGGACGACTATTTTGTACTGAGAATGGGCAGTGTTCTATTGGACGACTATTTTGTACTGAGAATGGGCAGTGTTCTATTGGACGACTATTTTGTACTGAGAATGGGCAGTGTTCTATTGGACGACTATTTTGTACTGAGAATGGGCAGTGTTCTATTGGACGACTATTTTGTACTGAGAATGGGCAGTGTTCTATTGGACGACTATTTTGTACTGAGAATGGGCAGTGTTCTATTGGACGACTATTTTGTACTGAGAATGGGCAGTGTTCTATTGGACGACTATTTTGTACTGAGAATGGGCAGTGTTCTATTGGACGACTATTTTGTACTGAGAATGGGCAGTGTTCTATTGGACGACTATTTTGTACTGAGAATGGGCAGTGTTCTATTGGACGACTATTTTGTACTGAGAATGGGCAGTGTTCTATTGGACGACTATTTTGTACTGAGAATGGGCAGTGTTCTATTGGACGACTATTTTGTACTGAGAATGGGCAGTGTTCTATTGGACGACTATTTTGTACTGAGAATGGGCAGTGTTCTATTGGACGACTATTTTGTACTGAGAATGGGCAGTGTTCTATTGGACGACTATTTTGTACTGAGAATGGGCAGTGTTCTATTGGACGACTATTTTGTACTGAGAATGGGCAGTGTTCTATTGGACGACTATTTTGTACTGAGAATGGGCAGTGTTCTATTGGACGACTATTTTGTACTGAGAATGGGCAGTGTTCTATTGGACGACTATTTTGTACTGAGAATGGGCAGTGTTCTATTGGACGACTATTTTGTACTGAGAATGGGCAGTGTTCTATTGGACGACTATTTTGTACTGAGAATGGGCAGTGTTCTATTGGACGACTATTTTGTACTGAGAATGGGCAGTGTTCTATTGGACGACTATTTTGTACTGAGAATGGGCAGTGTTCTATTGGACGACTATTTTGTACTGAGAATGGGCAGTGTTCTATTGGACGACTATTTTGTACTGAGAATGGGCAGTGTTCTATTGGACGACTATTTTGTACTGAGAATGGGCAGTGTTCTATTGGACGACTATTTTGTACTGAGAATGGGCAGTGTTCTATTGGACGACTATTTTGTACTGAGAATGGGCAGTGTTCTATTGGACGACTATTTTGTACTGAGAATGGGCAGTGTTCTATTGGACGACTATTTTGTACTGAGAATGGGCAGTGTTCTATTGGACGACTATTTTGTACTGAGAATGGGCAGTGTTCTATTGGACGACTATTTTGTACTGAGAATGGGCAGTGTTCTATTGGACGACTATTTTGTACTGAGAATGGGCAGTGTTCTATTGGACGACTATTTTGTACTGAGAATGGGCAGTGTTCTATTGGACGACTATTTTGTACTGAGAATGGGCAGTGTTCTATTGGACGACTATTTTGTACTGAGAATGGGCAGTGTTCTATTGGACGACTATTTTGTACTGAGAATGGGCAGTGTTCTATTGGACGACTATTTTGTACTGAGAATGGGCAGTGTTCTATTGGACGACTATTTTGTACTGAGAATGGACAGTGTTCTATTGGACGACTATTTTGTACTGAGAATGGACAGTGTTCTATTGGACGACTATTTTGTACTGAGAATGGACAGTGTTCTATTGGACGACTATTTTGTACTGAGACAAGTTGTATCAGTGTTCTATTGGACGACTATTTTGTACTGAGAATGGGCAGTGTTCTATTGGACAGTGCTATGAGACTATTTTGTACTGAGAATGGGCAGTGTTCTATTGGACGACTATTTTGTACTGAGAATGGGCAGTGTTCTATTGGACGACTATTTTGTACTGAGAATGGGCAGTGTTCTATTGGACGACTATTTTGTACTGAGAATGGGCAGTGTTCTATTGGACGACTATTTTGTACTGAGAATGGGCAGTGTTCTATTGGACGACTATTTTGTACTGAGAATGGGCAGTGTTCTATTGGACGACTATTTTGTACTGAGAATGGGCAGTGTTCTATTGGACGACTATTTTGTACTGAGAATGGGCAGTGTTCTATTGGACGACTATTTTGTACTGAGAATGGGCAGTGTTCTATTGGACGACTATTTTGTACTGAGAATGGGCAGTGTTCTATTGGACGACTATTTTGTACTGAGAATGGGCAGTGTTCTATTGGACGACTATTTTGTACTGAGAATGGGCAGTGTTCTATTGGACGACTATTTTGTACTGAGAATGGGCAGTGTTCTATTGGACGACTATTTTGTACTGAGAATGGGCAGTGTTCTATTGGACGACTATTTTGTACTGAGAATGGGCAGTGTTCTATTGGACGACTATTTTGTACTGAGAATGGGCAGTGTTCTATTGGACGACTATTTTGTACTGAGAATGGGCAGTGTTCTATTGGACGACTATTTTGTACTGAGAATGGGCAGTGTTCTATTGGACGACTATTTTGTACTGAGAATGGGCAGTGTTCTATTGGACGACTATTTTGTACTGAGAATGGGCAGTGTTCTATTGGACGACTATTTTGTACTGAGAATGGGCAGTGTTCTATTGGACGACTATTTTGTACTGAGAATGGGCAGTGTTCTATTGGACGACTATTTTGTACTGAGAATGGGCAGTGTTCTATTGGACGACTATTTTGTACTGAGAATGGGCAGTGTTCTATTGGACGACTATTTTGTACTGAGAATGGGCAGTGTTCTATTGGACGACTATTTTGTACTGAGAATGGGCAGTGTTCTATTGGACGACTATTTTGTACTGAGAATGGGCAGTGTTCTATTGGACGACTATTTTGTACTGAGAATGGGCAGTGTTCTATTGGACGACTATTTTGTACTGAGAATGGGCAGTGTTCTATTGGACGACTATTTTGTACTGAGAATGGGCAGTGTTCTATTGGACGACTATTTTGTACTGAGAATGGGCAGTGTTCTATTGGACGACTATTTTGTACTGAGAATGGGCAGTGTTCTATTGGACGACTATTTTGTACTGAGAATGGGCAGTGTTCTATTGGACGACTATTTTGTACTGAGAATGGGCAGTGTTCTATTGGACGACTATTTTGTACTGAGAATGGGCAGTGTTCTATTGGACGACTATTTTGTACTGAGAATGGGCAGTGTTCTATTGGACGACTATTTTGTACTGAGAATGGGCAGTGTTCTATTGGACGACTATTTTGTACTGAGAATGGGCAGTGTTCTATTGGACGACTATTTTGTACTGAGAATGGGCAGTGTTCTATTGGACGACTATTTTGTACTGAGAATGGGCAGTGTTCTATTGGACGACTATTTTGTACTGAGAATGGGCAGTGTTCTATTGGACGACTATTTTGTACTGAGAATGGGCAGTGTTCTATTGGACGACTATTTTGTACTGAGAATGGGCAGTGTTCTATTGGACGACTATTTTGTACTGAGAATGGGCAGTGTTCTATTGGACGACTATTTTGTACTGAGAATGGGCAGTGTTCTATTGGACGACTATTTTGTACTGAGAATGGGCAGTGTTCTATTGGACGACTATTTTGTACTGAGAATTGGGCAGTGTTCTATTGGACGACTATTTTGTACTGAGAATGGGCAGTGTTCTATTGGACGACTATTTTGTACTGAGAATGGGCAGTGTTCTATTGGACGACTATTTTGTACTGAGAATGGGCAGTGTTCTATTGGACGACTATTTTGTACTGAGAATGGGCAGTGTTCTATTGGACGACTATTTTGTACTGAGAATGGGCAGTGTTCTATTGGACGACTATTTTGTACTGAGAATGGGCAGTGTTCTATTGGACGACTATTTTGTACTGAGAATGGGCAGTGTTCTATTGGACGACTATTTTGTACTGAGAATGGGCAGTGTTCTATTGGACGACTATTTTGTACTGAGAATGGGCAGTGTTCTATTGGACGACTATTTTGTACTGAGAATGGGCAGTGTTCTATTGGACGACTATTTTGTACTGAGAATGGGCAGTGTTCTATTGGACGACTATTTTGTACTGAGAATGGGCAGTGTTCTATTGGACGACTATTTTGTACTGAGAATGGGCAGTGTTCTATTGGACGACTATTTTGTACTGAGAATGGGCAGTGTTCTATTGGACGACTATTTTGTACTGAGAATGGGCAGTGTTCTATTGGACGACTATTTTGTACTGAGAATGGGCAGTGTTCTATTGGACGACTATTTTGTACTGAGAATGGGCAGTGTTCTATTGGACGACTATTTTGTACTGAGAATGGGCAGTGTTCTATTGGACGACTATTTTGTACTGAGAATGGGCAGTGTTCTATTGGACGACTATTTTGTACTGAGAATGGGCAGTGTTCTATTGGACGACTATTTTGTACTGAGAATGGGCAGTGTTCTATTGGACGACTATTTTGTACTGAGAATGGGCAGTGTTCTATTGGACGACTATTTTGTACTGAGAATGGGCAGTGTTCTATTGGACGACTATTTTGTACTGAGAATGGGCAGTGTTCTATTGGACGACTATTTTGTACTGAGAATGGGCAGTGTTCTATTGGACGACTATTTTGTACTGAGAATGGGCAGTGTTCTATTGGACGACTATTTTGTACTGAGAATGGGCAGTGTTCTATTGGACGACTATTTTGTACTGAGAATGGGCAGTGTTCTATTGGACGACTATTTTGTACTGAGAATGGGCAGTGTTCTATTGGACGACTATTTTGTACTGAGAATGGGCAGTGTTCTATTGGACGACTATTTTGTACTGAGAATGGGCAGTGTTCTATTGGACGACTATTTTGTACTGAGAATGGGCAGTGTTCTATTGGACGACTATTTTGTACTGAGAATGGGCAGTGTTCTATTGGACGACTATTTTGTACTGAGAATGGGCAGTGTTCTATTGGACGACTATTTTGTACTGAGAATGGGCAGTGTTCTATTGGACGACTATTTTGTACTGAGAATGGGCAGTGTTCTATTGGACGACTATTTTGTACTGAGAATGGGCAGTGTTCTATTGGACGACTATTTTGTACTGAGAATGGGCAGTGTTCTATTGGACGACTATTTTGTACTGAGAATGGGCAGTGTTCTATTGGACGACTATTTTGTACTGAGAATGGGCAGTGTTCTATTGGACGACTATTTTGTACTGAGAATGGGCAGTGTTCTATTGGACGACTATTTTGTACTGAGAATGGGCAGTGTTCTATTGGACGACTATTTTGTACTGAGAATGGGCAGTGTTCTATTGGACGACTATTTTGTACTGAGAATGGGCAGTGTTCTATTGGACGACTATTTTGTACTGAGAATGGGCAGTGTTCTATTGGACGACTATTTTGTACTGAGAATGGGCAGTGTTCTATTGGACGACTATTTTGTACTGAGAATGGGCAGTGTTCTATTGGACGACTATTTTGTACTGAGAATGGGCAGTGTTCTATTGGACGACTATTTTGTACTGAGAATGGGCAGTGTTCTATTGGACGACTATTTTGTACTGAGAATGGGCAGTGTTCTATTGGACGACTATTTTGTACTGAGAATGGGCAGTGTCCTATTGGACGACTATTTTGTACTGAGAATGGGCAGTGTTCTATTGGACGACTATTTTGTACTGAGAATGGGCAGTGTTCTATTGGACGACTATTTTGTACTGAGAATGGGCAGTGTTCTATTGGACGACTATTTTGTACTGAGAATGGGCAGTGTTCTATTGGACGACTATTTTGTACTGAGAATGGGCAGTGTTCTATTGGACGACTATTTTGTACTGAGAATGGGCAGTGTTCTATTGGACGACTATTTTGTACTGAGAATGGGCAGTGTTCTATTGGACGACTATTTTGTACTGAGAATGGGCAGTGTTCTATTGGACGACTATTTTGTACTGAGAATGGGCAGTGTTCTATTGGACGACTATTTTGTACTGAGAATGGGCAGTGTTCTATTGGACGACTATTTTGTACTGAGAATGGACAGTGTTCTATTGGACGACTATTTTGTACTGAGAATGGACAGTGTTCTATTGGACGACTATTTTGTACTGAGAATGGGCAGTGTTCTATTGGACGACTATTTTGTACTGAGAATGGACAGTGTTCTATTGGACGACTATTTTGTACTGAGAATGGACAGTGTTCTATTGGACGACTATTTTGTACTGAGAATGGACAGTGTTCTATTGGACGACTATTTTGTACTGAGAATGGGCAGTGTTCTATTGGACGACTATTTTGTACTGAGAATGGGCAGTGTTCTATTGGACGACTATTTTGTACTGAGAATGGGCAGTGTCCTATTGGACGACTATTTTGTACTGAGAATGGGCAGTGTTCTATTGGACGACTATTTTGTACTGAGAATGGGCAGTGTTCTATTGGACGACTATTTTGTACTGAGAATGGGCAGTGTTCTATTGGACGACTATTTTGTACTGAGAATGGGCAGTGTTCTATTGGACGACTATTTTGTACTGAGAATGGGCAGTGTTCTATTGGACGACTATTTTGTACTGAGAATGGGCAGTGTTCTATTGGACGACTATTTTGTACTGAGAATGGGCAGTGTTCTATTGGACGACTATTTTGTACTGAGAATGGGCAGTGTTCTATTGGACGACTATTTTGTACTGAGAATGGGCAGTGTTCTATTGGACGACTATTTTGTACTGAGAATGGGCAGTGTTCTATTGGACGACTATTTTGTACTGAGAATGGGCAGTGTTCTATTGGACGACTATTTTGTACTGAGAATGGGCAGTGTTCTATTGGACGACTATTTTGTACTGAGAATGGGCAGTGTTCTATTGGACGACTATTTTGTACTGAGAATGGGCAGTGTTCTATTGGACGACTATTTTGTACTGAGAATGGGCAGTGTTCTATTGGACGACTATTTTGTACTGAGAATGGGCAGTGTTCTATTGGACGACTATTTTGTACTGAGAATGGGCAGTGTTCTATTGGACGACTATTTTGTACTGAGAATGGGCAGTGTTCTATTGGACGACTATTTTGTACTGAGAATGGGCAGTGTTCTATTGGACGACTATTTTGTACTGAGAATGGGCAGTGTTCTATTGGACGACTATTTTGTACTGAGAATGGGCAGTGTTCTATTGGACGACTATTTTGTACTGAGAATGGGCAGTGTTCTATTGGACGACTATTTTGTACTGAGAATGGGCAGTGTTCTATTGGACGACTATTTTGTACTGAGAATGGGCAGTGTTCTATTGGACGACTATTTTGTACTGAGAATGGGCAGTGTTCTATTGGACGACTATTTTGTACTGAGAATGGGCAGTGTTCTATTGGACGACTATTTTTGTACTGAGAATGGGCAGTGTTCTATTGGACGACTATTTTGTACTGAGAATGGGCAGTGTTCTATTGGACGACTATTTTGTACTGAGAATGGGCAGTGTTCTATTGGACGACTATTTTGTACTGAGAATGGGCAGTGTTCTATTGGACGACTATTTTGTACTGAGAATGGGCAGTGTTCTATTGGACGACTATTTTGTACTGAGAATGGGCAGTGTTCTATTGGACGACTATTTTGTACTGAGAATGGGCAGTGTTCTATTGGACGACTATTTTGTACTGAGAATGGGCAGTGTTCTATTGGACGACTATTTTGTACTGAGAATGGGCAGTGTTCTATTGGACGACTATTTTGTACTGAGAATGGGCAGTGTTCTATTGGAAGACCATTTTGTACTGAGAATGGACAGTGTTCTATTGGACGACTATTTTGTACTGAGAATGGACAGTGTTCTATTGGACGACTATTTTGTACTGAGAATGGACAGTGTTCTATTGGACGACTATTTTGTACTGAGAATGGGCAGTGTTCTATTGGACGACTATTTTGTACTGAGAATGGGCAGTGTTCTATTGGACGACTATTTTGTACTGAGAATGGGCAGTGTTCTATTGGACGACTATTTTGTACTGAGAATGGGCAGTGTTCTATTGGACGACTATTTTGTACTGAGAATGGGCAGTGTTCTATTGGACGACTATTTTGTACTGAGAATGGGCAGTGTTCTATTGGACGACTATTTTGTACTGAGAATGGGCAGTGTTCTATTGGACGACTATTTTGTACTGAGAATGGGCAGTGTTCTATTGGACGACTATTTTGTACTGAGAATGGGCAGTGTTCTATTGGACGACTATTTTGTACTGAGAATGGGCAGTGTTCTATTGGACGACTATTTTGTACTGAGAATGGGCAGTGTTCTATTGGACGACTATTTTGTACTGAGAATGGGCAGTGTTCTATTGGACGACTATTTTGTACTGAGAATGGGCAGTGTTCTATTGGACGACTATTTTGTACTGAGAATGGGCAGTGTTCTATTGGACGACTATTTTGTACTGAGAATGGGCAGTGTTCTATTGGACGACTATTTTTGTACTGAGAATGGGCAGTGTTCTATTGGACGACTATTTTGTACTGAGAATGGGCAGTGTTCTATTGGACGACTATTTTGTACTGAGAATGGGCAGTGTTCTATTGGACGACTATTTTGTACTGAGAATGGGCAGTGTTCTATTGGACGACTATTTTGTACTGAGAATGGGCAGTGTTCTATTGGACGACTATTTTGTACTGAGAATGGGCAGTGTTCTATTGGACGACTATTTTGTACTGAGAATGGGCAGTGTTCTATTGGACGACTATTTTGTACTGAGAATGGGCAGTGTTCTATTGGACGACTATTTTGTACTGAGAATGGGCAGTGTTCTATTGGACGACTATTTTGTACTGAGAATGGGCAGTGTTCTATTGGACGACTATTTTGTACTGAGAATGGGCAGTGTTCTATTGGACGACTATTTTGTACTGAGAATGGGCAGTGTTCTATTGGACGACTATTTTGTACTGAGAATGGGCAGTGTTCTATTGGACGACTATTTTGTACTGAGAATGGGCAGTGTTCTATTGGACGACTATTTTGTACTGAGAATGGGCAGTGTTCTATTGGACGACTATTTTGTACTGAGAATGGGCAGTGTTCTATTGGACGACTATTTTGTACTGAGAATGGGCAGTGTTCTATTGGACGACTATTTTGTACTGAGAATGGGCAGTGTTCTATTGGACGACTATTTTGTACTGAGAATGGGCAGTGTCCTATTGGACGACTATTTTGTACTGAGAATGGGCAGTGTTCTATTGGACGACTATTTTGTACTGAGAATGGGCAGTGTTCTATTGGACGACTATTTTGTACTGAGAATGGGCAGTGTTCTATTGGACGACTATTTTGTACTGAGAATGGGCAGTGTTCTATTGGACGACTATTTTGTACTGAGAATGGGCAGTGTTCTATTGGACGACTATTTTGTACTGAGAATGGGCAGTGTTCTATTGGACGACTATTTTGTACTGAGAATGGGCAGTGTTCTATTGGACGACTATTTTGTACTGAGAATGGGCAGTGTTCTATTGGACGACTATTTTGTACTGAGAATGGGCAGTGTTCTATTGGACGACTATTTTGTACTGAGAATGGGCAGTGTTCTATTGGACGACTATTTTGTACTGAGAATGGGCAGTGTTCTATTGGACGACTATTTTGTACTGAGAATGGGCAGTGTTCTATTGGACGACTATTTTGTACTGAGAATGGGCAGTGTTCTATTGGACGACTATTTTGTACTGAGAATGGGCAGTGTTCTATTGGACGACTATTTTGTACTGAGAATGGGCAGTGTTCTATTGGACGACTATTTTGTACTGAGAATGGGCAGTGTTCTATTGGACGACTATTTTGTACTGAGAATGGGCAGTGTTCTATTGGACGACTATTTTTGTACTGAGAATGGGCAGTGTTCTATTGGACGACTATTTTGTACTGAGAATGGCAGTGTTCTATTGGACGACTATTTTGTACTGAGAATGGGCAGTGTTCTATTGGACGACTATTTTGTACTGAGAATGGGCAGTGTTCTATTGGACGACTATTTTGTACTGAGAATGGACAGTGTTCTATTGGACGACTATTTTGTACTGAGAATGGGCAGTGTTCTATTGGACGACTATTTTGTACTGAGAATGGGCAGTGTTCTATTGGACGACTATTTTGTACTGAGAATGGGCAGTGTTCTATTGGACGACTATTTTGTACTGAGAATGGGCAGTGTTCTATTGGACGACTATTTTGTACTGAGAATGGGCAGTGTTCTATTGGACGACTATTTTGTACTGAGAATGGGCAGTGTTCTATTGGACGACTATTTTGTACTGAGAATGGGCAGTGTTCTATTGGACGACTATTTTGTACTGAGAATGGGCAGTGTTCTATTGGACGACTATTTTGTACTGAGAATGGGCAGTGTTCTATTGGACGACTATTTTGTACTGAGAATGGGCAGTGTTCTATTGGACGACTATTTTGTACTGAGAATGGGCAGTGTTCTATTGGACGACTATTTTGTACTGAGAATGGGCAGTGTTCTATTGGACGACTATTTTGTACTGAGAATGGGCAGTGTTCTATTGGACGACTATTTTGTACTGAGAATGGACAGTGTTCTATTGGACGACTATTTTGTACTGAGAATGGGCAGTGTTCTATTGGACGACTATTTTGTACTGAGAATGGGCAGTGTTCTATTGGACGACTATTTTGTACTGAGAATGGGCAGTGTTCTATTGGACGACTATTTTGTACTGAGAATGGGCAGTGTTCTATTGGACGACTATTTTGTACTGAGAATGGGCAGTGTTCTATTGGACGACTATTTTGTACTGAGAATGGGCAGTGTTCTATTGGACGACTATTTTGTACTGAGAATGGGCAGTGTTCTATTGGACGACTATTTTGTACTGAGAATGGGCAGTGTTCTATTGGACGACTATTTTGTACTGAGAATGGGCAGTGTTCTATTGGACGACTATTTTGTACTGAGAATGGGCAGTGTTCTATTGGACGACTATTTTGTACTGAGAATGGGCAGTGTTCTATTGGACGACTATTTTGTACTGAGAATGGGCAGTGTTCTATTGGACGACTATTTTGTACTGAGAATGGGCAGTGTTCTATTGGACGACTATTTTGTACTGAGAATGGGCAGTGTTCTATTGGACGACTATTTTGTACTGAGAATGGGCAGTGTTCTATTGGACGACTATTTTGTACTGAGAATGGTACTTGAGAAATGGGCAGTGTCCTATTGGACACTATTATGTAACACAGAATCAGAATGGTCATCAGTTTGGCTCAAGTAAGTAGGGGGATCAAACTGGGTCATATATTTCAAGTAGTACTGAGAATCAAATCGCTACTGGTCAGTAGAGTATCTACAAGTAATTGTAACGAATTTGGCCATCAGTATCCTGTAGGGGAAACAGAACTTGTCATCAGTATCCTCAACGAAGTACTGTATCAAACTGGTCATCAGTATCCTCATAGGTAAGGAGGATCCTATGGTTTGTATCTAGAGTAAGTATGGGAATGTAATCAAACTGGTCATCAAACATCCTCAAGTAAGTGGAACAGACTAAATTGTCAAAGTTTGGCTCTGACCCCCTGGAACCTCAAGTGGAGGGGTGGGTCAAAGGGGATTTAGAGGTTTATATTAAAATTCCTTCAGTAAAAGATCAAAATGAATCTGTATCCTCAGAACATTAAGTGGCATTACAGTACAGGTGAGCTGGTCATCAGGTATCTCCTCTTGTTGTACTGAGAATGGACAGTGTTCTATTGGACGACTATTTTTGTACTGAGAAATGGCACAGTGTCCTATTGGACGATTATTTTGTACTGAGAATGGGCAGTGTTCTATTGGACGACTATTTTGTACTGAGAGTGGCAGTGTTCTATTGAGACGACTATTTTTGTACTGAGAGTGGGGCAGTGTTCTATTGGACGACTATTTTGTACTGAGAATGGCAGTGTTCTATTGGACGAACTATTTTGTACTGAGAATGGCAGTGTTCTATTGGACGACTATTTTTGTACTGAGAATGGGCAGTGTTCTATTGGACGACTATTTTTGATACTGAGAATGGGCAGTGTCCTATTTTGGACGACAATTATTTTGTACTGAGAATGGGCAGTTGTTCTATTGGACGACTTATTTTGTACTGAGAATGGGCAGTGTTCCTATTGGACAGACTATTTTGTACTGAGAATGGGCAGTGTTCTATTGGACTGACTATTTTGTACTGAGAATGGGCAGTGGTCCTAATTGGACGACTATTTTGTACTGAGAATGGGCAGTGTTCTATTGGACGGACTATTTTGTACTGAGAATGGGACAGTGTTCTATTGGACGACTATTTTGTACTGAGAATGGGCAGTGTTTTCTATTGGACGACTATTTTGTACTGAGAATGGGCATTTGGTTCTACTTGGACGACTTATTTGAGTACTGAGACAATGGGCAGTGTTCTATTGGACGACTATTTTTATACTGAGAATGGGCAGTGTTCTATTGGACGACGACTATTTTGTACTGAGAATGGGCAGTGTTCTATTGGACGACTATTTTTGTACTGAGAAATGGACAGTGTTCTAATTGGACGACTAATTTTGTACTGAGAATGGCAGTGTTCCTATTGGACGACTATGTTTTGTACTGAGAATGGGCAGTGTCCTATTGGACGACTATTTTATACTGAGAATGGGCAGTGTTCTATTGGAAGACCATTTTGTACAGCCAAACAAGTTGTATCAATATCAATAAGATAATAAGCACACTTCTATTCAACAAGGGAACACAAATAACATATTCAAAGTAATTTTCACATTTTTAAAGTTCTGAATGACGTAAAGAAAGGCATATTAAATACAATAACAACAATTGACAAAACTATCTCCTTGGTCATGAGTGCCTAACACAAAGGGAAAATGCGCTAATATGCCTTATGTAGGGGGAGTAACACCTGTTGCCGTGATGATTTCAATCCCTGATAATTAAGAATTAGGAAAGAAATTAGTGAGACACTTAATCCTCTACGTCAGACATATTTTCCTAGTTTCAATGTGATCCGTGAAAATATACTTTCTGATCATGACTTTCTTTCTAATCGTCTAAAGTGAGAATAATGGCTGTAGAGGTCATTTATACTCAGTCATACCAGCAATTAATGTATACTGGCCCTGTAAACTTGTATTATACCTGTATAATACATTTAAACATGAATAACCTGTATATTTTAGGACCGATTGTGGAGATTGACACTAGATAAAGTAATAGTGAAGTGGCAGTACAGGGAATCAAAACTGTCAATCAGTATCCTCAAGTAAGTACAAGGGAATCAAAACTGGTCATCAGGATCCTCAATAAGTCATGGTAACATTCAATCAGTATCCCTCAAGTAAGTACAGGGGATCCAACTGGTCATCAGTATCCTCAAGTAATACACTAGGAATCAAACTGGTCATCAGTATCCTCAAGTGAAGTACAAGGGGATCAAACTGTCATTCAGTATCCTCAAGTAAGTACATCCAGGAATCAAACTGGTCCATCAGGTATCCTCAAGTAAGGAAGACACGGAGGAATCAAACTCAGTCATCAGTAACCTCAAGTAAAGTACACAGAATCAAAAGTGGTCATTCAGTATCCTCAAGTAAGTAAGGTACACAGGGATCAAAAACTGGTCATCAGTATCCTCAAGTAAGTACAGGGGAATCAAACTGGTCATCAGTATCCTCAAGTATAAGTACAGCCAGAATCAAACTGGTCATCAGTATCCTCAAGTAAGTACAGGGGATCAAACTGGTCATCAGTATCCTCAAGTAAGTACACAGAATCAAACTGTCATCAGTAATCCTCAAGTAAGTACAGGGAAGCAAACTCGGTCATCAGTATCCTCAAGTAAGTACAGGTGGATCAAACTGGTCATCAGTATCCTCAAGTAAGTACACCCAGGGATCAAACTGGTCATCAGTTATCCTCAAAGTAGTAGTACAGTGGATCAAACTGGTCATCAGTATCCTCAAGTAAGTACACAGAATCAAACTGGTCATCAGTATCCTCAAGTAAGTACAGGGGATCAAACTGGTCATCAGTATCCTCAAAGTTAAGTACAGGTCACAGGAATCGAACTGGGTCATCAGTATCCTCAAGTAAGTAACAGAAACTGGTCAGAATCAAACGTGGTCATCAGTATCCTCAAGTAAGTACAGGGAATCAAACATTGGTCATCAGTATCCTCAAGTAAGTACACAGAATCAAACTGGTCATCAGTATCCTCAAGTAAGTACACGGAATCAAACTGGTCATCAGTATCCTCAAGTAAGTACACAGAATCAAACTGGTCATCAGTATCCTCAAGTAAGTACAGGGGATCAAACTGGTCATCAGTATCCTCAAGTAAGTACACGGAATCAAACTGGTCATCAGTATCCTCAAGTAAGTACACAGAATCAAACTGGTCATCAGTATCCTCAAGTAAGTACAGGGGATCAAACTGGTCATCCTGTATCCTAAAGTAAGTACAGGGGAATCAAACTTCGCGGTGACATCACAGTATCCTCAAGTAAGTACAGGGAATCAAAACTGGTCATCAGTATCCTCAAGTAAGTACACGGAAATCAAACTGGTCATCAGTATATCTCAAGTATAGTACACTGAATCAAACTGGTCATCAGTATCCTCAAGTGTAAGTACACAGAATCAGAACTGGTCATCAGTATACCTCTAAGTAGTAGTACACAGAATCAAACTGGTCATCATACAGTATCCTCAATGTAAGTAACAGAATCAAAACGTCATCATGTATCCTCAAGTAAGTAACAGTGGATCAAAACTGGTCATCAGTATCCTCAAGTAAGTACACAGAATCAAACTGGTCATCAGTATCCTTCAAGTAAGTCGAACAGTAATCAAACTGGTCATCAGTATCCTCAAGTAAGTACAGAATCAGTAACATGGGGTCATCAGTATCCTCAAGTAAAGTAACAAGTAAGTATCCCCTCAAGAAAGTACAGGGGATCAAACTGGTCATCAGTATCCTCAAGTAAGTACAGGGGATCAAACTGGTCATCAGTATCCTCAAGTAAAGTTACACGGAATCAAACTGGTCATCAGGTATCCTTCAAGTAAGTACACAAGAATCAAACTGGTCATCAGTATCCTCAAGTAAAGTACACAGAATCAAACTGGTCATCAGTAATCCTCAAGTAAGTACAGGGGATCAAACTGGTCATCAGTATCCTCAAGTAAGTACAGGGGATCAAACTGGTCATCAGTATCCTCAAGTAAGTACACAGAATCAAACTGGTCATCAGTATCCTCAAGTAAGTACAGGGGATCAAACTGGTCATCCAGTATCCCTCAAGTAAGTACAGGGAATCAAACTGGTCATCATTATCCTCCTCTAGTAAGTACCAGGTCAAACAGGTCATCAGTATTCCTCAAGTAAGTACCCGGAATCATAGCTGGTCATCGTATCCCTCAAGTAAGTACACGGGGATCAAACTGGTCATCAGTATCCTCAAGTAAGTACACAGGAATCAAACTGGTCATCAGTATCCTCAAGTAAGTACACTGGGGATCAAACTGGTCCCATCAGTATCCTCAAGTAAGTACACAGAATCAAACTGGTCATCAGTATCCTCAAGTAAGTACATGGGATCAAACTGGTCATCAGTATCCTCAAGTAAAGTACAAAACAGGGAATCAAACTGGTCATCAGTATCCTCAAGTAAGTACAGTGGTATCAAACTGGTCAATCAAACTGATCGTAACTGGGTCATCAGTATCCTCAAGTAAGTACACAGGGATCAAACTGGTCATCAGTATCCTCAAGTAAGTACAGGGGATCAAACTGGTCATCAGTATCCTCAAGTAAGTACACAGAATCAAACTGGTCATCAGTATCCTTAAGTAAGTACACAGAATCACACTGGTCATAAGTATCCTCAAGTAAGTACAGGGGATCAAACTGGTCATCAGTATCCCTCAAGTAAGTACAGGGAATCAAACACTGGTCATCAGTATCCTCAAGTAAGTACAGGGAATCAAACTGGTCATCAGTATCCTCAGAAGTAAGTAACAGGGGATCAAACTGGTCATCAGTATCCTCAAGTAAGTACAGGGGAATCAAACTGGTCATCCAAGTATCCTCATAGTAAGTACAGGGGATCAAACTGGTCATCAGTATCCTCAAGTAAGTACACCGACATCAAATCAAATCCTCAAGTTAAGTACACATTCAGTATCCTCAAGTAAGTACAGGGGATCAAACTGGTCATCAGTATCCTCAAGTAAGTACAAACATGAATCAAACTGGTCATCAGTATCCTCAAAGTAAGTACAAGGGGGATCAGAACTGGTCATCAGTATCCCTCAAGTAAGTACACGGAATCAAACTGGTCATCAGTATCCTCAAGTAAGTACAGGGGATCAAACTGGTCATCAGTATCCTCAAGTAAGTACACAGAATCAAACTGGTCATCAGTATCCTCAAGTAAGTACACGAGGAATCAAACTGGTCATCACAGTATCCTCAAGTAAGTACAAGCATGGGATCAAACTGGTCATCAGTATCCTCAAGTAAGTACAGGGGATCAAACTGGTCATCAGTATCCTCAAGTAAGTACAGGGGATCAAACTGGTCATCAGTATCCTCAAGTAAGTACACAGAATCAAACTGGTCATCAGTATCCTCAAGTAAGTACAGGGGATCAAACTGGTCATCAGTATCCTCAAGTAAGTACAGGGGATCAAACTGGTCATCAGTATCCTCAAGTAAGTACACAGAATCACACTGGTCATAAGTATCCTCAAGTAAGTACAGGGAATCAAAAAATAAACTGGTCATCAGTATCCTCAAGTAAGTACACAGAATCAAACTGTCATACAGTAATCCATCAAGTAATCAACAAAAACTGGTAAGTCAACAGGGGATCCGAAAAACTGGTCACATCAGTATCAGTAAGTCACACAGAATCAAAACTGGTCATCAGTATCACTCAAGTAATACAAACTGGATCATCTGGTGTCATCAGTATCCTCAAGTAAGTACACAGAATCAAACTGGTCATCAGTATCCTCAAGTAAGTACACAGAATCAAACTGGTCATCAGTATCCTCAAGTAAGTACAGAGGGGATCAAACTGGTCATCAGTATCCTCAAGTAAGTACAGGGAATCAAAACTGGTCATCAGTATCCTCCAAGTAAGTACACAGAATCAAACTGGTCATCAGTATCCTCAAGTAAGTACAGGGAATCAAACTGGTCATCAGTATCCTCAAGTAATTACAGGGAATCAACTGGTCATCAGTATCCTCAAGTAAGTACTGAATCAAACTGGTCATCAGTATCCCTCAAGTAAGTAAGTACACAGAATCAAACTGGGTCAGTATCAGTACACCTCTCAAGTAAGTACACAGAATCAACACAGAATCATCAAACTGGTCATCAGTATCCTCAAGTAAGTACACAGGGGATCAAACTGGTCATCAGTATCCCTCAAGTAAGTACATCAGAATCAAACTGGTCATCAGTATCCTCAAGTAAGTACAGGGGATCACATGGTCTGGTCAATCAGTATCCTCAAGTAAGTACAGGGGATCAAACTGGTCATCAGTATCCTCAAGTAAGTACATCGGGAATCAAACTGGTCATCAGTATCCTCAAGTAAGTACACACTGGTCATCAGGGTATCCTCAAAGTAAGTACACAGAATCATCAAACTGGTAACAGTATCCTCAAGTAAGTACAGGGGATCAAAACTGGTCATCAGTATCCTCAAGTACAGAATCAAACTGGTCATCAGTATCCTCAAGTAATCACAAACTGGTCATCATCAGTAATCCTCAAGTAAGTATCCACAAGGGATCAAACTGGTCATCAGTATCCTCAAGTAAGTACACAGAATCAAACTGGTCATCAGTATCCTCAAGTAAGTACACGGAATCAAACTGGTCATCAGTATCCTCAAGTAAGTACAGGGGATCAAACTGGTCATCAGTATCCTCAAGTAAGTACACGGAATCAAACTGGTCATCAGTATCCTCAAGTAAGTACAGGGGATCAAACTGGTCATCAGTATCCTCAAGTAAGTACACAGAATCAAACTGGTCATCAGTATCCTCAAGTAAGTACACGGAATCAAACTGGTCATCAGTATCCTCAAGTAAGTACAGGGGATCAAACTGGTCATCAGTATCCTCAAGTAAGTACACGGAATCAAACTGGTCATCAGTATCCTCAAGTAAGTACAGGGGATCAAACTGGTCATCAGTATCCTCAAGTAAGTACACAGAATCAAACTGGTCATCAGTATCCTCAAGTAAGTACACGGAATCAAACTGGTCATCAGTATCCTCAAGTAAGTACACAGAATCAAACTGGTATCCTCAAGTAAGTACAGGGGATCAAACTGGTCATCAGTATCCTCAAGTAAGTACAGGGGATCAAACTGGTCATCAGTATCCTCAAGTAAGTACACAGAATCAAACTGGTCATCAGTATCCTCAAGTAAGTACAGGGGGATTCAAACTGGTCATCAGTATCCTCAAGTAAGTACACAGGATCAAACTGGTCATCAGTATCCTCAAGTCAAAGTATCAGGTATCCCTCGAAGATCAATAATGGTCATCAGTAATCCTCAAGTAAGTACAGGGGATCAAACTGGTCATCAGTATCCTCAAGTAAGTACAGGGGATCAAACTGGTCATCAGTATCCTCAGAGTAAGTACACTGAATCAAACTGGTCATCAGTATCCTCAAGTAAGTACACAGAATCAAACTGTCAACTGTCAGTCATCAGTATCCTCAAGTAAGTACAGGGGATCTAAACTGGTCATCAGTATCCTCAAGTAAGTACAGCGGAATCAAACTGGTCATCAGTATCTCTCAAGTAAGTACAGGGAATCTAAAATGGTCATCAGTATCCTAGTACGTACAGGGGGTATCAAATTGGTCATCAGTATCCTCAAGTAGTACAGGGGATCAAACTAAGTACAGGGGGTCATCAGTATCCTCAAGTAAGTACAGGGGATCAAACTGGTCATCAGTATCCTCAAGTAAGTACACAGAATCAAACTGGTCATCAGTATCCTCAAGTAAGTACAGGGGATCAAACTGGTCATCAGTATCCTCAAGTAAGTACAGGGAATCAAACTGGTCATCAGTATCCTCAAGTAAGTACAGGGGATCAAACTGGTCATCAGTATCCTCAAGTAAGTACACAGAATCAAACTGGTCATCAGTATCCTCAAGTAAGTACACAGAATCAAACTGGTCATCAGTATCCTCAAGTAAGTACAGGGGGATCAAACTGGTCATCAGTATCCTCAAGTAAGTACACAGAATCAAACTGGTCATCAGTATCCTCAAGTAAGTACAGTGGGATTCAAAACTGGTCATCAGTATCCTCAAGTAAGTACACAGAATCAAAACTGGTCATCAGTATCCTCAAGTAAGTACAGGGAATCAAACTGGTCATCAGTATCCTCATGTAAGTACAGGGAATCAAACTGGTCCATCAGTATCCTCAAGTAAGTACAGCGGGATCAAACTGGTCATCAGTAACTCTCAAGTAAGTTACAGGGGATCAAACTGGTCATCAGTATCCTCAAGTAAGTACAGGAATCAAACTGGTCATCAGTATCCCTCAAGTAAGTACAGGGAATCAAACTGGTCATCAGTATCCTCAAGTAAGTTACAGGGAATCAAACTGGTCATACAGTATCCTCAAGTAAGTACAGGGAATCAAACTGGTCATCAGTATCCTCAAGTAAGTACAGGGGAATCAAACTGGTCATCAGTATCCTCAAGTAAGTACACAGGGATTTCAAACTGGTCAACATCACAGGATCCTCAAGTAAGTAACACAAATCAAACTGGTCATCAGTACTCCTCAAGTAAAGTACACAGAATCAAACTGGTCATCAGTATCCTCTAGTAAGTACAGGGTATCAAACTGGTCATCAGTATCCTCAAGTAAGTACAGGGAATCAAACTGGTCATCAGTATCCTCAAGTATCAAAAGTATCAGGGTAACAAACTGGTCATCAGTATCCTCAAGTAAGTACAGGGGATCAAACTGGTCATCAGTATCCTCAAGTAAGTACACAGAATCAAACTGGTCATCAGTATCCTCAAGTAAGTACAGGGAATCAAACTGGTCATCAGTATCCTCAAGTAAGTACACAGAATCAAACTGGTCATCAGTATCCTCAAGTAAGTACACAGAATCAAACTGGTCATCAGTATCCTCAAGTAAGTACAGGGGGGATCAAACTGGTCATCAGTATCCTCAAGTAAGTACACAGAATCAAACTGGTCATCAGTATCCTCAGTAAAGTACACAGGGGATCAAATCTGGTCATCAGTATCCTCAAGTAAGTACAGGTGGATCAAAACTGGTCATCAGTATCCTCAAGTAAGTAACACAGGGGATCAAACTGGTCATCCAGTATCCTCAAGTAAGTACACGGAATCAAACTGGTCATCAGTATCCTCAAGTAAGTACACAGAATCAAACTGGTCATCAGTATCCTCAAGTAAGTACACAGAATCAAACTGGTCATCAGTATCCTCAAGTAAGTACAGGGGATCAAACTGGTCATCAGTATCCTCAAGTAAGTACAGGGAATCAAACTGGTCATCAGTATCCTCAAGTAAGTACAGGGAATCAAACTGGTCATCAGTATCCTCAAGTAAGTACACAGAATCAAACTGGTCATCAGTATCCTCAAGTAAGTACAGGGAATCAAACTGGTCATCAGTATCCTCAAGTAAGTACAGGGAATCAAACTGGTCATCAGTATCCTCAAGTAAGTACACAGAATCAAACTGGTCATCAGTATCCTCAAGTAAGTACACAGAATCAAACTGGTCATCAGTATCCTCAAGTAAGTACAGGGAATCAAACTGGTCATCAGTATCCTCAAGTAAGTAAGTACAGGGGACAAACTGGTCATCAGTATACTCAAGTAAGTACACAGGATCATGTACACGTTAAATACAAACTTGCGACATACATTATCAAACTGGTCATCATTATCCAAGGTTCAAACTTGTAGACAAAATTAACTTTATATCGACAGGGTTCAAACTTGTAGATCAATCATCACACTGATGCTCAAACATAGGACATCAAACAGTATCTACTCAGATAGTACTTTCAAGTAAGATCAAACTGAGTGTCATCAGTCATCCCTCATAACAGCTTTTATTATATTGACAGGTTCAATACTGACTGGTTCAAAGATAACATTGCTTTATATCAGAACAGAAGTTGCAAACTTATAGTCAAACTTTTAGATACATTGCTTTAATCGACAGGTTTCAAACTTGTAGATAACATTGCTTTATATCGACAGGTTTCAAACTTGTAGATAAACATTGCTTTATATCGACAGGTTTCAAACTGAAGAAAATATTGCTTGTATAATTGACAAAGGTTTTAAACTTGTTGAGATAAAATATGCTTTAATATTGACAGGTTCAAAACTTGAGAGACAAGGACTGTATAGAATGTGATGAGTTAGTGTATCCTACCAGCGACAAGTTTCAAACTTGTAGAATCTTAATTGCTTTATCCGCAAAGATGCAGGAGTTCAAAAAACTTGAAAATACATTTAAAGGTTCAAACTTCAGAGTCTTATTGCTTTATATTGGACAGGTCTTCATTGAAGTGACGGTAATGGTATAAGTGGATAGGACACAATTGACGATACAAGATCTATCAAGTACTTTCTTGAGAAGTGATGTGTAATGGTTTCAGTGTAGGACACTACTTTGATACAAGATTCGATCCAGGTTCTTTATTGAGAGTGAGGGTAACAGCAAAAGATGACTAGTTAATACTAGATTGGTTCAAAGTGTAGATAACATGAGGGGAGTCTTGGACGCTTCTATATCAACAGTTCTGGTCCAGTTCTGCATTGAGAAGATAATTATTCTGTTAGGACACTACTTATGATTACAAGATCTGGTCCAGTTCTTTATTGGTATTGGATTCAGTGTATGATAATATTGCTTTATATACAGGATCAAACGTTGAAGATTACTTATTGCTTAATATTGACAAGAGAGTTTCATTTATTGATAGAGTGATGGGTAATGGTTTTCAGTGTAGGACACTACTTATGATACAAGTTTTTCTGTGTCCAACACTTCTAAGATTGAGTCTAGTTATTATGTGAGTGAGTAATGGTTTTCAGTGTAGGACACTACTTATGATACTGGTCCAGATCAGATCCAGTTCTTATATAATTGAGATCTGAGGTAAATGGTTTCATCAGAGTGTAAGACACTACTTATGATACAAGATCTGGTCCAGTTCAGTTCTTTATTGAGAGTGAGGTAATGGTTTCAGTAGTAGGAATACTACTTACGATACTTAGTGATAATTGAAGATGAGGTAACTGGTTTCCAGTTCTTTGATTGAGAGTGAGGTAATGTTTGTTTCAGTGTAGGGACACTACTTATGATACAAGATCTGGTCCAGTTCTTTATTGAGAGTGAGGTAATGGTTTCAGTGTAGGACACTACTTATGATACAAGATCTGGTCCAGTTCTTTATTGAGAGTGAGGTAATGGTTTCAGTGTGAAGGACACTACATACAAGATCTGGTCCAGTTCTTTCATTGAGAGTGAGGTAATGGTTTCCATGTAGGACACTACTTATGATACAAGATCTGGTCCAGTTCTATATTAGTGTGAGGTAATGGTTTCAGTGTAGGACACTACTTATGATACAAGATCTGGTCCAGTTCTTTATTGAGAGTGAGGTAATGGTTTCAGTGTAGGACACTACTTATGATACAAGATCTGGTCCAGTTCTTTATTGAGAGTGAGGTAATGGTTTCAGTGTAGGACACTACTTATGATACAAGATCTGGTCCAGTTCTTTATTGAGAGTGAGGTAATGGTTTCAGTGTAGGACACTACTTATGATACAAGATCTGGTCCAGTTCTTTATTGAGAGTGAGGTAATGGTTTCAGTGTAGGACACTACTTATGATACAAGATCTGGTCCAGTTCTTTATTGAGAGTGAGGTAATGGTTTCAGTGTAGGACACTACTTATGATACAAGATCTGGTCCAGTTCTTTATTGAGAGTGAGGTAATGGTTTCAGTGTAGGACACTACTTATGATACAAGATCTGGTCCAGTTCTTTATTGAGAGTGAGGAATGTTTCAGTGAGGACACTATTATGATAAAGATCTGGTCCAGTTCTTTATGAGGTGGGTAATGGTTTCAGTGTAGGACACTACTTATGATACAAGATCTGGTCCAGTTCTTTATTGAGAGTGAGGTAATGGTTTCAGTGTAGGACACTACTTATGATACAAGATCTGGTCCAGTTCTTTATTGAGAGTGAGGTAATGGTTTCAGTGTAGGACACTACTTATGATACAAGATCTGGTCCAGTTCTTTATTGAGAGTGAGGTAATGGTTTCAGTGATAATATGATAGTGACACTACTTATGATACAAGATCTGGTCCAGTTCTTTATTGAGAGTGAGGTAATGGTTTCAGTGTAGGACACTACTTATGATACAAGATCTGGTCCAGTTCTTTATTGAGAGTGAGGTAATGGTTTCAGTGTAGGACACTACTTATGATACAAGATCTGGTCCAGTTCTTTATTGAGAGTGAGGTAATGGTTTCAGTGTAGGACACTACTTATGATACAAGATCTGGTCCAGTTCTTTATTGAGAGTGAGGTAATGGTTTCAGTGTAGGACACTACTTATGATACAAGAAGATCTGGTCCAGTTCTTTATTGAGAGTGCGGTAATGGTTTCGGGTAGGACACTACTTATGGTCTGGTCAGGTTCTTTATTGAGAGTGAGGTAATGGTTCAGTGTAGGACAATACTTATGATACAGATCTGGCTTCCAGTTCTTTATTGAGAGTTGAGGTAATGGTTTCAGTGTTATACGGGATCTGAGAGTTCTTTATTGAGTGTGAGGTAATGGTGGTTTCTTTATTGAGAGTGAGGTAAATCAGTGTTTACTTATGATACAAGAGTCTGGTCCAGTTCTTTATTGAGAGTGAGGTAATGGTTTCAGTGTAGGACAACTACTTATGATACAAGATCTGGTCCAGTTCTTTATTGAGAGTGAGGTAATGGTTTCAGTGTAGGACACTACTTATGATACAAGATCTGGTCCAGTTCTTTATTGAGAGTGAGGTAATGGTTTCAGTGTAGGACACTACTTATGATACAAGATCTGGTCCAGTTCTTTATTGAGAGTGAGGTAATGGTTTTCAGTGAGTAATGGTTTCGAGTGTAGGTAGGACTCACTACTTATGATACAAGATCTGGTCCAGTTCTTTATTGAGAGTGAGGGTAATGGTTTCAGTGTAGGTACACTACTTATGATACAAAGATCTGGTCCAGTTCTTTATTGAGAGTGAGGTAATGGTTTCAGTGTAGGACACTACTTATGATATACAAGATCTGGTCCAGTTCTTTATTGAGAGTGTGAGGTAATGGTTTCAGTGTAGGACACTACTTATATGATACAAGAAGATGGTCCAGTTCTTTAATTGAGAGTGAGGTAATGGTTTCAGTGTAGGACACTACTTATGATACAGAGATCTGGTCCAGTTCTTTATTGAGAGTGAGGTAATGGTTTCAGTGTGGTTTCAGCTTTGTAACAATATGAGAGTTGAGGTAGGACACTCTACTTATGATACAAGTAGATCCACAAGGTAATGGTTTCTATGGACACTACTTATGTCAAGAATCTGGTCCAGTTCTTTAATGAGAGTGAGGTCTCAGCCTAATGATGGTTTCTTTATTTGAGAGTTGAGGTTACGAGATGGTGTAGGAAACACTACTTATGATACAAGATCTGGTCCGAGCTTTAGTCATTGAGAGGTGAGGTAATGGTTTCAGTGTAGGGGATACACTTTATGATACAAGATCTGGAGTTTCTTTATTGAGAGTGAGGTAATGGTTTCAGTGTAGGACACTACTTATGATACAAGATCTGGTCCAGTTCTTTATTGAGAGTGAGGTAATGGTTTCAGTGTAGGACACTACTTATGATACAAGATCTGGTCCAGTTCTTTATTGAGAGTGAGGTAATGGTTTCAGTGTAGGACACTACTTATGATACAAGATCTGGTCCAGTTCTTTATTGAGAGTGAGGTAATGGTTTCAGTGTAGGACACTACTTATGATACAAGATCTGGTCCAGTTCTTTATTGAGAGTGAGGTAATGGTTTCAGTGTAGGACACTACTTATGATACAAGATCTGGTCCAGTTCTTTATTGAGAGTGAGGTAATGGTTTCAGTGTAGGACACTACTTATGATACAAGATCTGGTCCAGTTCTTTATTGAGAGTGAGGTTAATGGTTTCAGTGTAGGACACTTACTTTTGATACAAAGATCTGGTCCAGTTCTTTTTATTGAGAGTGAGGTAATATTTCAGTGTAGGTCATGCCACTTTAGTACAGTAGTTCATTATTGAGTTTACATGGGTTTGTGGGACACTACTTTATGATATGATAGTGTGATTGGGATGTCAGGTAATGATTTCAGTTAAATGAATTACTTAGTGATGAGAGAAGAAATTCAGGTATTTTCTTATTTGCCCTGGATTGAGAGTGAGTTGCATTTAAATGGAGAAGGGTATGATACGAGATCTGTAGTTCTTTTATTTGAGGAATGGTTTTTCAGGATAATATGATATGGATTAAAACAAATCCATTGTATTACTTTAAGTTCAGTAGTCAAAATCTTATATACATTCAATTTTTGTAGAACCGGACGATGGGAAGCTTTTACAAGTCTGTTTCCCTGACTCGTTAGTGTCTAAAAGAAAAAAATCTAGTTGGAAATGGTTCTGTTAATGCGAGAAAAATAGCCAGACCGTCAGCGCAATGGTAATTGTGTTGACAGTTACATGAACATGGAGCATACCTGGTGGACAGTATGTGGGATAGCATGATATGATTGTGCGTGATCTGGGAATGTATGACAGATTTTACTACTGGAGGAACCACCCTAAGGGAGAAGAACGGGAGTATAAGGCCCATGATGGTCCGTAGGTTACATTTTGTCGTTATGCTGTGTGACTGGGAATGTATGACAAGATTCAATATTACAGCCCGATAATTTGTGATGGATGTCATTGGTAATGTTACAGTTTGTGGGATATCAATGATATGATAGTGTGACTGGGAATGTATGACAGATTTACTACTGGAGAGACCACCTAAGGGAGAAGAACGTAGGTATTCGTTATTTACAGCCCTTGATGGTTGTCATGGTAAATTAATGTTACAGTTTGTGGGATATCAATGATATGATGATAGGTGACTGGGAATGTATGACAGATTTACTACTGGAGGAACCACCTAAGGGAGTAGAACGTAGGTATTCATTATTTACAGCCCTTGATGGTTGTCATGGTAAATTAATGTTACAGTTTGTGGGATATCAATAATATGATGTGGTGACTGGGAATGTATGACAGATTTACTACTGGAGGAACCACCTAAGGGAGTACAACGTAGGTATTCATTATTTACAGCCCTTGATGGTTGTCATGGTAATGTTACAGTTTGTGGGATATCAATAATATGATAGGTGACTGGGAATGTATGACAGATTTACTACTGGAGAGACCACCTAAGGGAGTACAACGTAGGTATTCATTATTTACAGCCCTTGATGGTCGTCATGGTAATGTTACAGTTTGTGGGATATCAATAATATGATGCGTGACTGGAAATGTATGACAGATTCACTACTGGAGGAACAACCTAAGGGAGTAGAACGTAGATATTTGTTATTTACAGCCCTTGATGGTTGTCATGGTAATGTTACAGCTTGTGGGATATCAATAATATGATGTGTGACTGGGAATGTATGACAGATTTACTACTGGAGGAACCACCTAAGGGAGTAGAACGTAGGTATTCATTATTTACAAGCCCTTGATGGTTGTCATGGTAAATTAATGTTACAGCCATATATAAACCTGCCATAGATTTAAACTAGAAACAGGGAATATGTGTTGATTGCAACACTTACTGTAAGCTTGTTCACAGCTCTTGATGGTTGTCATGGTAATGTTACAGTTTTTGTTTTGCCTGCAACGCAAGGGCGACACTTGGGAATCAATATGTCGGCGTCCGGGAAACGGTTTCCATGCGATAACTTAAATATTTATTGTCTGATACAGCCCTTGACGACCGACAGGAGACAAGTCTCATAGAGATCATGGTATGTTGTGTAAAACAGGCCGCTTACAGGAGAATCCCCCGTGGGACGGTGTGGGCCCTAACAGAAAGGTAAGGGAGAAAAACAACAGGTTGAACTTGAATATAAAGATTGATTATAGAAACTTGAATACAGTTGAATAAGATAAATCAAAAATTCAAAGAATTTTTTTGTCATCTCACTTAAGATTTTGATAAAAAATAAGTATATTATTTATAATTTCGAAACATATTTAACTTATTCATCTAAGTCCAGTTATTATGTTTCAAAATTCATATTAATAAAGTGTATATTGTTTTGTCTGTCCCTGGGGGTCGTCTGACTTTACACAGGTTTGACTGATTAACCAGGTTTATGAGGGACTGTAGTAACAATCCTAGAGGATAACAATTATAGAGACTTTTGAATACAGTAACTTAAATTATTTATTAGTTAACAGCCAAGAGGGTAAACAATTATAGAGACTTTTGAATACAGTAACTTTAATTACTTGACAGTTAACAGCCAAAGAGCGGGTAACAATTATAGAGACTTTTGAATACAGCAACTTTAATTACTTGACAGTTAACAGCCAAAGAGGGTAACAATTATAGAGACTTTTGAATACAGCAACTTAAATTATTTATTAAGTTAACAGCACAAAGTTGGGTTAACAATTATAGAGACTTTTTGAATACAGCAACTTAATTTATTTAACACGTTAACAATGCCCAAAGGGTCGGGGTAACAATTTATAGAGGACTTTTGAAGACAGCTACTGTAATTTACTTGACAGTTAACAGCCATAAGAGCCGGGTAACAATTATAGAGACTTTTGAATACAGTCAACTTTAATTATCTTTGACAGTTAACAGCCAAAGAGGGTAACAATTATAGAGACTTTTGAATACAGTAACTTGATATACTTGACAGTTAACAGCCAAAGAGGGGTAACAATTATAGAGACTTTTGAATACAGTAAACTTAAATTACTTGAGACAGTTAACAGCCAAGAGGGTAACACTATTATAGAGACTTTTGAATACAGCCAACTTTTTATGTACTTGACAGTTAACAGCCAAAGAGGGGTAACAGGTATAATTATAGAGACTTTTTGAATACGAGCAACTTTAATTACTTGACAGTTAACAGCCAAAGGGTTGGGGTAACAATTATAGAGACTTTTGAATACAGTAACTTTAATTACTTGACAGTTAACAGCCAAAGAGGGTAACAATTATAGAGACTTTTGAATACAGCAACTTAAATTATTTATTAGTTAACAGCCAAAGGGGGTAACAATTATAGAGACTTTTGAATACAGCAACTTAAATTACTTCACAGTTAACAGCCAAAGGGGGTAACAATTATAGAGACTTTTGAATACAGCAACTTTAATTACTTGACAGTTAACAGCCAAAGAGGGTAACAATTATAGAGACTTTTGAATACAGCAACTTTAATTACTTTACAGTTAACAGCCAAAGAGGGTAAAACAATTATAGAGACTTTTGAATACTCATCAACTTTTAATTACTTGACAGTTAACAGCCAAAGAGGGTAACAATTATAGAGACTTTTGAATACAGCAACTTAAATTTGATTATTAGGTTTAACAATTATAGAGACTTTTGAATACAGAATTACTTTTAACAGCCAAAGTGGGGGTAACAATTATAGAGACTTTTGAATACTCAGTGACTTTAATTACTTGACAGTTAACAGCCAAAGAGGGTAACAATTATAGAGACTTGTGAATACAGTAAACTTATTATACTTGACAGTTAACAGCCAAAGAGGGTAACAATTTTAGAGACTTTTTGAATACAGAGCAACTTATATTACTTGACAGTTAACAGCCAAAGAGGGTAACAATTATAGAGACTTTTGAAATACAGTAACTTTAATAAATTACTGCCACAGTTAACAGCCTCAAAGAGGGTTGGTGGGGGTAACAATTATAGAGACTTTTGAATACAGCAACTTTTAATTACTTGACAGTTAACAGCCAAGAAAGAGGGTAACAATTATAGAGACTTTTGAAAATACAGCAGACTTTAATTACTTTACGAGTTAACAGCCAAAGGTGAGCGTGAAGGGTAACAATTATAGAGGACTTTTGAACACAGCAACTTTAATTACATTTAACAGTTAACAGCCCAAAGGGGATGGTAACAATTTATAGAGACTTTTGAATACAGGCAACTTTTATATTACTTGACAGTTAACAGCCAAAGGTAAGGAGGTAACAATTATAGAGACTTTTGAATACAAGTGACTTTAATTACTTTACAGTTAACAGCCAAAGAGGGTAACAATTATAGAGACTTTTGAATACAGCAACTTTAATTACTTGGACAGTTAACAGCCAAAAGTGGGGTAACAATTATAGAGACTTTTGTTTACAGCAACTTTAAATTACTTTATCAGTTAACAGCGCCAAAGAGGGTAACAATTATAGAGACTTTTGAAAATACAGCAACTTTAAATTATTTATTAGTTAACAGGCCAAAGGGGGTAACAAATTATAGTAGACTTTTGAATACAGCAACTTAAATTACTTTGACAAGTTGGTTATGTGTCAGCCAAAGATGGGTAACAAATATAGAGACTTTTTAAAGTAATTTTTAATCACTTTGACAGTTAAACCAGCCAAAGAGGGTAACAATTATAGAGACTTTTGAATACAGTCCAATAACTTTAAATTACTTGTACAGTTAACAGCCCAAAGAGGGGTAACAATTATTGAGACTTTTGAATACAGTGACATTTTAATTACTGTAGACAGTTAACAGCCATGCCAAGAGATTGGTAACAATTTATTGAAGGGAGGAGACTTTTGACTAGTTACAGCAAACTTTAATTACTTGACAGTTAACAGCCAAAGACTTGGTAACAGCAAAGAAACAATTATAGAGACTTTTGAATACAGCAACTTTAATTACTTGACAGTTAACAGTCACCAAAGAGGGTAACAATTATAGAGACTTTTGAATACAGCAACTTTTATTACTTTACAGTTAACAGCCAAAGGGTGGTAACACAATTATAGAGACTTTTGAATACAGCAACTTAAATTACTTGACAGTTAACAGCCAAAGAGGGTAACAATTATAGAGACATTTAAATACTCAGCATATTTAATTATCTATTGACATGTGTAAAGCCAAAGAGGGTAACAATTATAGAGACTTTTGAATACAGATACAACTTTCAATTACTTGACAGTTAACAGCCAAAGAGTGGGTAACAATTATAGACTTTTGAATACAGCAACTTTAATTTTGACAGTTAACAGCCAAAGAGGGTAACAATTATAGAGACTTTTGAATACAGCAACTTTAATTACTTGACAGTTAACAGCCAAAGAGGGTAACAATTATAGAGACTTTTGAATACAGTCAACTTTAATTACTTGACAGTTTAACAGCCAAAGAGGGTAACAATTATAGAGACTTTTATACAGCGAACTTTTAATTACTTGAAGTTAACACAAGAGGTAACAAATATAGAGACTTTTGAATACAGCAACATTAATTATTTACTTGACAGTTAACAGCCAAAGAGGGTAACAATTATAGAGACTTTTGAATACAGCAACTTATAATTACTTGACAGAGTTAACAGCCAAAGAGGGTAACAATTATAGAGACTTTTGAATACAGTAACTTTAATTACTTGACAGTTAACAGCCAAAGGAGGGTAACAATTATAGAGACTTTTGAATACAGTAACTTTTAATTATTTATTAGTTAACAGCCAAAGAGGGTAACAATTATAGAGACTTTTGAATACAGTAACTTTAATTACTTGACAGTTAACAGCCAAAGAGGGTAACAATTATAGAGACTTTTGAATACAGCAACTTTAATTACTTGACAGTTAACAGCCAAAGAGGGTAACAATTATAGAGACTTTTGAATACAGCAACTTTAATTACTTAAAGTTAACAGCCAAAAGAGGGTAACAATTATAGCAACTTTAATTACTTGACAGTTAACAGCCAAAGGGGGTAACAATTATAGAGACTTTTGAATACAGCAACTTAAATTACTTCACAGTTAACAGCCAAAGGGGGTAACAATTATAGAGACTTTTGAATACAGCAACTTTAATTACTTGACAGTTAACAGCCAAAGAGGGTAACAATTATAGAGACTTTTGAATACAGTGACTTTAATTACTTGACAGTTAACAGCCAAAGAGGGTAACAATTATAGAGACTTTTGAATACAGTAACTTATATACTTGACAGTTTAACAGCCAAAGAGGGTAACAATTATAGAGACTTTTGAATACAGCAACTTTAATTACTTGACAGTTAACAGCCAAAGAGGGTAACAATTATAGAGACTTTTGAATACAGCAACTTTAATTACTTGACAGTTAACAGCCAAAGAGGGTAACAATTATAGAGACTTTTGAATACAGCAACTTAAATTATTTACAGTTAACAGCCAAAGGGGGTAACAATTATAGAGACTTTTGAATACAGCAACTTAAATTACTTCACAGTTAACAGCCAAAGGGGGTAACAATTATAGAGACTTTTGAATACAGCAACTTTAATTACTTGACAGTTAACAGCCAAAGAGGGTAACAATTATAGAGACTTTTGAATACAGCAACTTTAATTACTTGACAGTTAACAGCCAAAGAGGGTAACAATTATAGAGACTTTTGAATACAGCAACTTTAATTACTTGACAGTTAACAGCCAAAGAGGGTAACAATTATAGAGACTTTTGAATACAGCAACTTAAATTACTTCACAGTTAACAGCCAAAGGGGGTAACAATTATAGAGACTTTTGAATACAGCAACTTTAATTACTTGACAGTTAACAGCCAAAGAGGGTAACAATTATAGAGACTTTTGAATACAGTGACTTTAATTACTTTACAGTTAACAGCCAAAGGGGGTAACAATTATAGAGACTTTTGAATACAGCAACTTTAATTACTTGACAGTTAACAGCCAAAGAGGGTAACAATTATAGAGACTTTTGAATACAGCAACTTAAATTATTTATTAGTTAACAGCCAAAGGGGGTAACAATTATAGAGACTTTTGAATACAGCAACTTAAATTACTTCACAGTTAACAGCCAAAGAGGGTAACAATTATAGAGACTTTTGAATACAGCAACTTTAATTACTTGACAGTTAACAGCCAAAGGGGGTAACAATTATAGAGACTTTTGAATACAGCAACTTTAATTACTTGACAGTTAACAGCCAAAGAGGGTAACAATTATAGAGACTTTTGAATACAGCAACTTTAATTTACTTGACAGTTAACAGCCAAAGAGGGTAACAATTATAGAGACTTTTGAATACAGCAACTTTAATTACTTGACAGTTAACAGCCAAAGAGGGTAACAATTATAGAGACTTTTGAATACAGCAACTTATATTACTTCACAGTTAACAGCCAAAGGGGGTAACAATTATAGAGACTTTTGAATACAGTAATTTAAATTACTTGACAGTTAACAGCCAAAGAGGGTAACAATTATAGAGACTTTTGAATACAGTAACTTTAATTACTTGACAGTTAACAGCCAAAGAGGGTAACAATTATAGAGACTTTTGAATACAGCAACTTTTATTACTTGACAGTTTAACAGCCAAAGAGGGTAACAATTATAGAGACTTTTGAATACAGCAACTTAAATTACTTGACAGTTAACAGCCAAAGAGGGTAACAATTATAGAGACTTTTGAATACAGCAACTTAATTACTTGACAGTTAACAGCCAAAGAGGGTAACAATTATAGAGACTTTTAATACAGCAACTTTAATTACTTGACAGTTAACAGCCAAAGAGGGTAACAATTATAGAGACTTTTTAAAGTAATTTTAATCACTTGACAGTTAACAGCCAAAGAGGGTAACAATTATAGAGACTTTTGAATACAGCAACTTTAATTACTTGACAGTTAACAGCCAAAGAGGGTAACAATTATAGAGACTTTTGAATACAGCAACTTTAATTACTTGACAGTTAACAGCCAAAGAGGGTAACAATTATAGAGACTTTTGAATACAGCAACTTTAATTACTTGACAGTTAACAGCCAAAGGGGGTAACAATTATAGAGACTTTTGAATACAGCAACTTTAATTACTTGACAGTTAACAGCCAAAGAGGGTAACAATTATAGAGACTTTTGAACTTAATTACTTGACAGTTAACAGCCAAAGAGGGTAACTTAAATTACTTGACAGTTAACAGCCAAAGGGGTAACAATTATAGAGACTTTTGAATACAGCAACTTTAATTACTTGACAGTTAACAGCCAAAGGGGGTAACAATTATAGAGACTTTTGAATACAGCAACTTTAATTACTTGACAGTTAACAGCCAAAGGGGTAACAATTATAGAGACTTTTGAATACATAGACTTTAATACTTAATTACTTGACAGTTAACAGCCAAAGGGGGTAACAATTATAGAGACTTTTGAATACAGCAACTTTAATTACTTGACAGTTAACAGCCAAAGAGGGTAACAATTATAGAGACTTTTGAATACAGCAACTTTAATTACTTGACAGTTAACAGCCAAAGGGGGTAACAATTATAGAGACTTTTGAATACAGCAACTTTAATTACTTGACAGTTAACAGCCAAAGAGGGTAACAATTATAGAGACTTTTGAATACAGCAACTTTAATTACTTGACAGTTAACAGCCAAAGAGGGTAACAATTATAGAGACTTTTAAAGTAATTTTAATCACTTGACAGTTAACAGCCAAAGAGGGTAACAATTATAGAGACTTTTGAATACAGTAACTTATATACTTGACAGTTAACAGCCAAAGGGGGTAACAATTATAGAGACTTTTGAATACAGCAACTTTAAATTACTTGACAGTTAACAGCCAAAGAGGGTAACAATTATAGAGACTTTTGAATACAGTGACTTTAATTACTTGACAGTTAACAGCCAAAGAGGGTAACAATTATAGAGACTTTTGAATACAGCAACTTAATTACTTCACAGTTAACAGCCAAAGGGGGTAACAATTATAGAGACTTTTGAATACAGCAACTTTAATTACTTGACAGTTAACAGCCAAAGAGGGTAACAATTATAGAGACTTTTGAATACAGCAACTTTAATTACTTGACAGTTAACAGCCAAAGAGGGTAACAATTATAGAGACTTTTGAATACAGCAACTTTAATTACTTGACAGTTAACAGCCAAAGAGGGTAACAACAATTATAGAGACTTTTGAATACAGCAACTTTAATTACTTGACAGTTAACAGCCAAAGAGGGTAACAATTATAGAGACTTTTGAATACAGCAACTTTAATTACTTGACAGTTAACAGCCAAAGAGGGTAACAATATATACTTTTGAATACAGAACTAATTACTTGACAGTTAACAGCCAGGGTAACAATTATAGAGACTTTTTAATTACTTGACAGTTAACAGCCAAAGAGGGTAACAATTATAGAGACTTTTGAATACAGCAACTTAAATTACTTGACAGTTAACAGCCAAAGGGGGTAACAATTATAGAGACTTTTGAATACAGCAACTTTAATTACTTGACAGTTAACAGCCAAAGAGGGTAACAATTATAGAGACTTTTGAATACAGCAACTTTAATTACTTGACAGTTAACAGCCAAAGAGGGTAACAATTATAGAGACTTTTGAATACAGTAACTTTAATTACTTGACAGTTAACAGCCAAAGGGGGTAACAATTATAGAGACTTTTGAATACAGCAACTTTAATTACTTGACAGTTAACAGCCAAAGAGGGTAACAATTATAGAGACTTTTGAATACAGCAACTTTAATTACTTGACAGTTAACAGCCAAAGAGGGTAACAATTATAGAGACTTTTGAATACAGCAACTTAAATTATTTATTAGTTAACAGCCAAAGGGGGTAACAATTATAGAGACTTTTGAATACAGCAACTTAAATTATTTATTAGTTAACAGCCAAAGAGGGTAACAATTATAGAGACTTTTGAATACAGTGACTTTAATTACTTGACAGTTAACAGCCAAAGAGGGTAACAATTATAGAGACTTTTGAATACAGTAACTTTAATTACTTGACAGTTAACAGCCAAAGAGGGTAACAATTATAGAGACTTTTGAATACAGCAACTTAAATTACTTCACAGTTAACAGCCAAAGGGGGTAACAATTATAGAGACTTTTGAATACAGCAACTTAAATTACTTGACAGTTAACAGCCAAAGAGGGTAACAATTATAGAGACTTTTGAATACAGTAACTTTAATTACTTGACAGTTAACAGCCAAAGAGGGTAACAATTATAGAGACTTTTGAATACAGTAACTTTAATTACTTGACAGTTAACAGCCAAAGAGGGTAACAATTATAGAGACTTTTGAATACAGCAACTTTAATTACTTGACAGTTAACAGCCAAAGAGGGTAACAATTATAGAGACTTTTGAATACAGCAACTTTAATTACTTGACAGTTAACAGCCAAAGAGGGTAACAATTATAGAGACTTTTGAATACAGCAACTTAAATTATTTATTAGTTAACAGCCAAAGGGGGTAACAATTATAGAGACTTTTGAATACAGCAACTTAAATTACTTGACAGTTAACAGCCAAAGAGGGTAACAATTATAGAGACTTTTGAATACAGCAACTTAAATTACTTGACAGTTAACAGCCAAAGAGGGTAACAATTATAGAGACTTTTGAATACAGTAATTTAATTACTTGACAGTTAACAGCCAAAGAGGGTAACAATTATAGAGACTTTTGAATACAGTGACTTTAATTACTTGACAGTTAACAGCCAAAGAGGGTAACAATTATAGAGACTTTTAATAAGCAACTTTAATTACTTGACAGTTAACAGCCAAAGAGGGTAACAATTATAGAGACTTTTGAATACAGCAACTTTAATTACTTGACAGTTAACAGCCAAAGAGGGTAACAATTATAGAGACTTTTGAATACAGTAACTTTAATTACTTGACAGTTAACAGCCAAAGAGGGTAACAATTATAGAGACTTTTGAATACAGTAACTTATATACTTGACAGTTAACAGCCAAAGAGGGTAACAATTATAGAGACTTTTGAATACAGCAACTTTAATTACTTGACAGTTAACAGCCAAAGAGGGTAACAATTATAGAGACTTTTGAATACAGCAACTTAAATTACTTGACAGTTAACAGCCAAAGAGGGTAACAATTATAGAGACTTTTAAAGTAATTTTAATCACTTGACAGTTAACAGCCAAAGAGGGTAACAATTATAGAGACTTTTGAATACAGTGACTTTAATTACTTGACAGTTAACAGCCAAAGAGGGTAACAATTATAGAGACTTTTGAATACAGTAACTTTAATTACTTGACAGTTAACAGCCAAAGAGGGTAACAATTATAGAGACTTTTGAATACAGCAACTTTAATTACTTGACAGTTAACAGCCAAAGAGGGTAACAATTATAGAGACTTTTGAATGCAGTGACTTTAATTATTTAATAGTTAACAGCCAAAGAGGGTAAGCAGGTAATGGAGGACAAAACTCGCCTGACAGAACACTTCATTGCCACACTACCACAGCTACTGCTCAAGGTCAGTGTAAAGCTTGTGATGTTTGATAGCCTTGATTACTGCAATTGGAACTCCTCAGATGTAAATGTCGTACAGTGATCCTGGATGTGACACAAGGTCATCCATTTTGAAATTAAGGAACTATTTTCATAACAGCTGACCCAACCCCTCAAAAGTCAGTGATTTTTCTCCTTATATAACTGGGGTTAGAAAACGAACCCATTCGCCATGCCAACCCCCCCCCCCCCCTATATTTTTCCCAATTACAATGAAAAATTTCCAAATCAAACTGCTGAGACAAAAAAAAAACTGTCCTGATAAAAGATTGTTTTGTTGATACAATACAGGTCCATGTAAAAACAGCATGTTACATCAAATAACACAGTTATACAATATGTAATTACCTATAACACCTTGTTCAGTAATGGGTAACTTTTCCTAAAACTCCTCTTTTCGCGATTAAAAATTCCCAATTTGTTTCAAAACATTTTTCCCCAAAATACCCTGAAAAATCACTGAAAGTGTCAGTTCATTGATGCTGTGTGTTGTCTGGCTTGATGAAGAAATTTTTACATTCAATTTTTTAAAATACGACTATAGATGTACAACATTTCAATAACTATTCATCTTCTTATGCACAGTTAGGGCACAATTACGTTTATGTTTGAATTTGTTACATATTCTTACACCTATCACATAAGAGGTAATGTTTTACATCCGAGGAGTTCCGATTGCGATTACTATGCAAAGGAAAACAAATCATTTTTAAAAACAGTTTCATATATTGTATAGCCAGGTAATTTTGTGATTTCGACCTTAAACTAGAAAATTAACTTATAGTGAAGCAAAATGTCATAATTTGGCTTGAAGTGTTTATATAATTCAATCGTTCAACTTGAGACCATTGCGATGTCCTTGAAATTGTAAAAATACATTCTTGCGAAATTGACCGATCACCAGGAAGTATGAAGCCACACCTCATGTTTGACATGTTTCCATTCAATGTCGGAGCAAACATCATTGCTTCTAATGTGCCATTCTGATGACCATATAACTGTCCTTTTTAAAAGGCACTAAGTTATGAAACAAAAAAAAGCCTAGGGTCGCCTAATTATAGGGAGGTAATGAAATTATAACTATGTATTAGCTTGTATTTAAAGTTTTGATATAAAATTTGATGGAAATGATGAATTTGTTTTTGATATTGTGATAATGATTTTACAGTACCTGATGGACCCTGAGAAGGTGGCTAATCTTTTAACGATCCCGCAGTACTTCAATCTGGAGATCTACACTGCTAGTCGACAGGAGAAGGTATAGATTTTCAGACACCATGTAGAGTATAGTTGGGCAAAGGAAGGTTAAAGTTGTAAAAGCAAAGGAAGGTTTAAGTGGGTAAAAATGGTGTTAATATATCCAGTATGATTTCTTATGAAGTAGAAAAAATCAAATTTCCCATCAAAATAGCTCTGCTTGTTGATATTGACTACATTGAGTAGTTATTTTATAGGAATCATGAAATGTCTTCCCGACTGGCTATGTCATTTAGTAGTTATTTTATAGGAATCATGAAATGTCTTCCCGACTGGCTATGTCATTGAGTAGTTATTTTATAGGAATCCTAAAATGTCTTTCCGACTGGCTATGTCTGTGGTTACATTTCCACGCAGTCTCGCTTTCAAAGAGTTATGTTTAGAACTTTGCTAAATTTACACGGGGCTTTTCCATAATTTCAGTGGTCAAAACTGGACAATGTCGGCAGAACTTGAGCGTTGCTTTGATATGTAAGGACTTTTGGAAGGCCAATTAATACAATTAGACTGGTTTTTATTTGCCTAACAATTCACTTTAATATTATCTGTGATAGATTCATTTGTTTTTGAAGGAGTATAAGATCTTTGAAAATCATTTCTATCCCTCTGTTACAGGTTTTAGAATTGTCCTCAAAACAGCGCATATATTTTGTATGTTAGAACTATTTTTCCATTGAGTCATTGAATGGCTTAATCATGATGTAGTTCATATTTTTATCAACCTTTGTGTTGTAGAATCTAGAGTTGACGTTACGATACCTACACGAGGTTGTGGAAAAACACACAGACACAGAGGTTAGTATGGGTTCTTAATTTTGTCGAAAAAGACCTTAGTTGTATCAGTTTGTGACAGGCCTACTTTGTACAGATCATATTGCCATTTCATAAATATCTTACGACACAGGTAATAAAGACGTCATAGTCAAAATATGACGTCACATCACACAATTGTTTCGGTAGACGTAAATGTCAAATCTGAGCTTAGTTTCGCCACTTTTATAAAAAAAAAATGCAAGTTTTGCTTTAATATTTCCATAAATACTAGTTATGTGAAGAAATTGTGTGGCTACATCAAATGATTGAAGTTGTTATGTAATTTGATATGCCTACCACCCATAAGATCTGGTGACTCGAGTGTATCAGGGCCTGTATATACATGTTTTGTTAAAACCATTGTAGGTACTGGAGGCTAGCTCCAAGTGTTATGAATGCCTGTGTAATGAGGACTACGCTATTGCTGGGAAGTGTGATGTAGCCAGAAAAACACTTATCGACTCCCTGGTCGCCAAGTTTAAGGAAGCCATGCAAGACTTCTTTGCTGAGGTAAAATCACTTCAATCAATATGTAGTACTACAAGAAACAGTAAAATGAGGTCGGGTAGGTGTAATGGAAAACATAGAGTTCTACCTAACTTAGCTTTGTTTCATTTCTCATTTTGAAAGCGAGATAAAGCTTGATGTATAAAAATGTGAAGGATAATTTTGTGTAAACTTGATATATCAAGATGTGAAGGATAATTTTGTGTAAACTTGATATATCAAGATGTGAAGGATAATTTTGTGTAAACTTGATATATCAAGATGTGAAGGGTAATTTTGTGTAAACTTGATATATAAAGATGTGAAGGATAATTTTGTGTAAACTTGATATATAAAGATGTGAAGGGTAATTTTGTGTAAACTTGATATATAAAGATGTGAAGGATAATTTTGTGTAAACTTGATATATAAAGATGTGAAGGATAACTTTTGTGTAAGCTTGATATATAAAAATGTGAAGGATAATTTTGTTGTAAACTTGTGATGTATAAAGATGTGAAGGATAATTTTGAGTAAACTTGATGTATAAAGATGTGAAGAATAATTTTGAGTAAACTTGATATATAAAGATGTGAAGGATAATTTTGTGTAAACTTGATATATAAAAATGTGAAGGATAATTTTGAGTAAACTTGATGTATAAAGATGTGAATGATAATTTGAGTAAGCTTGATGTATAAAAATGTGAAGGATAATTTTGAGTAAGCTTGATATTTAAAGATGTGAAGGATAATTTTGAGTAAAACTGATATATGAAGAAGTGAAAGATAATTTTGAGAAATTTTGCTTATTATAAGTAATGGACGATGATTAAGATTTGCCTGTGATATATTTCAGGGTGAGGAGCCGGATGAGGATGAAATGTTTGCACTAGTTGCCTGTCTTAAACGGATTTACGCCTTTTATAGGTAAAACTAAATTGCCTTTCCATTGATATTGAATGATAATATATAAACAGTCTCAATCAGCAAATTACGAAGGCAGTATTTCTGGTCGAATGAATTCCTTAAAATTATGAAGGCTGTATTTCTGGTCGAATGAATTCCTTAAAATTACGAAGGCTGTATTTCTTGTCAAATGAATTCCTTAAAATTACGAAGGCTGTATTTCTGGTCGAATGAATTCCTTAAAATTACGAAGGCCGTATTTCTGGTCGATTGAATTCCTTAAAATTACGAAGGCCGTATTTCTTGTCAAATGAATTCCTTAAAATTACGAAGGCCGTATTTCTAGTAGAATGAATTCCTTAAAATTACGAAGGCCGTATTTCTGGTAGAATGAATTCCTTAAAATTATGAAGGCCGTATTTCTGGTCGAATGAATTCCTTAAAATTACGAAGGCCGTCTTTCTTGTCAAATGAATTCCTTAAAATTATGAAGGCCGTATTTCTGGTAGAATGAATTCCTTAAAATTATGAAGGCTGTATTTCTGGTAGAATGAATTCCTTAAAATTATGAAGGCCGTATTTCTGGTAGAATGAATTCCTTAAAATTATGAAGGCCGTATTTCTGGTAGAATGAATTCCTTAAAATTACGAAGGCCGTATTTCTGGTAGAATGAATTCCTTAAAATTATGAAGGCCGTATTTCTGGTAGAATGAATTCCTTAAAATTATGAAGGCTGTATTTCTGGTAGAATGAATTGCTTAAAATTATGAAGGCCGTATTTCTGGTAGAATGAATTCCTTAAAATTATGAAGGCCGTATTTCTGGTAGAATGAATTCCTTAAAATTATGAAGGCCGTATTTCTGGTAGAATGAATTCCTTAAAATTACGAAGGCCGTATTTCTTGTCAAATGAATTCCTTAAAATTACGAAGGCCGTATTTCTGGTAGAATGAATTCCTTAAAATTACGAAGGCCGTATTTCTTGTCAAATGAATTCCTTAAAATTACGAAGGCCGTATTTCTAGTAGAATGAATTCCTTAAAATTACGAAGGCCGTATTTCTTGTCAAATGAATTCCTTAAAATACGAAGGCCGTATTTCTGGTCGAATGAATTCCTTAAAATTATGAAGGCTGTATTTCTGGTAGAATGAATTCCTTAAAATTATGAAGGCTGTATTTCTGGTAGAATGAATTCCTTAAAATTATGAAGGCCGTATTTCTGGTAGAATGAATTCCTTAAAATTACGAAGGCCGTATTTCTGGTAGAATGAATTCCTTAAAATTATGAAGGCCGTATTTCTGGTAGAATGAATTCCTTAAAATTATGAAGGCCGTATTTCTGGTCAAATGAATTCCTCAAAATTACAAAGGCTGTATTTCTGGTCAAATGAATCCCTCACAAATTATGAAGGCAGTATTTCTGGTCAAATGAATCCCTCACAAATTATGAAGGCAGTATTTCTGGTCAAGTGAATCCCTCACAAATTACAAAGGCTGTTTTTCTGGTCAGGATTAGAAGTAAATTAAGTGGTTGTATGAAGGTAATTTATTGATGATTAAGTTTAACAATAATCTATTTCAGTTGTCACAATTTAACAAGTTGGAATCTCTGGGATGACCTGTTTCACATCATCAAAGCTGGCAATGACAACCAGTTAGCTATTCCTGAAGAGGTAAGGAGATTCAAATCAGCCTAAGAATTAGTTTGTTTTGGAGTATTTTCCTTTTTAAGTTAAATTCTAACAGTTTACAACAAAGCAAGTTTTTGACTGTATTTTACTTTTTACCTTGATGTTTTCACACCTTGTGTGCTGCTATAAGAAACAATGTGTGGAATATTGACAGAATTTTACATAATTTGGTGTACAATTAGTGTTGGGAATTGGTTGAAATTTTATGATCCATCATCAGTTTCGTGTAACCAATCAATGATTGATTAAAATCAATTGTATTTGACTGCGTACGTTTTCCAGGAAAATTGTACAAACTTTCTTCTATAGGCTCACGTGTTCCATGTTCCCAGGTCTCTTATGTTTTCACAAATAAAATCATACTCCTCTGAACGTTTACATTACTACATAGTGCTTATGTGCTCTTCAATTCGTTTGACGCTTGGTATTTGAAGTGATATGAGCAACAACACAAACAAGCGATTGATTTATATTGTAGCTTCTATGACATTTCTCGCATGTTTTACTGACCGGCTAATTATACACTCTCGTTTCCCATGATATTGGGCAATTCCGACAAGCTCGATTACAATTTCTTAATCAATTAATTGGTCAAACACCCCAAACCAACGATGCTCGATGAACTCGATTAATCAAGACACACCTCTATGTACAATTAAGTTGACATGTGTTACAATAAGAAACAATACGTGGAATTTTGACAGAATTAAGTAGACATTATGTGGAAGATTTAATGTTAAAAATAAGAACTTATATTTATATTTTTGTTTGATCAGATAATCAGTAAAGCGATCTCGTCATGTAGTATGGCTATACTGTGGTACCTCCAGGCTTTAGATACCAGTAACCCTGATAAGGTAAGTCCTGGGCCATACCGTGGTACCTCCAGGCTTTAGATACCAGTAACCTGATAAGGTGAGTCTCAGGCCATACTGTGGTACCTCCAGGCTTTAGATACCAGTAACCTGATAAGGTGAGTCTCTGGCCATACTGTGGTACCTCCAGGCTTTAGATACCAGTAACCCTGATATGGTGAGTCTCCGGCCATACTGTGGTACCTCCAGGCTTTAGATACCAGTAACCTGATAAGGTGAGTCTCTAGCCATACTGTGGTACCTCCAGGCTTTAGATACCAGTAACCCTGATATGGTGAGTCTCCGGCCATACTGTGGTACCTCCAGGCTTTAGATACCAGTAACCCTGATAAGGTGAGTCTCGGGCCATACTGTGGTACCCTCCAGGCTTTAGATACCAGTAACCCTGATAAGGTGAGTCTCTGGCCATACTGTGGTACCTCCAGGCTTTAGATACCAGTAACCCTGATAAGGTGAGTCTCGGGCCATACTGTGGTACCTCCAGGCTTTAGATACCAGTAACCCTGATAAGGTGAGTCTCAGGCCATACTGTGGTACCTCCAGGCTTTAGATACCAGTAACCTGATAAGGTAAGTCTCAGGCCATACTGCGGTACCTCCAGGCTTTAGATACCAGTAACCCTGATAAGGTAAGTCCTGGGCCATACTGTGGTACCTCCAGGCTTCAGATACCAGTAAACCTGATAAGGTGAGTCTCTGACCATACTGTGATACCTCCAGGCTTTAGATACCAGTAACCCTGATAAGGTGAGTCTCTGGCCATACTGTGGTACCTCCAGGCTTTAGATACCAGTAACCCTGATAAGGTGAGTCTCCGGCCATACTGTGGTACCTCCAGGCTTTAGATACCAGTAACCCTGATAAGGTGAGTCTCCGGCCATACTGTGGTACCTCCAGGCTTTAGATACCAGTAACCCTGATAAGGTGAGTCTCAGGCCATACTGTGGTACCTCCAGGCTTTAGATACCAGTAACCCTGATAAGGTGAGTCTCTGGCCATACTGTGGTACCTCCAGGCTTTAGATACCAGTAACCCTGATAAGGTGAGTCTCTGGCCATACTGTGGTACCTCCAGGCTTTAGATACCAGTAACCTGATAAGGTGAGTCTCCGGCCATACTGTGGTACCTCCAGGCTTTAGATACCAGTAACCCTGATAAGGTGAGTCTCGGGCCATACTGTGGTACCTCCAGGCTTTAGATACCAGTAACCCTGATAAGGTGAGTCTCGGGCCATACTGTGGTACCTCCAGGCTTTAGATACCAGTAACCCTGATAAGGTGAGTCTCGGGCCATACTGTGGTACCTCCAGGCTTTAGATACCAGTAACCCTGATAAGGTGAGTCTCTGGCCATACTGTGGTACCTCCAGGCTTTAGATACCAGTAACCTGATAAGGTGAGTCTCGGGCCATACTGTGGTACCTCCAGGCTTTAGATACCAGTAACCCTGATAAGGTGAGTCTCGGGCCATACTGTGGTACCTCCAGGCTTTAGATACCAGTAACCCTGATAAGGTGAGTCTCTGGCCATACTGTGATACCTCCAGGCTTTAGATACCAGTAACCCTGATAAGGTGAGTCTCGGGCCATACTGTGGTACCTCCAGGCTTTAGATACCAGTAACCCTGATAAGGTGAGTCTCAGGCCATACTGTGGTACCTCCAGGCTTTAGATACCAGTAACCCTGATAAGGTGAGTCTCAGGCCATACTGTGGTACCTCCAGGCTTTAGATACCAGTAACCCTGATAAGGTGAGTCTCAGGCCATACTGTGGTACCTCCAGGCTTTAGATACCAGTAACCTGATAAGGTGAGTCTCAGGCCATACTGTGGTACCTCCAGGCTTTAGATACCAGTAACCCTGATAGGTGAGTCTCGGGCCATACTGTGGTACCTCCAGGCTTTAGATACCAGTAAACCTGATAAGGTGAGTCTCAGGCCATACTGTGGTACCTCCAGGCTATAGATACCAGTAACCCTGATAAGGTGAGTCTCTGGCCATACTTTGGTACCTCCAGGCTTTAGATACCAGTAACCTGATAAGGTGAGTCTCAGGCCATACTGTGGTACCTCCAGGCTATAGATACCAGTAACCCTGATAAGGTGAGTCTCAGGCCATACTGTGGTACCTCCAGGCTTTAGATACCAGTAACCCTGATAAGGTGAGTCTCTGGCCATACTGTGGTACATCCAGGCTTTAGATACCAGTAACCCTGATAAGGTGAGTCTCAGGCCATACTGTGGTACCTCCAGGCTTTAGATACCAGTAACCCTGATAAGGTGAGTCTCAGGCCATACTGTGGTACCTCCAGGCTTTAGATACCAGTAACCCTGATAAGGTGAGTCTCTGGCCATACTGTGGTACCTCCAGGCTTTAGATACCAGTAAACCTGATAAGGTGAGTCTCAGGCCATACTGTGGTACCTCCAGGCTATAGATACCAGTAACCCTGATAAGGTGAGTCTCCGGCCATACTGTGGTACCTCCAGGCTTTAGATACCAGTAACCCTGATAAGGTGAGTCTCTGGCCATACTGTGGTACCTCCAGGCTTTAGATACCAGTAACCTGATAAGGTGAGTCTCAGGCCATACTGTGGTACCTCCAGGCTTTAGATACCAGTAACCCTGATAAGGTGAGTCTCTGGCCATACTGTGGTACCTCCAGGCTTTAGATACCAGTAACCCTGATAAGGTGAGTCTCCGGCCATACTGTGGTACCTCCAGGCTTTAGATACCAGTAACCTGATAAGGTGAGTCTCTGGCCATACTGTGGTACCTCCAGGCTTTAGATACCAGTAAACCTGATAAGGTGAGTCTCAGGCCATACTGTGGTACCTCCAGGCTATAGATACCAGTAACCCTGATAAGGTGAGTCTCAGGCCATACTGTGGTACCTCCAGGCTTTAGATACCAGTAACCCTGATAAGGTGAGTCTCTGGCCATACTGTGGTACCTCCAGGCTTTAGATACCAGTAACCTGATAAGGTGAGTCTCCAGCCATACTGTGGTACCTCCAGGCTTTAGATACCAGTAACCCTGATAAGGTGAGTCTCTGACCATACTGTGGTACCTCCAGGCTTTAGATACCAGTAACCCTGATAAGGTGAGTCTCCGGCCATACTGTGGTACCTCCAGGCTTTAGATACCAGTAACCTGATAAGGTGAGTCTCAGGCCATACTGTGGTACCTCCAGGCTTTAGATACCAGTAACCCTGATAAGGTGAGTCTCTGGCCATACTGTGGTACCTCCAGGCTTTAGATACCAGTAAACCTGATAAGGTGAGTCTCAGGCCATACTGTGGTACCTCCAGGCTATAGATACCAGTAACCCTGATAAGGTGAGTCTCCGGCCATACTGTGGTACCTCCAGGCTTTAGATACCAGTAACCCTGATAAGGTGAGTCTCCGGCCATACTGTGGTACCTCCAGGCTTTAGATACCAGTAACCTGATAAGGTGAGTCTCCAGCCATACTGTGGTACCTCCAGGCTTTAGATACCAGTAACCTGATAAGGTGAGTCTCCGGCCATACTGTGGTACCTCCAGGCTTTAGATACCAGTAACCCTGATAAGGTGAGTCTCCGGCCATACTGTGGTACCTCCAGGCTTTAGATACCAGTAACCCTGATAAGGTGAGTCTCTGGCCATACTGTGGTACCTCCAGGCTTTAGATACCAGTAACCTGATAAGGTGAGTCTCGGGCCATACTGTGGTACCTCCAGGCTTTAGATACCAGTAACCCTGATAAGGTGAGTCTCCGGCCATACTGTGGTACCTCCAGGCTTTAGATACCAGTAACCCTGATAAGGTGAGTCTCCGGCCATACTGTGGTACCTCCAGGCTTTAGATACCAGTAACCCTGATAAGGTGAGTCTCTGACCATATTGTGGTACCTTCAGGCTTTAGATACCAGTAACCCTGATAAGGTGAGTCTCCGGCCATACTGTGGTACCTCCAGGCTTTAGATACCAGTAAACCTGATAAGGTGAGTCTCGGGCCATACTGTGGTACCTCCAGGCTTTAGATACCAGTAACCCTGATAAGGTGAGTCTCGGGCCCTACCGTGGTACATCCAGGCTTTAGATACCAGTAACCCTGATAAGGTGAGTCTCTGGCCATACTGTGGTACCTCCAGGCTTTAGATACCAGTAACCCTGATAAGGTGAGTCTCAGGCCCTACTGTGGTACATCCAGACTTTAGATACCAGTAACCCTGATAAGGTGAAATGTATGTATTTGACTGAAGGTGAAATGTATGTATTTGACTGAAGGTGAAATGTATGTATTTGGCTGAAGGTGAAATGTATGTATTTGGCTGAAGGTGAAATGTATATATTTGGCTGAAGGTGAAATGTATGTATTTGGACATCAAGACCATTTTATTATCAATCATATCTTTTTACTGGCTTTGTCAGTACTGACTTGTGTGCTTATTACAGAATCGTATGAGGATGCTGAGAAAGAGATTAGAAGAGCTGATGAGACACTGTCACGAGCTCATGTTCCACCAACAGGACAAAGTCACAGAAGAGGTGAGTTTGGAACAGTTTAGTAAAGTTTGCTACCCTTCTGTATTTCCAGACTTTCTAAGCTTTATTCTATAATCAACCTAAAACAGAGAAAGTCTAATGTTATTGTTAAAATTGTAACATTTATACCACAATACAATGAATGTCAATCCATATTGTTGTTTTATGGCCTAAAAAACCTTTATTGTTGTAGAGTTACATCATGATTTGTGACCTATGACCTTTATTGTTGTAGAGTTACATCATGATTTGTGACCTCTGACCTTTATTGTTGTAGAGTTACATCATGATTTGTGACCTATGACCGTCACTGTTGTAGAGTTACATCATGATTTGTGACCTATGACCTTTATTGTTGTAGAGTTACATCATGATTTGTGACCTATGACCGTCACTGTTGTAGAGTTACATCATGATTTGTGACCTATGACCTTTATTGTTGTAGAGTTACATCATGATTTGTGACCTATGACCTTTATTGTTGTAGAGTTACATCATGATTTGTGACCTATGACCTTTATTGTTGTAGAGTTACATCATGATTTGTGACCTATGACCTTTATTGTTGTAGAGTTACATCATGATTTGTGACCTATGACCTTTATTGTTGTAGAGTTACATCATGTTTGTGACCTCTGAACTTTATTGTTGTAGAGTTACACCATGATTTATGACCTCTGAACTTTATTGTTGTAGAGTTACATCATGATTTGTGACCTCTGAACTTTATTGTTGTAGAGTTACATCATGATTTGTGACCTCTGAACTTTATTGTTGTAAATTTACATCATGATTTGTGACCTATGACCTTTATTGTTGTAGAGTTACATCATGATTTGTGACCTATGACCTTTATTGTTGTAGAGTTACATTATGATTTGTGACCTCTGAACATTATTTTTGTAGAGTTACATCATGATTTGTGACCTATGACCTTTATTGTGGTAGAGTTACATCATGATTTGTGACCTATGACCTTTATTGTTGGAGAGTTACATCATGATTTGTGACCTATGACCTTCACTGTTGTAAAGTTACATCATGATTTGTGACCTATGACCTTCACTGTTATAAAGTTACATCATAATTTGTGACCTATGACCTTTATTGTTTTAGAGTTACATCATGATTTGTGACCTATGACCTTTATTGTTAGAGCGTTACATCACGATTTGTGACCTATGACCTTCACTGTTGTAAAGTTACATCATGATTTGTGACCTCTGAACTTTATTGTTGTAGAGTTACGTCACAATTTGTGACCAATGACATTTGTGTTGTAGAGTTACATCACGATTTGTGACCTCTGAACTTTATTGTTGTAGAGTTACATCACGATTTGTGACCTATGAACTTTATTGTTGGAGAGTTACATCATGATTTGTGACCTATGACCTTCACTGTTGTAAAGTTACATCATGATTTGTGACCTCTGAACTTTATTGTTGTAGAGTTACATCATGATTTGTGACCTCTGAACTTTATTGTTGTAGAGTTACATCATGATTTGTGACCTATGACCTTTATTGTTGTAGAGTTGCATCATGATTTGTGACCTATGACCTTTATTGTTGTAGAGTTACATCATGATTTGTGACCTCTGAACTTTATTGTTGTAGAGTTACATCATGATTTGTGACCTATGACCTTTATTGTTGTAGAGTTACATCATGATTTGTGACCTATGACCTTTATTGTTGGAGAGTTACATCATGATTTGTGACCTATGACCTTCACTGTTGTAAAGTTATATCATGATTTGTGACCTATGACCTTCACTGTTGTAAAGTTACATCATGATTTGTGACCTATGACCTTTATTGTTGTAGAGTTACATCACGATTTGTGACCTATGACCTTTTTGTTGTAGAGTTACATCACGATTTGTGACCTATGACCTTTTTGTTGTAGAGTTACATCACGATTTGTGACCTATGACCTTTATTGTTTTAGAGTTACATCATGATTTGTGACCTATGACCTTCACTGTTGTAGAGTTACATCATGATTTGTGACCTATGACCTTCACTGTTGTAAAGTTACATCATGATTTGTGACCTATGACCTTTATTGTTGTAGAGTTACATCATGATTTGTGACCTATGACCTTTTTGTTGTAGAGTTACATCATGATTTGTGACCTATGACCTTTTTGTTGTAGAGTTACATCACGATTTGTGACCTATGATCTTTTTGTTGTAGAGTTACATCACAATTTGTGACTTCTGAACTTTATTGTTGTAGAGTAACATGATTTGTGACCTATGACCTTTATTGTTGTAGAGTTACATCATGATTTGTGACCTATGAACTTTATTGTTGTAAAGTAACATCATGATTTGTGACCTATGACCTTTATTGTTGTAAAGTAACATCATGATTTGTGACCTATGACCTTTATTGTTGTAGAGTTACATCACAATTTGTGACCTGTTGATTGTGTTCAGTAAACACCTTGGAGACAATGGTGTGATGAAACCGCTAGTGTTCGAGCCCGACAAGACACTACAGACCCAACTCAGCAACTTTCTTACAGAGAAAGTATTTGTGGAGGACGAAGATGGTAATTTATTTATTGTTTGTTTGTTTTTTAAATCTAAGAAAATAACTGTTTACAGACAAACATAATTAAGAAAATTAAGTAATGAAGAGAAAGTCCAAAACCAAAATGAGTTTTGAAGAAAGAAAATTTAGGATTTAATTATATAACTAATGTTTTCTTTAACTTTTAACAAAATCAGTATTGATTCCTGAGTATTTAAAACAATGTTATTATTGAAGCTAGCATATGAAACTTGAAAATAGCTTGTTCATGGCATATTTAGTAAACAAAAGTTTATAACTACAGATGATGTGGATGAGAATGTTAAGATCGAGGAGCTACACAAGCGACGTAACTTCCTTGCCTGTTTCTGTAAACTGGTCGTATACAACATAGTCAGCATCCGGGTGGCAGCGGACATGTTTAAACATTACATGAAGGTAAATATGAGGTTAATAAGTACAAAACATTACATGAAAGTTAACATGAGCTGGTCAATAAGTATAAAACATTACATGAAAGTTAACATGAGCTGGTCAATAAGTATAAAACATTACATGAAAGTTAACATGAGCTGGTCAATAAGTATAAAACATTACATGAAAGTTAACATGAGCTGGTCAATAAGTATAAAACATTACATGAAGTTAACATGATGAGCTGGTCAATAAGTATAAACATTACATGAAAGTTAACATGAGCTGGTCAATAAGTAAAAAACATTACATGAAAGTTAACATGAGCTGTCAATAAATACAAAACATTACATGAAAGTTAACATGAGCTGGTTAATAAGTATAAAACATTACATGAAAGTTAACATGGGCTGGTCAATAAGTATAAAATATTTCATGAAGTTAACATGAGCTGGTCAATAAGTACATAACATTATGTGAAAGTTAACATGAGCTGGTCAATAAGTACAAAACATTACATGAACGTTAATCATGAGCTGGGTCAATTAAGTATAATAAAACTTTATATGAAAGTTAACATGAGCTGGTCAATAAGTATAAAACATTACATGAAAGTTAACATGAGCTGGTCAATAAGTATAAAACCTTATGTTAACATGACTGGTCAATAAGTACATTATATGAAAGTTAACATGATCCAATAAGTACTAAAACATTATATTGAAAAGTTAAACATGATGTCAATAAGTATAAAACATTACATGAAAGTTTAACATGAGCTGGTCAATAAGTATAAAAACATTACATGAAAGTTAACATGAGCTGGTCAATAAGTAGTACAAAACATTACATGAAAGTTAACATGAGCTGGTCAATAAGTATAAAACATTACATGAAAGTTAACATGAGCTGGTCAATAAGTATAAAACATTACATGAAAGTTAACATGAGCTGGTCAATAAGTATGAAACATTACATGAAAGTTAACATGAGCTGGTCAATAAGTATAAAACATTACATGAAAGTTAACATGAGCTGGTCAATAAAGTACAAAACATTACATGAAAGTTAACATGAGCTGGTCAATAAGTATACAAAACATTACATGAAGTTAACATGAGCTGGTCAATAAGTATAAAACATTACATGAAAGTTAACATGAGCTGGTCAATAAGTATAAAACATTACATGAAAGTTAACATGAGCTGGTCAATAAGTATAAAACATTACATGAAAGTTAACATGAGCTGGTCAATAAGTACAAAACATTATGTGAAAGTTAACATGAGCTGGTCAATAAGTACAAAACATTACATGAAAGTTAACATGAGCTGGTCAATAAGTATTGAAAATTAAACATTACATGAAAGTTAACATGAGCTGGTCAATAAGTACAAAACATTACATGAAAGTTAACATGAGCTGGTCAATAAGTACAAAACATTACATGAAAGTTAACATGAGCTGGTCAATAAGTACAAAACATTACATGAAAGTTAACATGAGCTGGTCAATAAGTATAAAACATTACATGAAAGTTAACATGAGCTGGTCAATAAGTATAAAACATTACATGAAAGTTAACATGAGCTGGTCAATAAGTATAAAACATTACATGAAAGTTAACATGAGCTGGTCAATAAGTACAAAACATTATGTGAAAGTTAACATGAGCTGGTCAATTAGTACAAAACATTATGTGAAAGTTAACATGAGCTGGTCAATAAGTACAAAACATTATGTGAAAGTTAACATGAGCTGGTCAATAAGTATTGAACATTATGTGAAAGTTAACATGAGCTGGTCAATAAGTACAAAACATTACATGAAAGTTAACATGAGCTGGTCAATAAGTATTAAACATTACATGAAAGTTAACATGAGCTGGTCAATAAGTATAAAACATAACATAAAAGTTAACATGAGCTGGTCAATAAGTACAAAACATTATGTGAAAGTTAACATGAGCTGGTCAATAAGTACAAAACATTATGTGAAAGTTAACATGAGCTGGTCAATAAGTATAAAACATTACATGAAAGTTAACATGAGCTGGTCAATAAGTACAAAACATTATGTGAAAGTTAACATGAGCTGGTCAATAAGTACAAACATAAACATTACATGAAAGTTAACATGAGCTGGTCAATAAGTACCAAAACATTACATGAAAGTTAACATGAGCTGGTCAATAAGTATACAAAACATTACATGAAAGTTAACATGAGCTGGTCAATAAGTACAAAACATTACATGAAAGTTAACATGAGCTGGTCAATTAAGTACAAAAACATTACATGAAAGTTAACATGAGCTGGTCAATTAAGTACAAAAACATTATGTGAAAAGTTAACATGAGCTGGTCAATAAGTACAAAACATTATGTGAAAGTTAACAATGAGCTGGTCAATAAGTATTGAACATTATATGAAAGTTAACATGAGCTGGTCAATAAGTACAAAACATTACATGAAAGTTAACATGAGCTGGTCAATAAGTATAAAACATAACATAAAAGTTAACATGAGCTGGTCAATAAGTATTAAATATTACATGAAAGTTAACATGAGCTGGTCAATAAGTACAAAACATTATGTGAAAGTTAACATGAGCTGGTCAATAAGTACAAAACATTACATGAAAGTTAACATGAGCTGGTCAATAAGTACAAAACATTACATGAAAGTTAACATGAGCTGGTCAATAAGTACAAAACATTATGTGAAAGTTAACATGAGCTGGTCAATAAGTAGAAAACATAACATAAAAGTTAACATGAGCTGGTCAATAAGTATTAAACATCACATGAAAGTTAACATGAGCTGGTCAATAAGTACAAAACATTATGTGAAAGTTAACATGAGCTGGTCAATAAGTATTAAGTATTATATAAAGGTAGACATGACATAAATAAGTATAAAACATTTTATTTATACCATCAGCTTCATGTTGTTAAAGCAACAGAACTTTGAATAATTGTGGAAAAGTTGTAAGAAACTATTTTGTTTCAACTTTTGATATGGATTGATTCTGAAATAAGGTATTTCATTAGTGCATGATAATATTAAGATAAGTTGTCATGTTTTCAGGAAATCTGTTAGTGATCAAAGAATGTATACGTGTATATAAGGCGGTAAAAAGAATATTCTGTTTTTAATTTTTTGATGGTGTGAATGTGTTTATCTCATGTTTTAGTTCTACAATGATTATGGTGATATCATCAAAGCCACATTGGCCAAAGCGAGGGAAATCAACAAAGTGACCACAGCTAAAACTCTAGCTCTAAGTCTGACACAGGTAGGTCATCTCTAGAGTTCTAAAACTCTAACTCTAAGTCTGACACAGGTAGGTCATCTCTAGAGTTCTAAAACTCTAGCTCTAAGTCTGACACAGGTAGGTCATCTCTAGAGTTCTAAAACTCTAGCTCTAAGTCTGACACAGGTAGGTCATCTCTAGAGTTCTAAAACTCTAACTCTAAGTCTGACACAGGTAGGTCATCTCTAGAGTTCTAAAACTCTAGCTCTAAGTCTGACACAGGTAGGTCATCTCTAGAGTTCTAAAACTCTAACTCTAAGTCTGACACAGGTAGGTCATATCTAGAGTTCTAAAACTCTAGCTGGCTAAGTCTGAGTCACAGGGTACGGTCATCTCTAGAGGTTCTAAAACTCTAGCTCTACTCTAGAAGTCTGACACAGGTAGGTCATCTCTATAGAGTTCTAAAAACTCTAGCTCCTAAGTCTGACACAGGTAGGTCATCTCTAGAGTTCTAAAACTCTAACTCTAAGTCTGACACAGGTAGGTCATCTCTAGGTCACTCTAGCGCTAAGTCTGACACAGGGTAGGTAGGTCATCTCCAGAGTTCTGACACAGGTACTCTATCTCTAAGTCTGACACAGGTAGGTCATCTCTAGAGTTCTAAAACTCTAACTCTAAGTCTGACACAGGTAGGTCATCTCTAGAGTTCTAAAACTCTAACTCTAAGTCTGACACAGGTAGGTTATCTCTAGAGTTCTAAAACTCTAGCTCTAAGTCTGACACAGGTAGGTCATCTCTAGAGTTCTAAAACTCTAACTCTAAGTCTGACACAGGTAGGTCATCTCTAGAGTTCTAAAACTCTAGCTTCTAAGTCTGACACAGGGTAGGTCATCTCTAGAGTTAAAAAAAAACTCTAGCTCTCTTAGTCTGACACAGGTAGGTCATCTCTAGAGTCTGACACTAGGTTCTAGATCATCTTCTCTAGAGTTCTAAAACTCTAGCTCTCTGACACAGGGTAACTCTAGAGTTCTAAAAACTCTAAGCTCTAAGTCTGACACAGGTAGGTCATTCTCTATAGTAGTTCTACTAAAACTTCTAAACTCTAAGTTTGACACAGGTAGGTCATTCTCTAGAGTTCTAAAACTCTAGCTCTAAGTCTGACACAGGCTCTAGAGTTCACTAAAACTCTAGCTCTAAGTCTGACACAGGATAGGTCATCTCTAGAGTTTTTTCTAAAAACTCTAGCTCTAAGTCTGACACAGGTAGGTCATCTCTTAGTTTCTCTAGATCAATCTAAAAACTCTAGCTCTAAGTCTGACACAGGTAGGTCATCTCTAGAGTTCTAAAACTCTAACTCTAAGTCTGACACAGGTAGGTCATCTCTAGAGTTCTAAAACTCTAGCTCTAAGTCTGACACAGGTAGGTCATCTCTAGAGTTCTAAAACTCTAGCTCTAAGTCTGACACAGGTAGGTCATCTCTAGAGTTCTAAAACTCTAACTCTAAGTCTGACACAGGTAGGTCATCTCTAGAGTGACCACAGCTAAAACTCTAGCTCTAAGTCTGACACAGGTAGGTCATCTCTAGAGTTCTAAAACTCTAGCTCTAAGTCTGACACAGGTAGGTCATCTCTAGAGTTCTAAAACTCTAGCTCTAAGTCTGACACAGGTAGATCATCTCTAGAGTTCTAAAACTCTAGCTCTAAGTCTGACACAGGTAGGTCATCTCTAGAGTTCTAAAACTCTAGCTCTAAGTCTGACACAGGTAGGTCATCTCTAGAGTTCTAAAACTCTAGCTCTAAGTCTGACACAGGTAGGTCATCTCTAGAGTTCTAAAACTCTAGCTCTAAGTCTGACACAGGTAGGTCATCTCTAGAGTTCTAAAACTCTAGCTCTAAGTCTGACACAGGTAGGTCATCTCTAGAGTTCTAAAACTCTAGCTCTAAGTCTGACACAGGTAGGTCATCTCTAGAGTTCTAAAACTCTAGCTCTAAGTCTGACACAGGTAGATCATCTCTAGATTATTTACTATCAGGGCATTGTGAACTATCCTTTTAATATTCCTGTTACTGATAAATGTGTGCTACAGAAATAAATGATTGATTTGTGTACAATTATTCTGTAATTATTGATTTGTTACCAGTAATTCTGTAATTATTTATTTGTTAACAGTAATTCTGTAATTCTTGATTTTTTTACAATTATTCTGTAATTATTAATTTGTTTACAGTTATTCTGTAATTATTAATTTGTTTACAATTATTCTGTAATTATTAATTTGTTTACAAATTATTCTGTAATTATTAATTTGTTTACAATTATTCTGTAATTATTGATTTGTGTACAATTATTCTGTAATTATTGATTTGTTAACAGTAATTCTGTAATTCTTGATTTTTTTTACAATTATTCTGTAATTATTAATTTGTTTACAATTATTCTGTAATTATTAATTTGTGTACAATTATTCTGTAATTATTAATTTGTTTACAATTATTCTGTAATTATTGATTTGTGTACAATTATTCTGTAATTATTGATTTGTTAACAATTATTCTGTAATTATTGATTTGTTTACAGTTATTCTGTAATTATTAATTTGTTTACAATTATTCTGTAATTATTAATTTGTTTACAATTATTCTGTAATTATTGATTTGTGTACAATTATTCTGTAATTATTGATTTGTTAACAGTAATTCTGTAATTCTTGATTTTTTTTTACAATTATTCTGTAATTATTAATTTGTTTACAATTATTCTGTAATTATTAATTTGTGTACAATTATTCTGTAATTATTAATTTGTTTACAATTATTCTGTAATTATTAATTTGTTTACAATTATTCTGTAATTATTAATTTGTTTACATGGTTTATTCTGTAATTACATTTGTTTTACAGTTACTGTAATTATTGATTTGTTACAATAATTCTGTAATTATGTGATTTGTTAACAGTTGGTTGTAAAGCTGTCCATTACAAGGTCTCATGTATTTACAGTAGCACATTGGCTCCATAACAGTTAAAGTTGTCTCTACAAAAGTCAATGTCATGACAGTTACACACATTGGCTACAAATAACAGTTAAAGCTGTCTCTACAAAGTCACATGTACAGTTACACATTGGGCTCAAATAACAGTTTAAAGCTGTCTCTACAAAGGTCACATGGCATACAGTTACACATTGGCCCTCAATAACAGTTAAAAGCTGTCTCTACAAAGTCACATGTCATACAGTTACACATTGGCTCAATAACAGTTAAAGCCTGTCTCTACAAAGTCACATGTCATACAGTTACACATTGGCTCAATAACAGTTTTAAAGCTGTCTCTACAAAGTCACATGTCATACAGTTACACATTGGCTCAATAACAGTTAAAGCTGTCTCTACAAAGTACATGTCATACAGTTACACATTGGCTCAATAACAGTTAAAGCTGTCTCTACAAAGTCACATGTCATACAGTTACACATTGGCTCAATAACAGTTAAAGCTGTCTCTACAAAGTCTCATGTCATACAGTTACACATTGGCTCAATAACAGTTAAAGCTGTCTCTACAAAGTCACATGTCATACAGTTACACATTGGCTCAATAACAGTTAAAGCTGTCTCTACAAAGTCACATGTCATACAGTTACACATTGGCTCAATAACAGTTAAAGCTGTCTCTACAAAGTCACATGTCATACAGTTACACATTGGCTCAATAACAGTTAAAGCTGTCTCTACAAAGTCACATGTCATACAGTTACACATTGGCTCAATAACAGTTAAAGTTGTCTCTACAAAGTCACATGTCATACAGTTACACATTGGCTCAATAACAGTTAAAGCTGTCTCTACAAAGTAACACATGTCATTACAGTTACACATTGGCTCAATAACAGTTAAAGCTGTCTCTACAAAGTCACATGTCATACAGTTACACATTGGCTCAATAACAGTTAAAGCTGTCTCTACAAAGTCACATGTCATACAGTTACACATTGGCTCAATAACAGTTAAAGTTGTCTCTACAAAGTCACATGTCATACAGTTACACATTGGCTCAATAACAGTTAAAGCTGTCTCTACAAAGTCCACATGTCATACAGTTACACATTGGCTCAATAACAGTTAAAGCTGTCTCTACAAAGTCACATGTCATACAGTTACACATTGGCTCAATAACAGTTAAAGCTGTCTCTACAAAGTCTCATGTCATACAGTTACACATTGGCTCAATAACAGTTAAAGCTGTCTCTACAAAGTCACATGTCATACAGTTTACACATTGGCTCAATAACAGTTAAAGCTGTCTCTACAAAGTCACATGTCATACAGTTACACATTGGCTCAATAACAGTTAAAGCTGTCTCTACAAAGTCACATGTCATACAGTTACACATTGGCTCAATAACAGTTAAAGCTGTCTCTACAAAGTCACATGTCATACAGTTACACATTGGCTCAATAACAGTTAAAGCTGTCTCTACAAAGTCTCATGTCATACAGTTACACATTGGCTCAATAACAGTTAAAGCTGTCTCTACAAAGTCACATGTCATACAGTTACACATTGGCTCAATAACAGTTAAAGCTGTCTCTACAAAGTCACATGTCATACAGTTACACATTGGCTCAATAACAGTTAAAGTTAAAGCTGTCTCTACAAAGTCACATGTCATACAGTTACACATTGGCTCAATAACAGTTAAAGCTGTCTCTACAAAGTCACATGTCATACAGTTACACATTGGCTCAATAACAGTTAAAGCTGTCTCTACAAAGTCACATGTCATACAGTTACACATTTGGCTCAATAACAGTTAAAGCTGTCTCTACAAAGTCACATGTCATACAGTTACACATTGGCTCAATAACAGTTAAAGCTGTCTCTACAAAGTCACATGTCATACAGTTACACATTGGCTCAATAACAGTTAAAGTTGTCTCTACAAAGTCACATGTCATACAGTTTACACATTGGCTCAATAACAGTTAAAGCTGTCTCTACAAAGTCTCATGTCATACAGTTACACATTGGCTCAATAACAGTTAAAGCTGTCTCCAATAACAGTTAAAGCTGTCTCTACAAAGTCACATGTCATACAGTTACACATTGGCTCAATAACAGTTAAAGTTGTCTCTACAAAGTCACATGTCATACAGTTACACATTGGCTCAATAACAGTTAAAGCTGTCTCTACAAAGTCACATGTCATACAGTTACACATTGGCTCAATAACAGTTAAAGCTGTCTCTACAAAGTCACATGTCATACAGTTACACATTGGCTCAATAACAGTTAAAGCTGTCTCTACAAAGTCACATGTCATACAGTTACACATTGGCTCAATAACAGTTAAAGCTGTCTCTACAAAGTCACATGTCATACAGTTACACATTGGCTCAATAACAGTTAAAGCTGTCTCTACAAAGTCTCATGTCATACAGTTACACATTGGCTCAATAACAGTTAAAGTTGTCTCTACAAAGTCACATGTCATACAGTTACACATTGGCTCAATAACAGTTAAAGCTGTCTCTACAAAGTCCTCACATGTCATACAGTTACACATTGGCTCAATAACAGTTAAAGCTGTCTCTACAAAGTCACATGTCATACAGTTACACATTGGCTCAATAACAGTTAAAGCTGTCTCTACAAAGTCACATGTCATACAGTTACACATTGGCTCAATAACAGTTAAAGTTGTCTCTACAAAGTCACATGTCATACAGTTACACATTGGCTCAATAACAGTTAAAGCTGTCTCTACAAAGTCACATGTCATACAGTTACACATTGGCTCAATAACATTTAAAGCTGTCTCTACAAAGTCACATGTCATACAGTTACACATTGGCTCAATAACAGTTAAAGCTGTCTCTACAAAGTCTCATGTCATACAGTTACACATTGGCTCAATAACAGTTAAAGCTGTCTCTACAAAGTCACATGTCATACAGTTACACATTGGCTCAATAACAGTTTAAAGCTGTCTCTACAAAGTCACATGTCATACAGTTACACATTGGCTCAATAACAGTTAAAGCTGTCTCTACAAAGTCACATGTCATACAGTTACACATTGGCTCAATAACAGTTAAAGCTGTCTCTACAAAGTCTCATGTCATACAGTTACACATTGGCTCAATAACAGTTAAAGTTGTCTCTACAAAGTCACATGTCATACAGTTACACATTGGCTCAATAACAGTTAAAGCTGTCTCTACAAAGTCACATGTCATACAGTTACACATTGGCTCAATAACAGTTAAAGCTGTCTCTACAAAGTCTCATGTCATACAGTTACACATTGGCTCAATAACAGTTAAAGTTGTCTCTACAAAGTCACATGTCATACAGTTACACATTGGCTCAATAACAGTTAAAGCTGTCTCTACAAAGTCACATGTCATACAGTTACACATTGGCTCAATAACAGTTAAAGCTGTCTCTACAAAGTCACATGTCATACAGTTACACATTGGCTCAATAACAGTTAAAGCTGTCTCTACAAAGTCACATGTCATACAGTTACACATTGGCTCAATAACAGTTAAAGTTGTCTCTACAAAGTCACATGTCATACAGTTACACATTGGCTCAATAACAGTTAAAGCTGTCTCTACAAAGTCACATGTCATACAGTTACACATTGGCTCAATAACAGTTAAAGCTGTCTCTACAAAGTCACATGTCATACAGTTACACATTGGCTCAATAACAGTTAAAGTTGTCTCTACAAAGTCACATGTCATACAGTTACACATTGGCTCAATAACAGTTAAAGCTGTCTCTACAAAGTCACATGTCATACAGTTACACATTGGCTCAATAACAGTTAAAGCTGTCTCTACAAAGTCACATGTCATACAGTTACACATTGGCTCAATAACAGTTAAAGCTGTCTCTACAAAGTCACATGTCATACAGTTACACATTGGCTCAATAACAGTTAAAGTTGTCTCTACAAAGTCACATGTCATACAGTTACACATTGGCTCAATAACAGTTAAAGCTGTCTCTACAAAGTCACATGTCATACAGTTACACATTGGCTCAATAACAGTTAAAGCTGTCTCTACAAAGTCTCATGTCATACAGTTACACATTGGCTCAATAACAGTTAAAGCTGTCTCTACAAAGTCACATGTCATACAGTTACACATTGGCTCAATAACAGTTAAAGCTGTCTCTACAAAGTCACATGTCATACAGTTACACATTGGCTCAATAACAGTTAAAGCTGTCTCTACAAAGTCACATGTCATACAGTTACACATTGGCTCAATAACAGTTAAAGCTGTCTCTACAAAGTCACATGTCATACAGTTACACATTGGCTCAATAACAGTTAAAGCTGTCTCTACAAAGTCACATGTCATACAGTTACACATTGGCTCAATAACAGTTAAAGCTGTCTCTACAAAGTCACATGTCATACAGTTACACATTGGCTCAATAACAGTTAAAGCTGTCTCTACAAAGTCACATGTCATACAGTTACACATTGGCTCAATAACAGTTAAAGTTGTCTCTACAAAGTCACATGTCATACAGTTACACATTGGCTCAATAACAGTTAAAGTTGTCTCTACAAAGTCACATGTCATACAGTTACACATTGGCTCAATAACAGTTAAAGCTGTCTCTACAAAGTCACATGTCATACAGTTACACATTGGCTCAATAACAGTTAAAGTTGTCTCTACAAAGTCACATGTCATACAGTTACACATTGGCTCAATAACAGTTAAAGCTGTCTCTACAAAGTCACATGTCATACAGTTACACATTGGCTCAATAACAGTTAAAGCTGTCTCTACAAAGTCACATGTCATACAGTTACACATTGGCTCAATAACAGTTAAAGCTGTCTCTACAAAGTCACATGTCATACAGTTACACATTGGCTCAATAACAGTTAAAGCTGTCTCTACAAAGTCACATGTCATACAGTTACACATTGGCTCAATAACAGTTAAAGTTGTCTCTACAAAGTCACATGTCATACAGTTACACATTGGCTCAATAACAGTTAAAGCTGTCTCTACAAAGTCACATGTCATACAGTTACACATTGGCTCAATAACAGTTAAAGCTGTCTCTACAAAGTCTCATGTCATACAGTTACACATTGGCTCAATAACAGTTAAAGCTGTCTCTACAAAGTCACATGTCATACAGTTACACATTGGCTCAATAACAGTTAAAGTTGTCTCTACAAAGTCACATGTCATACAGTTACACATTGGCTCAATAACAGTTAAAGTGTCTCTACAAAGTCACATGTCATACAGTTACACATTGGCTCAATAACAGTTAAAGCTGTCTCTACAAAGTCACATGTCATACAGTTACACATTGGCTCAATAACAGTTAAAGCTGTCTCTACAAAGTCACATGTCATACAGTTACACATTGGCTCAATAACAGTTAAAGCTGTCTCTACAAAGTCACATGTCATACAGTTACACATTGGCTCAATAACAGTTAAAGCTGTCTCTACAAAGTCACATGTCATACAGTTACACATTGGCTCAATAACAGTTAAAGCTGTCTCTACAAAGTCTCATGTCATACAGTTACACATTGGCTCAATAACAGTTAAAGCTGTCTCTACAAAGTCACATGTCATACAGTTACACATTGGCTCAATAACAGTTAAAGCTGTCTCTACAAAGTCACATGTCATACAGTTACACATTGGCTCAATAACAGTTAAAGCTGTCTCTACAAAGTCTCATGTCATACAGTTACACATTGGCTCAATAACAGTTAAAGCTGTCTCTACAAAGTCACATGTCATACAGTTACACATTGGCTCAATAACAGTTAAAGCTGTCTCTACAAAGTCACATGTCATACAGTTACACATTGGCTCAATAACAGTTAAAGCTGTCTCTACAAAGTCTCATGTCATACAGTTACACATTGGCTCAATAACAGTTAAAGTTGTCTCTACAAAGTCACATGTCATACAGTTACACATTGGCTCAATAACAGTTAAAGCTGTCTCTACAAAGTCACATGTCATACAGTTACACATTGGCTCAATAACAGTTAAAGCTGTCTCTACAAAGTCTCATGTCATACAGTTACACATTGGCTCAATAACAGTTAAAGTTGTCTCTCTACAAAGTCACATGTCATACAGTTACACATTGGCTCAATAACAGTTAAAGCTGTCTCTACAAAGTCACATGTCATACAGTTACACATTGGCTCAATAACAGTTAAAGCTGTCTCTACAAAGTCACATGTCATACAGTTACACATTGGCTCAATAACAGTTAAAGCTGTCTCTACAAAGTCACATGTCATACAGTTACACATTGGCTCAATAACAGTTAAAGCTGTCTCTACAAAGTCTCATGTCATACAGTTACACATTGGCTCAATAACAGTTAAAGCTGTCTCTACAAAGTCACATGTCATACAGTTACACATTGGCTCAATAACAGTTAAAGCTGTCTCTACAAAGTCACATGTCATACAGTTACACATTGGCTCAATAACAGTTAAAGCTGTCTCTACAAAGTCTCAGCAAAGTCTCATGTCATACAGTTACACATTGGCTCTCATGTTTTTTGTACCCAAACTTAATTTGTAATTATAACAATAACATATTTTTTGCTGCTTTTATTGTGTGAGGGTATGTTAGTTAGCACTAAATATTATGATCATAAATGGAAATTCATTTTCAAATAAACTCAGTTTACTTTACTTTTCTGATCATAGCGATTAAAGAGAAATTAATCGGCCTCATTTGGTTGTATGTGTACAGTCAGAAGGCATTTGTCTTTATATGTGAAGTAACCATAAACAGTTTGTGTTATATATATTCTGATGTTGTTAGCCTATTTTTTATGATTTTACCATCTTTGTCACTAGGAACTGGCCAGAAGATTTGCTTTATCGTTCGGCCTTGACCAGATCAAGAACAGAGAGGCTGTGGCAGCCATGCACAAGTGGGTTACATCAGGAATAATTTTGGATTTCATTGTTTATAATAATTGAATACGGTCCTTACTAAATCAGGATTAAAAGGAGAAATATCCTTACCTCTCTGCACCTGTAAGAGTGTTCTTCTATGCTAACTTTTTGCAGCCAATATACCTTTAAAACCCAGCTCTTTACACTAAGCACTCCAAAGCATCCAGGCACTTGTACTTTCTATATGAATAATCATTGAAGTTTGTTTAAAGCCTCTCATTTTTCCTTGATAATTTTGTTGTTGCAGGACAATGTTTTGATTCACAAAAATTTGATTCAATAACAGAACAGAAAAGTCAGAAATCTGTTTATTTGCTTATAGCAGCCCATAGCTGCCATGTTGCTATATTTTGTGTTTGTAATGGAAGGAATCATGTATGGCCTTTTGTGTTTGTAATGGTAAACTTTGTGTGTTTTAGGGAAGGAATCCTGTATGGCCTTGCTATGGAGGAGGGACATGAAGGCCCACCAACTAACATTGCCTTCCTGGAGGTGCTCTGTGAGTTTACCAACAAACTCATGAAACAGGACAAGAAAGTCGTGTAAGTAAATCCACTATCAAAATAATAATTAGATATTTCGGTCAGTAACATATACTGTCAATGTTTGTTCTGTTGAAGCTGAACACGGAAATACTTCAGAGTAGTGAGTATGCTTGGAATAAACAGCTAAGTTATATAATTATGAGTTTAGAATGTTAACTGTATCTTACAGGAGATTTCATAGTTAAATATAACTGTTTGATTAAAATGGTTGTTTTGTTGATACTTAATCAGTAAAGTGTTTTTAGATTTGTGATGTATGTTTGACAGACTGAGTTACCTGGACAAGCACCTGCCAGCTCAGGGTATACCGCAGTCTAGCAGGAGTGATGAGTGGCAGTCACTGATCACCTATAGGAACAGTCTGGTCCAGGGAGAGCACGAAATACACCCAATCACCCTAAAACAGGCCTCACAGAGGCGCTACGGCAAACGCAAGGCCGACAGTGAGTAGATTGATAATGACTCAATATGTGATATTTTCTTATGTATGTAAGTTTTCTATAGATAGAACTGAAAATTTGGATTAATTTACTGCTATATTATGTCAACCGATACAGTTTACCCAACTACTAAATTTGATTATTTCTGTGTTAAAACAGTTTGTTGAGGGAGAGTAGTTTTAAAAGAATAAATATTCAATTGAAATGTTAGTAAGGTAGATTATACTTTATACAATACAATAAATTTTATTTAAAGTCAAATATTTTTTTACAAATAACAGTAGCTCTTGTGAGCTATTATCGCGACAAAAAAGTGTCTTTGGCTTGTCCTATGTCTGTTTTGACATAGGTTAGATAATGGCAAAACTTTTGACTGAAGTCTAAGCTGTTGTTAGAGAAATCAGGGCCAGAAGTGGACTGTCTAATATCACAAATGATGTTAAGGAACTTTTGATAATGAAGAAATGTTTATTAATAATCTGGTTGTATTATTTGTGACAGTCTCTGACCATGACTCTAACACTGGAGACTGGGGAGATGCACCCACTCCTGCTCCAGGGATGGCCCCTCAGCTGACATCCACAGCCATCAAACGACGCCGTGCTGACGAGGAGAGTATTGGTGCACATTCAGAACAAGGATCTGAACAAGACTTCCAAGACTCGTAAGTATACCCACTCAGTGTTCACTGTTGTCTATTTGGGTTTTATTTCTTTGCTGTGCATTTTATCTCTTGTCTGATACACCACAATCTGCCACTTACTATAACCAAGTTCATTGATTTTTATCAGTTTCTCAACTTTCAAACTTCAAATATTAATTTATTTATTATTTCCATTTAGACATTGTATTTAAACTTTATAAATTGACATAGATTATAAATACAATCTTATTAGTTGCAGATTGTATGATGAAGAACTTTTATTTGGCATATTGTTTGAATTTTCTCAGGCATGCAATTCTTTTTATTACTGTTATCTCAGTGAACTGTTGATAAACTGTCTCAAAGAACAGTTATGGTAACTATGGCCACACTAACATCATCAGAGGTATGATGTATTTAACAGAAAACTGCAAATTTCCTGATATTTCCAAAGTCAAATACAAAAAGAATATAGTTTCTTGTCTAACTGAAAAATGTCATTGATTGAAGAAAATATGTAGTGAGAAATAAAAGTTGATTTCTTCAAGTTCAAGTGATTTTCGCATCCCAAGCAAAAGTGAATATTTATGATTTGATCATTTTGTGCTATTGATATACCTTCATCAAAATCAGGTGTCCATTATTTTCATACTAAATTTGACTTTCCGACATTATCGTGACATCACAATAATAATTATTGAAAAATCAATGTTGCATATCAATTTGGAAAAATGCACATTTAAACTTATTCATTTTTATCAAGTAATCTGAAAAATGAATTATAACATTGACGTCACTATTTTTATTTTAATGTGTTATGGGGAAAAAGGTTTTTTTTATACCCATATGAAATTAAAATATAGTGACGTCAACGCTTAAAAAGAAAACAAACAAAAGACCCTCATGAATTCAAGACATCAAGCCAAAAAATTTGTCGATTCTGATTTTACTTTATTTTGCATGTGTTCTTTTACATTTCTGTTTATTTCATTTTGTTGATTTTCCGTTTATTAGTTTTGTTTTTTTGTTTCTGTTGTTTTTTTAGATTATGGTGACCTTGAGCTTGTTTTTGGTGACCTTGAGCTTCTTTTAGTTGATTGCTATGTGTGTTGGATCGTTTCCCGTCCGTCTGCCACCGAAGTCCTGAAACTCCAAAAATCCTACACCTGTCAAAGAAAAAAATGACCATAATATGCATTTTGTTTTAAACTTTCTGCATTTTGGCATATATGCTTTTAATGCCAAAGTAATATTCTACATTATTAACATAAGAGCATGAAGAAAGTTGGAGGAATCACTGACGGGATATAGGAATTACGGACTGGATATAGGAATCACTGACTGGATATAGGAATCACTGACTGGATATAGGAATCACTGACTGGATACAGGAATCACTGACTGGATACAGGAATCACTGACTGGATATAGGAATCACTGACTGGATATAGGAAATACGGACTGGATATAGGAAATACTGACTGGATATAGGAAATATTGACTGGATATAGGAATCAAGGACTGGATATAGGAATCACTGACTGGATATAGGAAATACTGACTGGATATAGGAAATACTGACTGGATATAGGAATTACTGATTGGATATAGGAAATACTGACTGGAGATAGGAAATACTGACTGGATATAGGAATCACTGACCGGATATCTGTTACTGAATGTGTGATGTAGAGAATATTTGATGGAATTTTACTGTAACTTAAAGTTTTCACACCCTTTTTAAATCATGATAATTTGATAATAGTTTTCTATTAATTAAAAGCATATCATCAAAAGGAATTTTATTACATATTGATTGGAAATTTTCCCGTCAACAGACTTTTTAGGTACATTCTTTATTTTACTGCTTTAAACATTTTTACTGGCTATTTGTTGTAATTTGTTTTTATTTTATCATTTTGTAAAATCAAAGTTGACTGAAAAACTGACATTCTATTTATTAGTCTGTAATCTTGAAATACTTTGTTTTTCTAAAAATGTTTGTGTTGTATACATGTGTGTGGTTCATAACTTAGAATATACATCTTCAACATATCTCTTAATTCCTATGTTATGAGAAATGCTGTCGTTAAAATTTTGTCATTTAATTGAATTGGATATTGGAGATGACTAAAATACATAAATTAGCTTTGTGTTCTATAAACCAACTTCACGTATGCAAAAATGAAAAATAAACCGGCACAAAAAAGATTCAACTGCTTGTACTTTATAGTGTTTTAGCTGTATATCGTGAAAGTGGTTGGGCGTGAAAACGTGAAAAACTGGTTGGGTTTACAGTATATCTTGACTATAAATTTGTTCTGAATTATTCTATGTCATCATGTCCAAAAAAAAACGGTGGGGGGGGGGGGGGGGGGGGGATGAAACAGTGACTGGTGATTAGAAATGTCTGTGAACTTCACATCAAAATAATACACACTTCTTATAATACATGGCCAGATTAGGTTATAAGTGAATACATTATATATAAACTTTTAAAGCCATATGTAAAAATGATCAAATTCAAATTTCATCTCATTTACGTTTTCATTATTTTGTATAGCTTTAGCATTATCTCATTAAAGAAAGGAAATGATAACATGCTGTAAATAATGTGTAAATATTTTCAACTAGTGTAAGTTTGATATCATGGAAAAACGTTGTGCAATTTATAAAATATATCTAAAAATATCAAGAGAAACTAAAAGTATAATAGGTATTTCCTTCTGTAAAATCAGACACAAAATAAATCTATCAAAACCATTGTGCCTCTTTGTTTGTTTCCTTATATATGTGAGTTTATGGCATGGGGCAATGTCCTGCTATCAACATTTTTCCTTCCTCTGAAAAACCAAGACCTCCACAGACATGACAGTGCACCTGCAACATGTTGGGATGAAGATGGACCAACGTTTCTTTCAATTTTGTTCAAATGATCCTTCATTCAAGGTCACAGGGGTTAAATAGACTAAAATCTTTGAATGATGTTTTGTCAATAAAGCAGAGGCCTAGAGACTTAATATTGGGCCTGTGGCATGCTGGTATGAAGGGCTACCAAGGTCAAAAAGGCTAAAATCTTCAAACTTCTTGTCAATTACTAAGGTGCCTAAAGAATTGGCCTCTGGCATGTTATACTTTGTTGTGCTTTCAAGTTTGTTAAAATGAATAACCCTGACCTGCATTTAGAGTGGAACTTTCTTAAACCGATCATGATTGTTCTATACAATTTTGGTCTGGTTTGAGACGGTCGGTTTTGAGAAGTGAACCTAATCTCAACCATTATGATCCGGATACAGTTGACCGAACCTCAATTTTAGGTCATCTGAGATGAAGTCTCAAGTGACCTATTCTAATCGCCTTTTGTCCGTCGTCGTGAATTGTGAATGATATGGTCCCCAACCTACATGCAGAGGGCTGTGGGGTGAGGCCAAAAGGGATCAAAATGGCTAACTCGCAGATGTGATAGAATCAAATACTCTTCATAAATTAAAAGGTCTCAAGGCCCTCTACCAAAATTGTGAATTTCATGGCCCTGTGGTCTCAGATTTTCCACTGGGGAGGGGGTAAAATTTACTATAGTTTATATAGGAAAAACACATTAAATTATGAGTATTATTTGCTCAATTTTCATAGGAAATGTGTCAACACGGTTAGCATTAATAGTCTGAGATAGCATTTTAGCAACATATCAATATGGGTTCCAGCTGAACGCCAGGGGCCAGAGGGGTGGTGCGAAAAAAGGTCAAAATGGCTAAAATTTCAAAAAATCTTCTTTTAAATTCACAGATTTGACGGAACCAAATACTCTTCATAGATTGAAAGGTCTTTACGCCCTCTCCAAAATTTGTGAATTTCTGGGGTCTCAGATTTTCCCCAGGGGAGGGGGGTCAAATTTACTATAGTTTATATAGGGAAAACACATTTATGAGCATTATTTGCTAAATTTTCATATCTGAACTAAGGTGACCATTAAGACCCATGGGCCTCTGTCTACATTATATTATACAGCATTTTATAACTGATCAGTATTATTGTTTACAAATACAAATGTTTTCAGAAAAGAATTAATGAAAAAACAACAATCTTGACTTTACTACTACTTCTAAGCATAATTAGTTTTGTTAATATTATTTGGAATGTTGTTGTCTGCACTGACCTAAACATCAGCCGACCACTTTAACTTTGTGGTTAAATCTGCCACTATGGGACTCCATACTGAATGCTGATGGTTACTATAACTACTCAATCATCAGTTCATGGCGATCTTTGTGACATGGTAATTTTTAGCTCACCTTGCCCAAAGGGCAGATGAGCTTATGCCATAAACCTCATGGTCGGCCTACCATTGGATGATCTGGTTTTGTTTAGCTTCAAACTGTTAAATATTTTGTAGACAACAGACATTTATTACATCACCTCCTCGGGTGTAATTAGCATACACATAGCCTTCACCTGTATACACGCCCCAGGACTTAGCCTTCACACCTGTATACACACCCCAGGACTAAGCCTTCACACCTGTATACACGCCCCAGGACTTAGCCTTCATACCTGTATACACACCCCAGGACTAAGCCTTCACACCTGTATACACCCCCCAGGACTTAGCCTTCACACCTGTATACACGCCCCAGGACTTAGCCTTCACACCTGTATACACGCCCCAGGACTTAACCTTCACACCTGTATACACACCCCAGGACTTAGCCTTCACACCTGTATACACCCAAGGACTTAGCCTTCACACCTGTATACACGCCCCAGGACTAAGCCTTCACACCTGTATACACGCCCCAGGACTTAGCCTTCACACCTGTATACACACCCCAGGACTTAACCTTCACACCTGTATACACACCCCAGGACTTAAGCCTTCACACCTGTATACACACCCCAGGACTTAACCTTCACACCTGTATACACACCCCAGGACTTAACCTTCATACCTGTATACACACCCCAGGACTTAACCTTCACACCTGTATACACGCCCCAGGACTTAGCCTTCACACCTGTATACACACCCCAGGACTTAACCTTCATACCTGTATACACACCCCAGGACTTAACCTTCACACCTGTATACACGCCCCAGGACTTAGCCTTCACACCTGTATACACGCCCCAGGACTTAGCCTTCACACCTGTATACACACCCCAGGACTTAGCCTTCACACCTGTATACACGCCCCAGGACTTAGCCTTCACACCTGTATACACGCCCCAGGACTTAGCCTTCACACCTGTATACACACCCCAGGACTTAGCCTTCACACCTGTATACACACCCCAGGACTTAGCCTTCACACCTGTATACACGCCCCAGGACTTATAGCCTTCACACCTGTATACACACCCCAGGACTTAGCCTTCACACCTGTATACACGCCCCAGGACTTAGCCTTCACACCTGTATACACACCCCAGGACTTAGCCTTCACACCTGTATACACCCAAGGACTTAGCCTTCACACCTGTATACACGCCCCAGGACTTAGCCTTCACACCTGTATACACGCCCCAGGACTTAGCCTTCACACCTGTATACACGCCCCAGGACTTAGCCTTCACACCTGTATACACGCCCAAGGACTTATAGCCTTCACACCTGTATACACACCCCTAGGACTTAACCTTCATACCTGTATACACGCCCCAGGACTTAGCCTTCACACCTGTATACACACCCCAGGACTTAGCCTTCACACCTGTATACACACCCCAGGACTTAGCCTTCACACCTGTATACACGCCCCAGGACTTAACCTTCACACCAGTATACACACCCCAGGACTTAACCTTCACACCTGTATACACACCCCAGGACTTAGCCTTCACACCTGTATACACGCCCCTAGGACTTAACCTTCACACCTGTATACACACCCCAGGACTTAACCTTCATACCTGTATACACACCCCAGGACTTAACCTTCACACCTGTATACACACCCCAGGACTTAGCCTTCACACCTGTATACACGCCCCAGGACTTAGCCTTCACACCTGTATACACGCCCCAGGACTTAGCCTTCACACCTGTATACACGCCCCAGGACTTAACCTTCACACCTGTATACACACCCCAGGACTTAGCCTTCACACCTGTATACACGCCCCAGGACTTAGCCTTCACACCTGTATACACGCCCCAGGACTTAGCCTTCATACCTGTATACACGCCCCAGGACTTAGCCTTCACACCTGTATACACACCCCAGGACTTAGCCTTCACACCTGTATACACACCCCAGGACTTATAGCCTTCACACCTGTATACACACCCCAGGACTTAGCCTTCACACCTGTATACACGCCCCAGGACTTAACCTTCACACCTGTATACACACCCCAGGACTTAGCCTTCACACCTGTATACACACCCCAGGACTTAACCTTCACACCTGTATACACGCCCCAGGACTTAGCCTTCACACCAGTATACACGCCCCAGGACTTAGCCTTCACACCTGTATACACGCCCCAGGACTTAGCCTTCACACCTGTATACACACCCCAGGACTTAGCCTTCACACCTGTATACACACCCCAGGACTTACCTTCATACCTGTATACACGCCCAGGACTTAGCCTTCACACCTGTATACACGCCCCAGGACTTAGCCTTCACACCTGTATACACGCCCCAGGACTTAGCCTTCACACCTGTATACACGCCCCAAGGACTTAGCCTTCACACCTGTATACACACCCCAGGACTTAGCCTTCACACCTGTATACACGCCCCAGGACTTAGCCTTCACACCTGTATACACACCCCAGGACTTAGCCTTCACACCTGTATACACCCCAGGACTTAGCCTTCACACCTGTATACACACCCCAGGACTTAGCCTTCACACCTGTATACACACCCCAGGACTTAGCCTTCACACCTGTATACACGCCCCAGGACTTAGCCTTCACACCTGTATACACACCCCAGGACTTAGCCTTCACACCTGTATACACACCCCAGGACTTAGCCTTCACACCTGTATACACGCCCCAGGACTTAGCCTTCACACCTGTATACACGCCCCAGGACTTAGCCTTCACACCTGTATACACACCCCAGGACTTAACCTTCACACCTGTACACACCCCAGGACTTAGCCTTCACACCTGTATACACACCCCAGGACTTAGCCTTCACACCTGTATACACCCCAGGACTTAGCCTTCACACCTGTATACACACCCCAGGACTTAGCCTTCACACCTGTATACACGCCCCAGGACTTAGCCTTCACACCTGTATACACACCCCAGGACTTAGCCTTCACACCTGTATACACGCCCCAGGACTTAGCCTTCACACCTGTATACACGCCCCAGGACTTAGCCTTCACACCTGTATACACACCCCAGGACTTAGCCTTCACACCTGTATACACACCCCAGGACTTAGCCTTCACACCTGTATACACACCCCAGGACTTAACCTTCACACCTGTATACACGCCCCAGGACTTAGCCTTCACACCTGTATACACGCCCCAGGACTTAGCCTTCACACCTGTATACACGCCCCAGGACTTAGCCTTCACACCTGTATACACACCCCAGGACTTAGCCTTCACACCTGTATACACCGCCCCAGGACTTAGCCTTCACACCTGTATACACACCCCAGGACTTTAGCCTTCACACCTGTATACACACCCCAGGACTTAGCCTTCACACCTGTATACACGCCCCAGGACTTAGCCTTCACACCTGTATACACACCCCAGGACTTAGCCTTCACACCTGTATACACACCCCAGGACTTAGCCTTCACACCTGTATACACACCCCAGGACTTAGCCTTCACACCTGTATACACACCCCAGGACTTAGCCTTCACACCTGTATACACGCCCCAGGACTTAGCCTTCACACCTGTATACACGCCCCAGGACTTAGCCTTCACACCTGTATACACACCCCAGGACTTAACCTTCACACCTGTATACACACCCCAGGACTTAGCCTTCACACCTGTATACACACCCCAGGACTTAGCCTTTTTACCTGTATACACACCCCAGGACTTAGCCTTCACACCTGTATACACACCCCAGGACTTAGCCTTCACACCTGTATACACACCCCAGGACTTAGCCTTCACACCTGTATACACACCCCAGGACTTAAGCCTTCACACCTGTATACACGCCCCAGGACTTAGCCTTCACACCTGTATACACACCCCAGGACTAAGCCTTCACACCTGTATACACGCCCCAGGACTTAGCCTTCACACCTGTATACACACCCCAGGACTTAGCCTTCACACCTGTATACACGCCCCAGGACTAAGCCTTCACACCTGTATACACGCCCCAGGACTTAGCCTTCACACCTGTATACACGCCCCAGGACTTAGCCTTCACACCTGTATACACGCCCCAGGACTTAACCTTCACACCTGTATACACGCCCCAGGACTTAGCCTTCACACCTGTATACACACCCCAGGACTTAGCCTTCACACCTGTATACACGCCCCAGGACTTATAGCCTTCACACCTGTATACACGCCCCAGGACTTAGCCTTCACACCTGTATACACGCCCCTAGGACTTAGCCTTCACACCTGTATACACACCCCAGGACTTATAGCCTTCACACCTGTATACACACCCCAGGACTTATAGCCTTCACACCTGTATACACACCCCAGGACTTATAGCCTTCACACCTGTATACACGCCCCAGGACTTATAGCCTTCACACCTGTATACACACCCCAGGACTTAGCCTTCACACCTGTATACACGCCCCAGGACTTAGCCTTCACACCTGTATACACGCCCCTAGGACTTAGCCTTCACACCTGTATACACGCCCCAGGACTTAGCCTTCACACCTGTATACACACCCCAGGACTTATAGCCTTCACACCTGTATACACACCCCAGGACTTAGCCTTCACACCTGTATACACGCCCCAGGACTTAGCCTTCACACCTGTATACACACCCCAGGACTAGCATTGCCCTGTATACACCCCAGGACTTAGCCTTCACACCTGTATACACACCCCAGGACTTAGCCTTCACACCTGTATACACGCCCCAGGACTTAGCCTTCACACCTGTATACACACCCCAGGACTTAGCCTTCACACCTGTATACACGCCCCAGGACTTAGCCTTCACACCTGTATACACACCCCAGGACTTAGCCTTCACACCTGTATACACGCCCCAGGACTTAGCCTTCACACCTGTATACACACCCCAGGACTTAGCCTTCACACCTGTATACACACCCCAGGACTTAGCCTTCACACCTGTATACACGCCCCAGGACTTAGCCTTCACACCTGTATACACGCCCCAGGACTTAAGCCTTCACACCAGTATTATACACGCCCCAGGACTTAACCTTCACACCTGTATACACGCCCCAGGACTTAGCCTTCACACCTGTATACACGCCCCAGGAACTTAAGCCTTCACACCTGTATACACGCCCCAGGACTTAACCTTCACACCTGTATACACACCCCAGGACTTAGCCTTCACACCTGTATACACACCCCAGGACTTAGCCTTCACACCTGTATACACGCCCCAGGACTTAGCCTTCACTACCTGTATAACACACCCCCAGGACTTAACATTCAATACCTGTATACACTGTTTGTTTGTTTGATTCATTAATGACGGCCTATTAACAGACGTATGGTCCATGTAAGATGCCTCATCCGTGTTACGGTGTGTTGTGTGTATGTTGTGCGAGGTGCGTGTTTTGGGAGACTGCGGTATATCTTCATGTTGTGTCTTCTTGTATACGTGTGGAACTGTTTGCCCTTTTTTATAGTGCTATATCACTGAAGCATGCCGCCGAAGACACCCAAGCAACTACACCCCACCCGGTCACATTATTACGGGACAACGAGTTGCACAACGGGCGAACCAGTCGTCCTACTCCCTTTTTGCTGAAGCGCTAAGCAGGAGCAGTAAACTCCCCACTTTTACAGACTTTGGTGTGTCTCGGCCAGGGGACAGAACCAGAGCTATCCTCACAGGGAGAGCGAACGCTCAACTCAACCGGGCCAAAAGTGAGGCGGTGCCCAAGGGAGGCATTAGGAAGGATAAAGTCAGTTAGGAAGAATAGAAAAGATAAGATCCTAAATTTAGTCGCCTTTTACGATCATGCAATAGGGGCAGCAGGTACAATTCTAACGCCCTACCTGCAGGGCTCACCTGTATACACACCCCAGGACTTCACCTTCATACCTGTATACACGCCCCAGGACTTAGCCCTTCACACCTGTATACACACACCCCAGGACTTAACCTTCATACCTGTATACACCGCCCCCAGGACTTAGCCTTCACACCTGTATACACACCCCAGGACTTATAGCCTTCACACCTGTATACACACCCCAGGACTTATAGCCTTCACACCTGTATACACGCCCCAGGACTTATAGCCTTCACACCTGTATACACGCCCCAGGACTTAGCCTTCACACCTGTATACACACCCCAGGACTTAGCCTTCACACCTGTATACACACCCCAGGACTTAGCCTTCACACCTGTATACACACCCCAGGACTTTAGCCTTCACACCTGTATACACACCCCAGGACTTAGCCTTCACACCTGTATACACGCCCCTAGGACTTAGCCTTCACACCAGTATACACGCCCCAGGACTAAGCCTTCACACCAGTATACACGCCCCAGGACTTAGCCTTCACACCTGTATACACGCCCCAGGACTAAGCCTTCACACCAGTATACACGCCCCAGGACTTAGCCTTCACACCTGTATAAACCCCAGGACTTAGCCTTCACACCTGTATACACGCCCCAGGACTAAGACCTTCACACCAGTATACACGCCCCAGGACTTAGCCTTCACACCTGTATACACACCCCTAGGACTTAGCCTTCCACACCTGTATACACACCCCAGGACTTATCCTTCACACCTGTATACACGCCCCAGGTACTTAGCCTTCACACCTGTAGTTCACACACAGCCCAGGACTTAGCCTTCATACCTGTATACACGACACCAGGCTTAGCTTAGCCTTCACACCTGTATACACGCCCCTAGGACTTATTCACACCTTCAATACCTGACTTATACACGCCCCCATGGACTTAGCCTTCACACCTGTATACACGCCCCAGGACTTAGCCTTCATACACCTGTATACACACCCCACAGGACTTAACCTTCATACCTGTATACACGCCCCAGGACTAGAGCCTATGCACGACCAGAAACTACCACGCTATCAGAAAGGGACTTACTAGGGTGGCGAACGTAACTCAAGGCCAAAAATTAATAAAAGTGAGGCCAACGTGTATACACACACCATTGACTTAACCTTCACACCCTTAGGACTTATACACACCCCAGGACTAAACCTTCATACCTGTATACTCGCCCCAGGACTTAGCCTTCAGTCACCTGTTACACACCCCCATGACTTAACCTTATACCAGTGAAAACACACGCCCAGGACTTAGCCCTTCAACACCAGTATACACGCCCCTAGGACTTAGCCTTCACACAACTAAACAACCGCCCCAGGACTAAGTCGCGAGATCACACCAGTATACCAACGCCCCAGGACTTACAGCCTTCACACCAGTATACACGCCCCAGGACGTAAGCCTTCAGCAGGCCAGTATTACCCACTGCCCCAGGACTTAAGCATTCACACCTGTATATGGCGGGAAACCCCAGGACTTAGCCTTCACACCTGTATACACGCCCCACGGACTAAGCCTTCACAACCAGTATACACGCCCCCAGGACTTAGCCTTCACACCTGTATACCACCCCTAGGACTTAGCCTTTCACACCTGTATACACACCCCAGGACTTAACCTTCACACCTGTATACATGACCCCAGGGACTTAAGCCTTCACACCTGTATACACACTCCCCAGGACTTTAACCTTAACACACCTGTATACATACCCCAGGACTTAACCTTCACACCTGTATACACACCCAGGGGATGGTATACACGCCCCAGGACTTAGCCTTCACACCTGTATACATGACTTAGCCTTCACACCTGTATACACGCCTTAGGACTTAGCCTTCACACCTGTACACGCCCAGGATACACACCTGTATACACGCCCCAGGACTTAGCCTTCACACCTGTATACACACACCCAGGGGACTTAACCTTCACACACCTGTATACATACCCCAGGACTTAGCCTTCACACCTGTATACACACCCCAGGACTTATAGCCTTCACACCTGTATACACGCCCCAGGACTTAGCCTTCACACCTGTATACACACCCCAGGACTTATAGCCTTCACACCTGTATACACGCCCCCAGGAATTCGGCGCCTTCACACCTGTATACACGCCCCAGGACTCGGGACCTTCACACCTGTACTACACGCCCCCAGAGACTTAGCCTTCACACCTGTATACACTTGCCCCAGGAATTTAGCCTTCACACCATGTATACACGCAAAGGACCCCAGGACTTAGCCTTCACACCCAGACTGTATAACACGCCAGGACTTAGCCTTCACACCTTGTAAACACGCCCAGGACTTAGCCTTCACACTGTATAACTCCTTAGGACTTTAGCCTATCACACCAGGAATGTATACACACATCCCCAGGACTTAGCCTTCACACCTGTATACACACCCCAGGACTTATAGCCTTCACACCTGTATACACGCCCCAGGACTTAGCCTTCACACCTGTATACACACCCCAGGACTTAGCCTTCACACCTGTATACACACCCCAGACGTGTTTTTAGCCTTCACTTGTATTTGGAACCTGTATACACTGCCGCTAGACTTAGGCCAACTACACACCAGTGTATACATACACCAGGACGTAGCCTTCACACTAAGCAGGAGCTGTATACACTTTGGTGTGTCCCCAGGACTTAGCCTTCACACAGGGGGTATACACACCCCAGGACTTAGTCCTTCACCACCTGTACCAGTAAATACACGCCCAAGGACTGTTTAGCCCTTCACACCTGTATACACCCCCCCAGGACTTAGCCTTCACACCTGTATACACGCCCCAGGACTTAGCCTTCACACCTGTATACACACCCCAGGACTTTATAGCCTTCACACACTGTATTATACACGCCCTAGGACTTAGCCTTCCACACCTGTATACACGCCCAGGACTTAGGCCTTTTCACACCTGTATACACACCCCATGGACTTAACCTTCACAACCATTATAGGTTACACCCCCAGAACTTAGTAGCCTTCACACCAGTAGTATACACACCTCCAGGACTTAGCCTTCACACCTGTATACACACCCCAGTGACTTAGCCTTCACACCCTGTATACACCCCAGGACTTACCTTCACACCTATATACACGCCCCAGGACTTAGCCTTCATCACACCTGTATACACGTCCCCTAGGACTTAGCCACTTCATACCTGTAATACACGCCCCAGGACCATCATAGCCTTCACACCTGTATACACACCCCCAGGACTGAGGCCCCACACATACCTGTATACACGCCCGCCCCTAGACTTAGCCTTCACACCTGTATACACACGCCCCAGGACTTAGCCTTCACACACTGTATACACAACCCCTAGGACTTAGCCTCGTCACATCCTGTATACACGCCCCAGACTTAGCCTTCACACCAGTATTACACGCCCCAGGACTTAGCCTTCACACCTGTATACACACCCCAGGACATAGCGCTTCACACCCTGTATACACACCCCAGGATTAACCTTCACACCTGTATACACGCCCCAGGACTTAGCCTTCACACCTGTATACACGCCCCAGGACTTATAGCCTTCACACCTGTATACACGCCCCAGGACTTAGCCTTCACACCTGTATACACGCCCCAGGACTTATAGCCTTCACACCTGTATACACGCCCCAGGACTTATAGCCTTCACACCTGTATACACACCCCAGGACTTATAGCCTTCACACCTGTATACACACCCCAGGACTGATAGCCTTCACAACCTGTATACACGCCCTGGGACTGATAGCCTTCACACCTGTATACACACCCCAGACTTAGACTTCACACCTGTATACACACACCCCAGGACTTAGCCTTCACACCTGTATACACACACCAGGACTTAACCTTCACACCTGTATACACACCCCAGGACTTATAGCCTTCACACCTGTATACACACCCCAGGACTTATAGCCTTCACACCTGTATACACACCCCAGGACTTATAGCCTTCACATACACCTGTATTACACGCCCCTAGGACTTTAGCCTTCACACCTGTATACACGCCCCAAGGACTTAGCCCTTCACACCTGTATACACGCCCCAGGACTTAGCCTTCACACCCTGTATACACACACCCAGGACTTAGCCTTCACACCTGTATACACGCCCCAGACTTAGCCTTCACACCTGTATTTACACACGCCCCAGGACTTAGCCTTCACACCTGTATACACACCCCAGGACTTAGCCTTCACTACCTGTATACACACCCCAGGACTCTAAGCCTTCACACCTGTATACACACCCCAGGACATAGCCTTCACACCTGTATACACACCCCAGGACTTAGCCTTCCCACACCTGTATACACTGCCCCCAGGACTTAGCCCTTCACACCTGTATACACACCCCTAGGACTTAGCCTTCACACCTGTATACACGCCCCAGGACTTAGCCCCTTCACATCCTGTATACACACCCCAGGACTTAGCCTTCACAACCTGTATACACGCCCCAGGACTTAGCCTTTCACACCTGTATACACACCAACCTAAGGTCTTGCCTTCACCCTGTATACATACTCCCTAGGACTTAGCCTTCACACCTGTATACACCCTAAGGACTTAGCCTTCACACCCTGCTATACTTACACACCCAGGACTTAGCCTTCACACCTGTGTATACACACCCCCAGGACTTAGCCTTCACACCTGTATACACCGCCCCACCAAGGACTTAGCCTTCACACCTGTATACACACTCCAGGACTTAACCCTTCACACACCTGTATACACGCCCCAAGGACTTAGCCTTCACACCTGTATAACACCCCAGGACTTAGCCTTCCACACCTGTATACTCGCTCCCAGCGACCTTAGCTTAACCTCTGTATTACACACCCCAGGGACTTAGCCTTCACACCTGTCATACACACCCCAGGACTTAGCCTTCACACCTGTATACACTCACCCCAGGATCTTAGCCTTCACACCTGTATACACCTCCCGCAGGACTTAGCCTTCACACCTGTATACAACTCCCCAGGACTTAGCCTTCACACCTGTAATACACACCCCAGGGACTTTACCTTCACACCTGTATACACACCCCAGGACTTAGCCTTCACACCTGTATACACACCCCAGGACTCTCTTGCCATTCTCACACCTGTATACACACCCCAGGAGCCTTTCACAGACTGTTATTCACCCAGGACGGTTAGCCTTCACACCTGTATACATCCACCCCAGGACTTAACCTTCACAAGCACCTGTATACACACCCCCAGGACTTATACCCTTCACGTACAACCTGTATACACACCCCAGGACTTAGCCTTCACACCTGTATAAACGCCCCAGGACTGAGCCTTCACAACCTGTATACACACCCCAGGACTTAGCCTTCACTAGCCTGCATACACACCCCAGGACTTAGCCCTTCACACCTGTATACACGCCCCAGGACTTAGGCCTTCACACCTGTATACCACACCCCAGGACTTAGCCTTCACACCTGTATACACACCCCAGGACTTAGACCTTCACAACTATATACGCCCCCAGGACTTAGCCTTCACACCTGTAATTCAGCCCCCAGGACTTACTTCACACCTGTATACACACCCCAGGACTTAGGCTTAGCACACCTATACACCACCAAGATCTTAGCCTTCCAAACGACCCCCAAAACCTGTATACACACCCCAGGACTTATTCCTTCACACCTGTATACACGCCCCCTAGGACTTAGCCGTCACACCTGTATTAAATGCAGGGACCTAACCCAGAACTTATACACACCTTAGGACGTTGCCTTCTCTACCTGTAGTACGACACCCCTGGGACTTATAGCGTTTGTCATTTACCTGTATACACACATCCCCAGGACTTATAGCCTTCATAACTGTATACACCCCAGCAGGACTTATGACTTCACACCTGTTATCTAACACCCATAGGACTATAGGCCTTTCACACCTGTATACACGCCCCAGGGACTTCTACCCTTCCACTACCTGTTTTCACTACACCTAACTTTAGCCTTCACACATGCTATTACCCGCCAACCCAGGACTTAGCCTTCGACACCAGTATACACAGCCCCATGGACTTAGCTTCATCTCTCTGTATACACACCCCAGGACTTAAGCCTTCACACCTTTATATTACAGCCCCAGGACGTTAGCCTTCACTCCAGTATACGACGCCCTCAGGGACTTAGCCTTCACACCTGTTATACACACCCCAGTTACTTAGGGCCTTCCACTCCACACCTGTATACACTGACGGACAGGCCTTTAGGCTACATATACCTGTATACACGCCCGACTTAACCTTTCACAACCGTATAAACTACCCCAGGTTAGTATCCTTCACATCCTATTAATACATACCCCTGGAACTGTTATGCCTGGTTCACACTTTGTCATACACACCCACAGGTATCTTCTGCCTTTCAGCCAACACCTGTATAATCCGCGCCTAAGGACATAGCCTTTACCTCTTGGGAATTAGCCTCTCATCACCCTGTATACTTGCCCTTAGGACTTATGGCGTTCACACCTGGTCATACACGCCTTGGGACCCAGCACTTTCACACCCTCTACCACGCCCAGGTAATTATAGCCTTCACACTGTTATACACGCCCTGCTCAAGGACTTAGCCTTCACACCTGTATACACTACGCCCCAGGACGATAACTCCTTCACACACTGTATACATCGCCCCAGGATACTTATCCTTCACACCATGTATAACATGCCCCTGGACTTAAACCTCTCACTACCTGTTATACATACCCAAAGAATTAGCCTTCAAACCTGTATACATGCCCCCAGACTTAGGCCTTTCATACCTGTCTAACACGCTCCACAGAACTTAGCCTTCACACCTTTATACCCACCACAGGACTTAGCTTACACTGGATAACGCCCCAGGGATTCTTTTTTTACCTGTATACCGCCCCAGGACTTATGCTGGTAAGATGTATACAACCCTAGGATTTAGCCTTCACACCTGTTATAGGACCCCCTGGACTTAGCCTTAATTACCAGGTATACACGCCAATGTGACTAGAATTACCCGGTATACAATCCCGGGGGGATAGCCTTCACAAAAAAAAAACAAACCCAGGGACTGTAATTATGCTTCACACCTGTATACTCTAGCTTAGAAAGGACTTAGATTTATAAATTGTAATTATGCCCAATGAGACTCTTGAATTAGAAACTGTTACACATTCCAGGACTTTGCTTCACACCTGTACACTCCCTTTAGGACTGACCTTCAACCTGTAGACACTCCCTAGCGACTTATATTGTTAATAATTCTGGTATACACACCCAGGACCTGAGACCTCTGTTACACACAAAACCCCAGGACTTTGGATTTAATATTGGTAATTTACAGCTGGGACAATGTGACTGCTAGAATTAGAAAGGATTGGATTGATTATTGTAATATTCGGTACAGTGTGACTTTGAAATTAGAAAGGATTAGCCTTCCCACCTATTGTACTTATGCACCAGGATTAAACCATGTTACTCTAGAATAAGAAAGGATTGGATTTATATTGTAATTATGCTGGTACGGATGTGACTCTAGAATTTAGACAAAGGATTGGGTTTATATTGATTTATGCTGGTACAATTTGACTCTAGAATTAGAAAGGAATGGGTTTTATATTGTAATTATGCTGGTACAATGTGACTCTAGCATTAGTACACGAATGAGTATATTGTAATTATGCTGTGTACAATTTGGACTCCTAGTGTATAGACAGGAATGGACTTAAATTGGTAATTATGTAACAGTACAGTTTGACTCTTGACTTTATATAAAATAGTAGCTCCTAAAATGCTTTGTGGATTTTGGATAGATATTTATATACTATGATAGTACAATGTGGACTCTTGAATTAAGAAAGTGTTGCCGATATATGGTAATTAGTCCAGTACAATGTGACTCTATAATTAAAAAGGGATAGGCAGACTTACCCTGTAAGTTATAACAGTACAATCAGTGAGGTGAATTAGAAAGATTTAGGATTAGTATGGTAATTATGCTGGTACAATGTTGAGTCATTTTAGTATATTACCAAGGATTGGAACTTATATACGTGTTTATTCTGGTTCTAAATGTTACTCTAGCGAATTAGATAAGGTATTGGATTTATTATTGTAAGTGTATGCCTCGGTACAAGTGTGACTTATTATGAATGCACAGAAGTAGGATTGTGAATTAATAATTGTAATTTTGCTTTCGCGTAGACAATGTGGACTTCCTAGAATGTAGATAAAGGATTGGATTATATATTGTAATTATGCTGGTACAATGTGACTTCTTGAAATAGAAAGGATTGGATTTATTGTATATATGTAATTATGCCAGTACAAATGTTGAGTATTTTAGCTTTATGCATTAATATATAATACTTTACTAGAAATGCATTGTAGATGTAACCTAAAAATGTACCAAGTAACGTATGAGATGAGTCTACCATGCATTACTGATCATAATTTCTATACACGAGTAATCTCTTCTCAATAGGTGCAGAAAAAATAAATATATAATAGTGGTACAAAAAAATAAATATATAATAGGTTACAAAAAGATGAATATTTATAATAGGTATACAAAAAGAGGAAATTATATGATAGATACAAAAAGAGAAATATATGATTGGAACAAAAAGAGAAATATATGATTGGAACAAAAAGATATCTAGAAATTGTCACCGGGACAATTTAATGGGACGTTTCACCTTAAATTTATTCCGGTCAAAGGTCATTTATATTAACAAACTTGTCTCAGCCCTTTTATTTCAGCATCCTGCAAGCTAAATATATTATAATTCTCTAGGCCTTCCAGAACACTTCAGAAGAATCATTTGGATATTTTATATTTCTTTTTGCGCCCCTGTGACCTTGAATATAGGTCAAGGTCAATCATATTTAAAATTTTGGTAGGCAATTTATGTCAGCATGCTACATGCCTAATATTAGGTGGTCTAGGCCTTCTAGAATTTCAAAAGAAGATTTGTTAATAAAATTTGGTCAAAAAATTTGGCATTTTAGGTCACCTGAGACGAATCTCAAGTGACCTATTCTAATCGCCTTTTGTCCAGTCGTCGTGCGTCGTATGGTCCGTAAACAATTTACATTTTCGACTTCTTCTCCAAATCTGCTGTAAGCCAATTTCAATGAAATTTTTGCACAAACCTTCTAAGGCATAAGGCCAATCAAAAATTGTGAAATTATATGGTCCCCACGCCCCAGGGGGCTGTGTGGGAGGGGCCAAAAGGGGTAAAAAATTGATGTAAAATTTTCAAAAAATCTTCTTCTCCACTCACAGATGTGGTAGAATCAAATACTCTTCATAGATAGAAAGGTCTTAAGGTCCTTTTACAAAAATTGTGAATGTATATGAACACCTGGGTTCTCTAGTTTCCCCCCCTGGGAGGGGTTAAGTTTACTATACTTTATATTGAGAAAAACACATTTTTGCGGTCATTATTTGGGTCATTTGTAATAGGAAACTGAGTCAAATTGTTGTCAGAATTATCAGTATGAGATGGGCCATTTAATCCTACTAACAAATTTTTCTATGACTGACCCCCAGGGGCCTTAGGGAACGAGGTCAAAAAAGTGGATCAAATAGATAAAACTTTCAAAAGTCTTCTTCTGAAATTCTGGAAATGGTAGAATCAAATACTTTTCATAAATAGAAGAGGTCTTAAGGTCCTTTACAAAAATTGTGAATTATATGAACCCTGGTCCTCTCACCGTTGTTTTCCCCTGGGGAGGGAGTCAAGTTTACTATAGTATTGAGAGTTATATAGGAAAAACACATTTATGAGCATTTTTTGCTCAATTTTTCATTGGAAACGATGTCAAACTTGCATTAGAGTTATTAGCCTTAAATACATTTTAATATCATCCGAGCAATTGAGTTCTGGGCCGGATCCCCTGGGGGGGCAGAGAGGGGCGGTGGCCTTTTAAAAATGGGTCAAATAGGCCTAAAACTTCAAAAATCTTTCCTCTGAAATTCTGAAATGGTAGACTAAACAAATACTTTTTTCATAAATAGAAAAGGTCTTAAGGTCCTTTACAAAAATTGTGAATTAATATGACCCTGGGGTCTCACATTTCCCCCCCCTGGGGGAGGGGGGTCAAGTTAACTATAGTTTTTATATAGGTGAAAACACATTTATGAGCATTTTTTTATTTGCTCCCAATTTTTCATTGGAAACGAGTCACAAACTTGGTTAGAATTATTAGCCTGAGATAACATTTTTCATATCATATCCACATTTGTCCTGGCCGACCCCCCTGGGGGCAGAGGGCGGTGGGGGCTAAAAAAGGGTCAAATAGGCGCTAAAAACTTCAAAATTTCTTCTAAATATTCTGGATATAGTAGAATCAAATTAAATTATAGATGGAAAGGTCTTCAGGTGTTTTATATAAAAACTGTGAATATATGACCTTGGGGTCTCACGTTCGCGTTTTCCCCCCTGGGGATCGGGGTCAAGTATTAACTTTAAGTTTATATAGGGAAAAACATATTTGTGGAACATTATTTCTCCCAATTTTTTCGTAGGGAAATTAGTCAAACTGATTAGAATTATTAGCCTAAGATATAGCATTTTAACATCCATATCTGTCCTCGAATGAATCCCCTGGGGGACCAGAGGGGCAGGACCAAATTTAACAGGGTCATCAAATTGATTAAAATTAAAAAAAAAATACGTCTAAGTTCACAGGTTTTGATGGAAGCAAATACCTCTTCATAGTCTAAAAAGGTCAAATTTATAAAATCACTGTAACCAACTTTTCCAAGGAACCCAGGCATATAGTGTGTTTATATGTCTTTATATATTTGTTTCATTATTTGTTTCATTATATATTTCTAAACTCAGGTGACCCGTTAAAGGCCCATGGGCCTCTCTTGTTTTAACTATATGACCCTACCCTTGATTTAATCAACCCGATAGTTCACTTTGTACCAGAAAAGTGGTCATCAAGCTTTAATTGAGTTTCAACTTTCAATTCTACATAACATATCCAAAAATCAAAGACATACCGTAAGCTGTGTGGTTAAACGAGCTACGGCTGTTTCAATGAGCTGTATTTTTACTGCATCATTTTCATATGCTAGCCCCTAAAATCACGGAGCACACACTCGTGACCTTGTGTCGATGAAGGTCAATCGGTCGTTTATTTTTTTTTTTTAAAAACTGATAGTCAACCTACCTAAGCATGCCTTCATGCACAAATGAGTGAAACATCTCTGTAACCATGTAGGAAACTTGAGAAAGAAGTTGTTTTCAATGATTTTTCGCCGAGTGAAATCGGCGAATAATTTCCATTATGAGTCAATCGATCAACCCGGAAGTTGACAATTAAGAGAAAAATGTACACGATTACAAAGTTTCTCAGTATGCTATTCTACATAACATATAAAAAAATCAAGGAATTGGCTCTCAGTGGTTAAGTAATTTTATGGCTGTCCTAGGTTAAAACAGGAAGTGACGTCATGTGCGGAGCCATATTTTAATTTTGAATCAACATCCGCTTTGAGATAACATTGCAGAATGATTTGGTCACGAGTAGATAATGTGGAAGAACTTCTTGTGTGAGTTGTGGGGCTTGATCGGATTGGTGGAATCAGAGATGAGTGTTTAAAATATAATTGTCGAAAAATTGCAAACATACAAAACCTTTTGAGTTAAATATAAATAAATACCATCAGCTATAAAATAGAAAAAATATTTATGTGGATCTAATTTTTAAGTTTTGAAGACATCAAAAACCTTCAGAATAGGCATACTTGCATCCGGGATGTATGATGAAAAATAATTGCAAAAAAAAAAATGAAGCAAAAATTTGAATAATGAAAAAAACAATCCTAAAAAAATAATAACATAAGGTAAATTTTGACCTCTAGCGAGCTTTTATAATCGAGGCATATTTTGTATTAATATCGTAACGGGAAAAACGAAAACTCCTAAAAAAATAGTTAGTGTCCATTCACTACAATGATAAAATACCTTATCAGATATTGAAATAGATACTTTCATTACTATTTTGATGTTTATCTATCAGCAGTTTTTTGTGTTTTTAGGTATTATCAACTACTCTATTTTTACCAATATTGTCGGTGGGGGGGGGAAATGGGGGGGGGGGGGGGGGGGGGGGGGGGGGGCGGGGGGGCCATTTTGTTGAATTTTTTTTACCTACTTAAATTTTGGTCTAAGTAGGAACACCTTCAGATACATGGTTTTAAAACATGCATCTGAAATCATTTTTATTTTCATATGTCAGCCTGGTTGGGGAGAGGGTCTAGAGCGTCTCACAAAAACAGGAAGAGAATATTAAGAATAATCAATAAGAAACTATGAACGAAAACAATAGTCTATTTCAAAAATAAGTGAAAAGGCCTAAAATATTTTCATAAGGTGTACATACAAAGATAAATATGGTAATAGGTACACAAAGATAAATATATATAATAGGTACACAAAGATTAAAAATATATAATAGGTACACAAAGATACACAATATATAATAGGTACACACAAAGATAAATATATAATCCAGGTACAAAAAGATAAATATATGAATAGGTACACAAAGATAAATATATAATAGGTACACAAAAAAGATAAATATGATAATAGTTACATCAAAGATAAATATTATAATAGGTACAAAAAGATAAATATGTAATAGGTAACACAAAGATAAATATATAATAGGTACACAAAGATAAATATATAATAGGTACACAAAGATAAATATATAATAGGTACACAAAGATAAATATATAATAGGTACACAAAGATAAATATGTAATAGGTACACAAAGATAAATATATAATAGGTACACAAAGATAAATATATAATAGGTACACAAAGATAAATATATAATAGGTACACAAAGATAAATATATAATAGGTACACAAAGATAAATATATAAATATATCATAGGTACACAAAGATAACATATATATAATAGGTACAACACAAAGATAAATAATATGATCATGTACAACACAAAGATAAATAAATATAATAGGATACCCCAAGATAAATATATAATAGGTACACAAAGTACACAAAATATATATAATAGGTACACAAAGATCAATATATATATAATAGGTACAGAAATAGAATAAATATAGTTATAGGTCAGATATAAAAATACATATATGAAAAGGTACACAAAGATAAATATGTAATAGGTACAAAGATAAATATAAATAGTGGTTTTTTATAATAGGTACACAAAAGATAAATATATAATAAGGTACACAAAAAGACTAAATCTATAATAGGTACATCAAAGATAAAATATATAATAGGTACACAAAGATAAATATATCAATAGGTACACAAAGATACAATATATAATAGGTACACAAAGATATAAATATATAATAGGTACACAAAGATAAATATATAATAGGTACAAAAGATGGTAATAGATATAATAGGTACACAAAGATAAATGATGTTATATACACAAGATAAAATAGGTATTAGGTACAAAAAAGATAAATATGTAATAGGTACACAAAGATAAATATATAATAGGTACACAAAGAATTAAATATATAATAGGTACACAAAGATAAATATATAATAGGTACACAAAGATAAATATATAATAGGTACACAAAGATCAAAATATATAATAGGTACACAAAGATAAATATATAATAGGTACACAAAGATAAATATATAATAGGTACACAAAAGATAAAAAAAATAATTATAATAGGTAACAAAAGATATAACAGGTACACAATGGTTACACATACATATAATAGGTACACAAAGATACTTATATATAATAGGTACATAACAAAGATAAATATATATATAGGTACACAAAGATAAATATATAATAGGTACACAAAGATAAATATATAATAGGTACACAAAGATAAATATATAATAGGTACACAAAAGATAAATATATAGGTAATAAAGTTACAAAAAGATATGAATATATAATAGGTACACAAAGATAATTACATATAATAGGTACACAAAAGATAAATATGTAATAGGTACAACAAAGATAAATATATAATAGGGTACAAAAAAGTATAAATATATAATAGGTACACAAAGATAAATATGTAATGAGGTACACAAAGATAAATATATAATAGTACACAAAGATAAATATATAATAGGTACACAAAGATAAATATAGTAATAGGGTACACAAAGATAAAATATATAATAGGGTTACAAAAAGATAAATATATAATAGGTACAAAAAGATAAATATATAATAGGTACACAAAAGATAAATATATAATAGGTACAAAAAAGATATATAATGTACAAAAAACAAATATATAATAGGTACACAAAGATAAATATATAATAGGTACAAAAAGATAAATATATAATAGGTACACAAAGATAAATATATAATAGGTACACAAAGATAAATATATAATAGGTACAAAAAGATAAATATATAATAGGTACAAAAAGATAAATATATAATAGGTACACAAAGATAAATATATAATAGGTACACAAAGATAAATATATAATAGGTACACAAAGATAAATATATAATAGGTACAAAAAGATAAATATATAATAGGTACACAAAGATAAATATATATAATAGGTACAAAAAGATAAATATATAATAGGTACAAAAAGATAAATATATAATAGGTACAAAAAGATAAATATATAATAGGTACACAAAGATAAATATGTAATAGGTACACAAAGATATAAATATGTAATAGGTACAAAAAGATAAATATAATAAAAGGTTACAAAAAGATAAATATGTAATAGTATGGTACAACAAAGATAAATATAATAATTGGTACAAAAAGATAACCTATATATAATAGGTACACAAAAGATAAATATATAATAGGTACAAAAAGATAAAATATATAATAGGTACAAAAAGATAAATATTATAATTAGGGTACAAAAAGATAAATATATTATACGTAGGCTTACAAAAAGATAAATATATAAATAGGTACAAAAAGATAAATATATAGTTGTTACAAATAATAAATATAGGGTACACAAAGATAAATATATAATAGGTACAAAAAGATAAATATATAATAGGTACAAAAAGATAAAATTGTAATAGGTACAAAAGATAAATATGATAATAGGTACAAAAAGATAAATATATAATAGGTACAAAAAGATACCTAAATATAAATAAGTACAAAAAGATAAATATATAAAGTAGGTACACAAAAAGATAAATATATAAGTTGGTACAAAAAGATAAATATATAATAGGTACAAAAGATAAATATAAATATATAATAGTACAAAAAGATAAATATGTAATTAGGTACACAAAGATAGATTATGTAATAGGTACTCAAAGATAAATAGTAATAGGTACAAAAAGATACAAAAAGAAAATATATAATAGGTACAAAAAGATAAATATGTAATAAGAGATATAATAGATACACAAAGATAAATATGTAAAGGTATATAAATATATTATGAGTACAAAAAGATAAACTATGTAATAGGTACACAAAGATAAATATGTAATAGGTACACAAAGATAAATATATATAATAGGTACCACACAAAGATACAAAATATGTAATAGGTACACAAAGATAAATATGTAATAGGTACAACAAAGATAAATATATAATAGGTACACAAAGATAAATCTATATAATAAGGTACCAAAAAGATAAATATGTAATGAGGTACACAAAGATATAAATATGTTAATAGGTACACAAAGATAAATATGTAATAGGTAACAAAAGGATTAAATATAATAATAGGTACACAAAGATAAATATATAATAGGTACACAAAGATAAATATATAATAGGTACATTAAAGATAAAATTTGTTATAGTTAGATAAATATATATATACATAGGTACAAAAAGATAAATATGTAATAGGTACACAAAGATAAATATGTTATATAGGTACACAAAGATAAATATATATAATAGGTACAAAAGATAAATATATAGGTTGGTACAAAAGATAAATATATAGTTGGTACACAAAGATAAATATATAATAGGTACACAAAGATAAATATATAATTGGTACAAAGATAAATTAATATATAATAGGGTATAGTTCGGTACAAAAAGACAAAATATAATAGGTACACAAAGATAAATATATAATAGGTACACAAAGAAAATATATATAAATAGGTACACAAAGATAAATATATAATAGGTACACAAAGATAAATACATAGGTACACAAAGATAAAAACATATATAATAGGTACAACAAAGATGAAATATATAATAGGTACACAAAGATAAATATAAAATAGGTACATCTGCTTTGGGTTACACTAGATTTTAAAATGGACTCTGTTCATTAGCAGTCACTAGCAATATCAACTCATTTAAATTAATGTGATAACTTATAGATGCTCCACCCATTGACAATTGGTATTTTTAGCTCACCTTAGGCCAGAAAAGCCAGTGAGCTTATTTCATGGTGCGGCGTTAGTCTTCCGCCGTCACGCTACTATGTTTATGAAAATTTTCATACATTATAAGTTTTACTGTACTGTATTAAATGTTGCTAAGACTTTGACAGTTTATGGATTTGACATATTTTTTGACCTTTCAGCAGTAATGTTGGTATGAGTCAGATGTCACAGGTGTCATGGTTAAATGCCCAGAAACAACAGCAGATTTACAGCGTCAGATGGACCCAAACTACAGCAGGATGAGGCCTCCGCCATCTAACTTGTGAGTGTATCTAGCTAGCTCACATGGCTCGAAGGGCTGATGAGCTTATGTCATGGCGTGGCATTTGTCCATCAACATTAAATTTTAATTGTTACTAAGTCATAGAGATCTACATGGATTGTAAACCAAAATTGGCCTGAAACATTCTTGAAATTGTATGTTTTTAATCAAAGGTGAAAGTGAGACTACTTTTTCCGATGTTTTTCAGGATACATAGTGATATTTATATACGGCATGGCACAAATTAAAGATAAATTATCTGTCTGTCAATGGAGAGTATTTCACATTGTCACATCTTATACAGTTTTTTAGCTCACCTGCCCCGAGGAGGCAGGAGGGGGCGGGGCCCAATAGGGAAATAGAGGTAAAATCCTATAAATCGCTACTTGTCCTAGAGTTCTGCATGGATTGTAACCAAATTTGGCCACAAACATCCTTGGGGGAAGGGGAACAGAACTTGTATAAAGTTTGGCTCTGACCCCCGGGGGCAGGAGGGGCGGGGCCCAATAGGGGAAATAGAGGTAAATCCTATAAATCGCTACTTGTTCCTAGAGTTCTGCATGGATTGTGAAACCAAATTTGGCCACAAACATCCTTGGGGGAAAGGGGAACAGAACTTGTATAAAGTTTTGGCTCTGACCCCCTGGGGGCAGGAGGGGCGGGGCCCAATAGGGGAAATAGAGGTAAATCCTATAAATCGCTACTTGTCCTAGAGTTCTGCATGGATTGTAACCAAATTTGGCCACAAACATCCTTGGGGGAAGGGGAACAGAACTTGTATAAGTTTGGCTCTGACCCCCCGGGGGCAGGAGGGGCGGGGCCCAATAGGGGAAATAGAGGTAAATCCTATAAATCGCTACTTGTCCTAGAGTTCTGCATGGATTGTAACCAAATTTGGCCACAAACATCCTTGGGGGAAGGGGAACAGAACTTCTATAAAGTTTGGCTCTGACCCCCCGGGGGCAGGAGGGGCGGGGCCCAATAGGGGAAATAGAGGTAAATCCTATAAATCGCTACTTGTCCTAGAGTTCTGCATGGATTGTAACCAAATTTGGCCACAAACATCCTTGGGGGAAGGGGAACAGAACTTGTATAAAGTTTGGCTCTGACCCCCGGGGGCAGGAGGGGCGGGGCCCAATAGGGGAAATAGAGGTAAATCCTATAAATCGCTACTTGTCCTAGAGTTCTGCATGGATTGTAACCAAATTTGGCCACAAACATCCTTGGGGGAAGGGGAACAGAACTTGTATAAAGTTTGGCTCTGACCCCCCGGGGGCAGGAGGGGCGGGGCCCAATAGGGGAAATAGAGGTAAATCCTATAAATCGCTACTTGTCCTAGAGTTCTGCATGGATTGTAACCAAATTTGGCCACAAACATCCTTGGGGGAAGGGGAACAGAACTTGTATAAAGTTTGGCTCTGACCCCCCGGGGGCAGGAGGGGCGGGGCCCAATAGGGGAAATAGAGGTAAATCCTATAAATCGCTACTTGTCCTAGAGTTCTGCATGGATTGTAACCAAATTTGGCCACAAACATCCTTGGGGGGGAAGGGGAACAGAACTTGTATAAAGTTTGGCTCTGACCCCCCGGGGGCAGGAGGGGCGGGGCCCAATAGGGGAAATAGAGGTAAATCCTATAAATCGCTACTTGTCCTAGAGTTCTGCATGGATTGTAACCAAATTTGGCCACAAACATCCTTGGGGGAAGGGGAACAGAACTTGTATAAAGTTTGGCTCTGACCCCCTGGGGGCAGGAGGGGCGGGGGCCCAATAGGGGAAATAGAGGTAAATCCTATAAATCGCTACTTGTCCTAGAGTTCTGCATGGATTGTGACCAAATTTGGCCACAAACATCCTTTGGGGAAGGGGAACAGAACTTTGTATAAATGTTGGCTCTGACCCCCGGGGGCAGGAGGGGTGGGGCCCAATAGGGGAAATAGAGGTAAATCCTATAAATCGCTACTTGTCCTAGAGTTCTGCATGGATTGTAACCAAATTTGGCCACAAACATCCTTGGGGGAAGGGGAACAGAACTTGTATAAAGTTTGGCTCTGACCCCCCGGGGGCAGGAGGGGCGGGGCCCAATAGGGGAAATAGAGGTAAATCCTATAAATCGCTACTTGTCCTAGAGTTCTGCATGGATTGTAACCAAATTTGGCCACAAACATCCTTGGGGAAGGGGAACAGAACTTGTATAAAGTTTGGCTCTGACCCCCTGGGGGCAGGAGGGGCGGGGCCCAATAGGGGAAATAGAGGTAAATCCTATAAATCGCTACTTGTCCTAGAGTTCTGCATGGATTGTAACCAAATTTGGCCACAAACATCCTTGGGGGAAGGGGAACAGAACTTGTATAAAGTTTGGCTTTGACCCCCCGGGGGCAGGAGGGGCGGGGCCCAATAGGGGAAATAGAGGTAAATCCTATAAATCGCTACTTGTCCTAGAGTTCTGCATGGATTGTAACCAAATTTGGCCACAAACATCCTTGGGGGAAGGGGAACAGAACTTGTATAAAGTTTGGCTCTGACCCCCCGGGGGCAGGAGGGGTGGAGCCCAATAGGGGAAATAGAGGTAAATCCTATAAATCGCTACTTGTCCTAGAGTTCTGCATGGATTGTGACCAAATTTGGCCACAAACATCCATGGGGGAAGGGGAACAGAACTTCTATAAATGTTGGCTCTGACCCCCCGGGGGCAGGATGGGTAGGGCCCAGTAGGTGAATTAGAGGTAAATATTCGAATTCCTTCAGAAAAGAAACAATGAACCTGTATTTAGAACATTACTTGGCATTACAAACCAGGTGAGCGATACAGGCCCTCTGGGCCTCTTGTTTTATATTAAACCATACTTTTTTTTCTGAAATTGGGTAGTGTTGTATGGCAGACCGACTTATAGTCCTTGACACAGTTTTACATATCAATAGAGAGATAGTCTATAGCCTGAGTGGTTTGTTACAGACCGCCCGGCAAGTATTACATATCAATAGAGAGATAGTCTATAGCCTGAGTGGTTTGTTACAGACCGCCCGGCACACCTCAGATAGACACCGATCAGAGTAGTGAAGAGGCCAGTATCCACGACTTTGAGAGTCCTCAGATGATGGCCTCTACACCAGCACATCCTTCTCACCAGTACCCTGTGGCCACCCATCACCGCCAGTACCAGGTCCACCCCTCCCCACAGACTTACTACGACGGATCTCAACACATAGACGACCCATCTGTAAGTACATACATTAATCCCCTCCCCACAGACTTACTACGACGGATCTCAACACATAGACGACCCATCTGTAAGTACATACATTAATCCCCTCCCCACAGACTTACTACGACGGATCTCAACACATAGACGACCCATCTGTAAGTACATACATTAATCCCCTCCCCACAGACTTACTACGACGGATCTCAACACATAGACTACCCATCTGTAAGTACATACATTAATCCCCTCCCCACAGACTTACTACGACGGATCTCAACACATAGACGACCCATCTGTAAGTACATACATTAATCCCCTCCCCACAGACTTTACTACGACACACAACACATAGGCTACCCATCTGTAAGTACATACATTAATCCCCTCCCCACAGACTTACTACGACGGATCTCAACACATAGACTACCCATCTGTAAGTACATGCATTAATCCCCTTCCCACAGACAGACTTACTACGACGGATCACAACACATAGACAATCCATCATGTAACTCTCCCCCAAGTTCAGGACACATATAACCCTCCCTCGTGTTCAGGACAAATGTAACCCTCCCCCAAGTTCAGGACACATATAACCCTCCCCCATGTTCAGGACACATGTAACCCTCCCTCATGTTCAGGGACAAAAGTAACCCTCCTCGATGTTCAGGACAAATGTAACCCCCCCCCCCCTCCCCCCATGTTCAGGACACATGTAACCCTCCCCCATGTTCAGGACACATGTAACCCTCCCCCATGTTCAGGACACATGTAACCCTCCCCCATGTTCAGGACACATGTAACCCTCCCCCATGTTCAGGACACATGTAACCCTCCCCCATGTTCAGGACACATGTAACCCTCTCCCCCATGTTCAGGACACATGTAACCCTCCCCCATGTTCAGGACACATGTAACCCTCCCCCATGTTCAGGACACATGTAACCCTCCCCCATGTTCAGGACACATGTAACCCTCCCCCATGTTCAGGACACATGTAACCCTCTCCCATGTTCAGGACACATGTAACCCCCTCTCCCCCATGTTCAGGACACATGTAACCCTCCCCCATGTTCAGGACACATGTAACCCTCTCCCATGTTCAGGACACATGTAACCCTCCCCCATGTTCAGGACACATGTAACCCTCCTCCCATGTTCAGGACAAATGTAACCCTCCCCCCCATGTTCAGGACACATGTAACTCTCTCCCCATGTTCAGGACACATGTAACCCTCCCCCATGTTCAGGACAAATGTAACCCTCTCCCATGTTCAGGACACATGTAACCCTCCCCCATGTTCAGGACACATGTAACCCTCCCCCATGTTCAGGACACATGTAACCCTCCCCCATGTTCAGGACACATGTAACCCTCCCCCATGTTCAGGACACATGTAACCCTCCCCCATGTTCAGGACACATGTAACCCTCCCCCATGTTTCAGGACACATGTAACCCTCTTCCCATGTTCAGGACAAATGTAACCCTCCCCCATGTCTCAGGACAAATGTAAACCCTCCCCCATGTTCAGGACACATGTAACCCTCCCCCATGTTCAGGACACATGTAACCCTCCCCCATGTTCAGGACACATGTAACCCTCCCCCATGTTCAGGACACATGTAACCCTCCCCCATGTTCAGGACAAATGTAACCCTCCCCCATGTTCAGGACACATGTAACCCTCCCCCATGTTCAGGACACATGTAACCCTCCCCCATGTTCAGGACAAATGTAACCCTCTCCCATGTTCAGGACACATGTAACCCTCCCCCATGTTTCAGGGACACATGTAACCCTCCCCATGTTTCAGGACACATGTAACCCTCCCCCATGTTCAGGACAAATGTAACCCTCCCCATGTTCAGGACAAATGTAACCCTCCCCCATGTTCAGGACACATGTAAACCCTCCCCCATGTTCAGGACACATGTAACCCCTCCCCATGTTCAGGACACATGTTCAGGACACATGTAACCCTCCCCCATGTTCAGGACACATGTAACCTCCCCTCAGGACAGTGTAACCCCCCATGTTCAGGACACATGTAACCCTCCCCCATGTTCAGGACACATGTAACCCTCTCCCATGTTCAGGACACATGTAACCCTCCCCCATGTTCAGGACACATGTAACCCTCCCCCATGTTCAGGACACATGTAACCCTCCCCCATGTTCAGGACACATGTAACCCTCCCCCATGTTCAGGACAAATGTAACCCTCCCCATGTTCAGGACACATGTAACCCTCCCCCATGTTCAGGACAAATGTAACCCTCCCCCATGTTCAGGACACTGTAACCCTCTCCCCATGTTCAGGACACATGTAACCCTCCCCCATGTTCAGGGACACATGTAACCCTCCCCCATGTTCAGGACATGTAACCCTCCCCCATGTTCAGGACACAATGTAACCCTCTCCCCATGTTCAGGACACATGTAACCCTCCCCCCATGTTCAGGACACATGTAACCCTCCCCCATGTTCAGGACACATGTAACCCTCCCCCATGTTCAGGACACATGTAACCCTCCCCCATGTTCAGGACACATGTAAACCCCTCCCATCTCAGGTGTAACCCTCCCCCATGTTCAGGACACATGTAACCCTCCCCCATGTTCAGGACAGGTGTAACCCTCCCCCATGTTCAGGACAGGTGTAACCCTCCCCCATGTTCAGGACAGGTGTAACCCTCCCCCATGTTCAGGACACATGTAACCCTCCCCCATGTTCAGGACAGGTGTAACCCTCCCCCATGTTCAGGACACATGTAACCCTCCCCCATGTTCAAGGACAACATGTAACCCTCCCCATGTTCAGGACAGGTGTAACCCTCCCCATGTTCAGGACAGGTGTACCCTCCCCCATGTTCAGGACAGGTTAACCCTCCCCCAGGACAGGTGTAACCCTCCCCCATGTTCAGGACACATGTAACCCTCCCCCATGTTCAGGACACATGTAACCCTCCCCCATGTTCAGGACAGGTGTAACCCTCCCCCATGTTCAGGACAGGTGTAACCCTCCCCCATGTTCAGGACAGAATGTAAACCCTCCCATGTTCAGGACAAGGTGTAAAACTCCCCCATGTTCAGGACACATGTAAACCTCCCCATCAGCAACATGTAACCCTCCCCCATGTTCAGGACAGGGTAACCACCCGTAATGTCACAAAGGTGTAAAATAACACATGTATCAAAATTGCAAACCCTCCATGTTCTAGGTTTACAACTAAATTTAGATAATATGACTAAGAATATATTTAAATATGTACTACAACAGGTAAATCAGCTAAGTATAGGTGTATACTACCTAATCAGCATGACTAAGTATAGGTGTAAGGTACTACCACAGGTAAATCAGCATGACTAAGTATAGGTGTAACGGTACTACCACAGGTAAAATCAGCATGACTAAGTATAGGTGTATGGTACTACCACAGGTAAATCAGCATGACTAAGTATAGGTGTAATGGTACTACCACAGGTAAATCAGCATGACTAAGTATAGGTGTATGGTACTACCACAGGTAAATCAGCATGACTAAGTATAGGTGTATGGTACTACCACAGGTAAATCAGCATGACTAAGTATAGGTGTATGGTACTACCACAGGTAAATCAGCATGACTAAGTATAGGTGTAATGGTACTACCACAGGTAAATCAGCATGACTAAGTATAGGTGTATAGGTGTATGGTACTACCACAGGTAAATCAGCATGACTAAGTATAGGTGTAAGGTACTACCACAGGTAAATCAGCATGACTAAGTATAGGTGTATGGTACTACCACAGGTAAATCAGCATGACTAAGTATAGGTGTAAGGTACTACCACAGGTAAATCAGCATGACTAAGTATAGGTGTATGGTACTACCACAGGTAGTGGTGGGTCGATCAGCATGACTAAGTATAGGTGTATGGTACTACCACAGGTAAATCAGCATGACTAAGTATAGGTGTATGGTACTACCACAGGTAAATCAGCATGACTAAGTATAGGTGTAATGGTACTACCACAGGTAAATCAGCATGACTAAGTATAGGTGTAAGGTACTACACACAGGTAAATCAGCATGACTAAGTATAGGTGTATGGTACTACCACAGGTAAATCAGCATGACTAAGTATAGGTGTAAGGTACTACCACAGGTAAATCAGCATGACTAAGTATAGGTGTAAGGTACTACCACAGGTAAATCAGCATGACTAAGTATAGGTGTATGGTACTACCACAGGTAAATCAGCATGACTAAGTATAGGTAATGGTACTACCACAGGTAAATCAGCATGACTAAGTATAGGTGTATGGTACTACCACAGGTAAATCAGCATGACTAAGTATAGGTGTAAGGTACTACCACAGGTAAATCAGCATGACTAAGTATAGGTGTAAGGTACTACCACAGGTAAATCAGCATGACTTGGTATAGGTGTAAGGTACTACCACAGGTAAATCAGCATGACTAAGTATAGGTGTATGGTACTACCACAGGTAAATCAGCATGACTAAGTATAGGTGTATGGTACTACCACAGGTAAATCAGCATGACTAAGTATAGGTGTATGGTACTACCACAGGTAAATCAGCATGACTAAGTATAGGTGTATGGTACTACCACAGGTAAATCAGCATGACTAAGTATAGGTGTATGGTACTACCACAGGTAAATCAGCATGACTAAGTATAGGTGTATGGTACTACCACAGGTAAATCAGCATGACTAAGTATAGGTGTAAGGTACTACCACAGGTAAATCAGCATGACTAAGTATAGGTGTATGGTACTACCACAGGTAAATCAGCATGACTAAGTATAGGTGTATGGTACTACCACAGGTAAATCAGCATGACTAAGTATAGGTGTAAGGTACTACCACAGGTAAATCAGCATGACTAAGTATAGGTGTATGGTACTACCACAGGTAAATCAGCATGACTAAGTATAGGTGTAAGGTACTACCACAGGTAAATCAGCATGACTAAGTATAGGTGTATGGTACTACCACAGGTAAATCAGCATGACTAAGTATAGGTGTAAGGTACTACCACAGGTAAATCAGCATGACTAAGTATAGGTGTATGGTACTACCACAGGTAAATCAGCATGACTAAGTATAGGTGTAATGTACTACCACAGGTAAATCAGCATGACTAAGTATAGGTGTAAGGTACTACCACAGGTAAATCAGCATGACTAAGTATAGGTGTATGGTACTACCACAGGTAAATCAGCATGACTAAGTATAGGTGTATGGTACTACCACAGGTAAATCAGCATGACTAAGTATAGGTGTATGGTACTACCACAGGTAAATCAGCATGACTAAGTATAGGTGTATGGTACTACCACAGGTAAATCAGCATGACTAAGTATAGGTGTATGGTACTACCACAGGTAAATCAGCATGACTAAGTATAGGTGTATGGTACTACCACAGGTAAATCAGCATGACTAAGTATAGGTGTATGGTACTACCACAGGTAAATCAGCATGACTAAGTATAGGTGTATGGTACTACCACAGGTAAATCAGCATGACTAAGTATAGGTGTATGGTACTACCACAGGTAAATCAGCATGACTACGTATAGGTGTATGGTACTACCACAGGTAAATCAGCATGACTAAGTATAGGTGTAAGGTGCTACCACAGGTAAATCAGCATGACTTGGTAAAGGTGTATGGTACTACCACAGGTAAATCAGCATGACTAAGTATAGGTGTATGGTACTACCACAGGTAAATCAGCATGACTAAGTATAGGTGTATGGTACTACCACAGGTAAATCAGCATGACTAAGTATAGGTGTAAGGTACTACCACAGGTAAATCAGCATGACTAAGTATAGGTGTAAGGTACTACCACAGGTAAATCAGCATGACTAAGTATAGGTGTATGGTACTACCACAGGTAAATCAGCATGACTAAGTATAGGTGTAAGGTACTACCACAGGTAAATCAGCATGACTAAGTATAGGTGTAAGGTACTACCACAGGTAAATTAGCATGACTAAGTATAGGTGTATGGTACTACCACAGGTAAATCAGCATGACTAAGTATAGGTGTATGGTACTACCACAGGTAAATCAGCATGACTAAGTATAGGTGTATGGTACTACCACAGGTAAATCAGCATGACTAATATAGGTGTATGGTACTACCACAGGTAAATAGCATGACTAAGTATAGGTGTAATGGTACTACCACAGGTAAATCAGCATGACTAAGTATAGGTGTATGGTACTACCACAGGTAAATCAGCATGACTAAGTATAGGTGTAAGGTACTACCACAGGTAAATCAGCATGACTAAGTATAGGTGTATGGTACTACCACAGGTAAATCAGCATGACTAAGTATAGGTGTATGGTACTACCACAGGTAAATCAGCATGACTTAAGTATAGGTGTATGGTACTACCACAGGTAAATCAGCATGACTAAGTATAGGTGTATGGTACTACCACAGGTAAATCAGCATGACTTGGTATAGGTGTATGGTACTACCACAGGTAAATCAGCATGACTAAGTATAGGTGTATGGTACTACCACAGGTAAATCAGCATGACTAAGTATAGGTGTATGGTACTACCACAGGTAAATCAGCATGACTAAGTATAGGTGTATGGTACTACCACAGGTAAATCAGCATGACTAAGTATAGGTGTAAGGTACTACCACAGGTAAATCAGCATGACTAAGTATAGGTGTATGGTACTACCACAGGTAAATTAGCATGACTAAGTATAGGTGTATTGTACTTCCCCTTTTAATCACTGCATGTGTAAAATCTTTGAATGCTGTAATACAGATGGTCAGATCTGCATGTGAAATGACAATGTTAACTTATTATTGATTATGATTGAGATGTGGTTTTATACACATCATTTTATGCTGATTTCTATAGATCCTTTATTATTAACTCTAAAATCATTTCAGAAAAACTTAAAATCTTACATATATGATAAGTCAACACCATCAAAACTATTTTAAGTAGTTAATGAGATTGATTAGTGGATTCCCATATTATTTTAGTGAAGTAGAATAGTTTAACCATTCCACCTGTAAAACAAATGAAGATACATCATGTTGTGGAATAAAAAAAATTCATTTAAAAAAAAAAAAATTATTTGGTATAAGAGCATCAAAGGAGACCTGTGTGTATTTTAGTTGACTCGGTTTGTTCTTTTTCACAGTCTGACATGAGCCATCCAGGATTTTGAAGGACTTGATGAAGGCAGCCCCAACTGTAAAACGGTACATCAGAGCTCTGTGTCCAGCCATTTGTGATTTGTTACACACTACACTATGAAATAGATGTATTCGATTCTTGTGTCCATCCATTTGTGATTTGTTACACAGAGGTGTACAGTATGAAATAGATGTATTTGATTCTTGGTAAGGACCAGTGTCGGGACTTCAGTGTTAGATGACTGGAACATTATCATCAACTCGTCCGTCTGAAACTTTCTTAGCTTTCCATGGAAATAGTATTCTGAGTTAAGAAATGTTGCCTTTGGTGACACAATGCTGTATTGGTTCTGCATGATATGGCGGAATGACCTTGAAAACTCCAGAAAATCTACGACACACGTACCGACTGACAAGTAATGGCTGTAATTTATTGTCTCGGTGTGAGGTTAGGATAAAAGTTTTTCATGTTAAGATCTAAATTATAAGTAGGTATCTGAATAATTGATCAATTTTGTGGGTGTCATTTAAAGCTGATTTTGATTTATTATCATAAGACAATACAGTAATTACATAAAGTCCTTATCAATTTTGAGATACTGTGTACATCCACAGCACAGTGTTTTTGGTGTACCCTGCATTCTTGTAAATAACTAAATTACTGTTATAATAGTTGTAAAGGAAAAATAATATACCCCTGGTAAATAATATAGGTTTTATTGGAAGTATTCAATCATTATGATGTTATATTACAGGAATAACATAGTAAGAATTTATAATTATAATACATGTAGATGTTTAGAGGCCCAAAGATCAGGAAACTGTCTAATTATTAGTTAAATTTTAAACTGTGTTTCTTGATCCCAGAGCATGACCAGGATTTTATGTCTGGTTGGTGAGATTATATTAATTAATGTGATTGTGTGAACTAGTCATAAACAGTTTTCATATGTTCTAGTCATTATTATTATAATATTTTATTCCATATTTTCGTGTTGTTATGTAATTGTGTTGTTGTGTGATGTCTAATTTATCAGAGTACTCTCCCTTTACAAGTACTTATTGATTTGTAGTCATGTACTTAATATATTTTAGAACATAATGTAGCTTCTCAAACTAAAATTAAATTGACTGTACAATCAATACTTACTTGTAATGTGAGATAATTCTAATATTACAAAGATGGAAAGTGTTTTTATCATTAACCTTGATATGTGGATTGTATGGTCATTGATTATTGTGGAAAGGAAGTAAATCACACAGATACTGCGGGTAATCAACACCTCAGCTGATCACTGAAAATAGTAACAATAGAAACGGCAACCATAAAATGATCAATTTACTGGACAAAATAATGTGTTTCAAATTACCTTGATATCATGGGCTATCAATCAAGATTTAATAAACAATGAAATATTTTGTTGGCATCTTGAAAAATTCATATTTCTCATTGAACAATGGAATGATGATTTATCCCAACTGACATGATCTAGCAATGAAAAGAGAAAGTAATTTAATGAAATGTCTTATTTTATTTTAGAAAATGCATTACATTTTGTTTGTGCGTGTATGTATAACTGTTGGAATCAAATGGTTGGCTGATTTCTCCCAATATGTTTTAATAAAATTGTTGTGACATGAAAAAATAACAAAATTAGTTGTTCTTGATTTCTATACTGTATTCTATCGGTAATAAGTAGTTACAAGCAGACATAATAAGGAAAAAGGGAGAGGGCTTGTTGACGGTGAATTACGGTAATACAAATACAACATCTGAATTGTCAATTGTCATCTGAAACTTCAACTATGAAATAATGTCAAGGAAACTAAAAGCCATGATGATGATCATTTAAAGTGAACAGTCGGGCAAGGATGGCTAAAGTCGGTAAAAATGGTGTGAATGTATCCAGTATAATTTCTTATGAAATGGAAAAATAAAATCTCTCGTCAAAATCTGTCTGCGTACGAAGAAATTAATTTTAAAGTATGGAAATTCTAAAACGTCCTCCCGGCTCACTATGTCCGTGGTTACATTTCCACGCAGCCTCGCTTTCAATGCTTTCAACTTTTCTTTACTTTAATGGTCAGAACTGGGAAACTAAGCAGAACTTGGCCGTCGTATTAATATGTGAGAACTTTTGGAAGGCCAATGAACGCATTTAGACTGGTTTTCTTTGCCCGACTATTCACTTTAAGGACATGCCCAGTTTTGGAGGCGGATGAGAGTTGCCTTTCTCACACAAGCCTAGTCTTGTACATGGCAACTAGACTCTCTATAGGATGAAGGGCTAGTGATGGAATGTCAGGATAACTTACTACTGCCAGTAAATGTCACACAAGCCTAGTCCTGTACGTGGCGACTAGACTCTCTAAAGGAATAAAGGGCTAGTGATGGAATGTCAGGATAACAGTATTACAAAGCTAGGTAGTCAAGGGATACATATGTATAGCCGGTTTTGGTGTTAGAGGAAGCTGGAGTATATATATATACCGACTGATACACGTATCACAGACGATCAGGGCTGGCTGTTTGTATTTTTTACTTGGAAAACCAAAATCTGCTGTCTTATATTTCAACAGCTTTCAGAAATTAAAGGTTGATACCTTTAATCAATATTTTATCACATACAAAAGAAAACACGTTATTCTTCTTAATTATTTTTAATTTATATTTTCAAATGAGCAAATTACATAATAAATTTAGGTCAAGAGATCAATCATCCGTACATTTTGTGTAAGCTGTTTAGAATACTGATTACAGGAGAATGGATTTGTTTAATGGCTATTCCACCTATCTCTCACACAGGAGAATGGATTTGTTTAATGGCTATTCCACCTATCTCTCACACAGGAGAATGGATTTGTTTAATGGCTATTCCACCTATCTCTCACACAGGAGAATGGATTTGTTTAATGGCTATTCCACCTATCTCTCACACAGGAGAATGGATTTGTTTAATGGCTATTCCACCTATCACCATCTCTCACACAGGAGAATGGATTTGTTTAATGGCTATTCCACCTATCTCTCACACAGGAGAATGGATTTGTTTAATGGATATTCCACCTATCTCTCACACAGGAGAATGGATTTGTTTAATGGCTATTCCACCTATCTCTCACACCCGATTCTAACAATTGAGTGTAACATGTTAATTATACCAGTCATACTTGATTTCTCTCCGTTATTGTAGATGGATGTGAAATTTTGATAGGACCAGACAGTAATCTGGTAAATTAAACATTAATTAATCTTTGCTATTTTCATTATATTTGCAATCAAGGGCTCTTACTGACCACAGCGCTCTGTTGTATACATTTATACAATGATTAACGTTACATTTGAATTTATGTTAAAAGTCAGGAAATCACATTAAAATTTGTATAATAACCACTACAAAGTGATTTACATACAATACCCATTTAACTTCACTATCAGTAGCTACATTAGTAACCTTACAAATCATATGTAGTTATAGACGCTGTATATTGTCCAAATCAAACACGTTCATCTGATCAAAACAACCAATTCAATTGAGCTTCGATCGGCCTACATTAGACTACATTTGTTCACATGGTGTTTGAGAGTTCTCTAGGACATGTTACAAAAAATGGCAGTGTATTTATAAATGAATTAATTATAACATGATGCTTTAAATGGTTATCAGGACCAAAAAATCACATTATATCTACACATAAGTATCCTACAATCAAGAATAATAATTCATTTGTGAAACAAATTTAGAATTCAGTTTCTCATAATTTTGATATGGAAGACAAGGTGTTGTGTCGAAATTCTATATAGTTTTTCTTTGTCGATGACAATGGTAGACAATGAATGACAACCTCAGATGATGATGATGATGATACAATGAAGATGATTAAGAAATTCTACAGAATTTATGTTGATGACAATGACGATGATAATGATGAAATTTGATAGTTGATGACAAAACGATGACAACCACTATGGGATGAATTATTTTTGAAACATAATTTAGAGTGCCCTACATACAGCAACACTTTCATGAAAATTATTACAAAATTAATATATAAAGTATGAAAAAAATCCAAGACCTGATGATATATATTTGTACAAGATGGTCATTGATATTAGCAATTGTAAAAGATCTAGTGTAAAATTAAAGTTTGGGATAATGTACCTGAACTCTTGGGTCGAATTTGCAGACATTTTTCATTTGATTTCTTTATCAAAATAATATATTTCACAATTAATAAGATCGATATTCCTTTCCTCTCCATCCAAATAGGATATTAAAGACCTCTAGTTATAACAAATATAATTACATACATTGTTCTCACTGACAGCATCTAATGTGCTCAAGTCAATGAGAGAAAACAATAAAAGGAACATTAGACATCAGGGTTTTCGAAATCGCAAAACAACGTGGGTAAAGTACAATGTACCGTTGATTAGTCCCATCTTCAGGTGATTATGATGTCATATTTTGACGTCAATTCTGTGGCGTCATAATCACCAGATGGTGGGACTTATTGACATTAAAAATATTTTTTATCCACATCGTTTTGGGATATCAAAACCCACGTATTATCTAGCTCATTTGGCGCCTTATATCCCATTTATGCTTATTAGTCATCTCCTTTGTGGGAGGCATTGATTGTGACATGATTTTGTGGGCAAAAGTCACATCATTTTCTTAGAAAAAAATGATGATATGCTGGTAAACATGTGGCATAAATATCACAATCAAAACCTACCAGCTCGCAAGGGCAGATAACTCTGAGATGGAAAAGGCCAACTTGCATTAATATTGAATGAATATAAACATAAAAATACAAGAAAAAAATCCATACAAATCGGTAAAGACACTAGATCTACTCGGATTAATTCAGATCATTTTATCTTAAATACAAGATGCAGATTATTATTTAAAGCTATTTACAACTTTCGGTATTTATAAATCAACATAATATCTAAATGTTTATCTATAATCATCAATAGAGTAAAGTGACTAGACTGGCAAACATTTAAATGTAATTAGATTACAACTATCCCCTGTTACACCATACAGAATATCATAAAGTATGACACTGTCATAACTGATGTGTTGAAATGAATATTATAAAGATTAAATTACCAGTACTGTTTATTCCTTTATCAATTTCTCGGATAACAAGAGATTCAAGAGGGATCTTGGCACTCACCAAAGAATGATCTACGTCTGACAATAGAAAGAGGGATCTTTTCTCTGATTTTCCAACTTTTACTTCATATTACTACCTATGAAATTTTAAAAAGATCCATTCAATACTTTCCGAGATATACAACAGTAACAAACTTTGATTATCAAAATCCAAGATGGCTACCTGTCAGCCATCTTGTTGACCAATCGGTCCAAAAATAAATTCAATATGCACAACTAAAGTTCTAAGGGAACCTACATATAAGATTTGAGACAGATCCCTTCAGTACTTTCTGAGAAATAGAGGTAACAAACTTTTATCTATCAAAAAAAAGGTATCTGTCAATCAGAAAGTCAGATTTAGTATGAAAACAAATAAAAAATAATTATTGCTCCTTGTCACCAAAAAGTCCCTGAATACATATTTTTTAATCAAAACATATGTATATAAAATTTAACAAATCAGCTAAGAGATTAGGTGCCATAGATCGTGAGTATGAGGCCTCGGGGAGTGGACACTACAATTGTCTTCCTTTGTCACGGCTTCAGAAATATCATGCAATAATACATGTAAGTAAAATAAAACTTAAATCAGAAGACTGAAGACACTACATTATTATATCTACAAAAAAAAAAAAAATTGAAAATTTTATAGGACTTTGGAAAGATGGTAAATATTCTAAGTTGCTATAAGAACTCAGAAGTTGTCTTTGTTTTTGTACAAAATAACACTCTAAACCCATCACACATATTCAAACATACTAAATTGCACTTCCCACTAGAAAAATTGACTTCAAGAAAATAACTTATAGTTACATAATTCTGTACACACAGACTTTATACATTCCTTCAACATACAGTCATCTTACATTAATTATATTATAGAACTGAAACATTGGGATATTTTGGCAAGCACATCCTTGAGATTACATGATCGACTATGTAGTCTGACGTCATCAGTAGAAGCTCGTATGGCTACGGGGTCCAGTTTCACCAAAATTCTGTTACTTAACAACAGGAAAGCATTACAGAAGGTTAGGAAAAAATATTTCTTAGGAACTTCTCATAACTTCTGCAATGCTTTCTATGAAGCTAAATGACCTGTTCTTCCGCATTTGCATATTACAGTTATCTGCTCTTGCTGGTAGGTGTTGATTGTGACGTCACAATGGACACCTCCGAGAAAGGGACGTAACTCTATAATATACAGAATACATGTATAAATATATCAGTGTAGTATGGAGACATGTTGAGTGACGATTCATAATAATACTGGTACACACATACAAATGTTCACTTCCGATGGGATGGTGATGTCAATGATGATACAAACCATGGAATCACTGCTGGAGTATCTTAACATATCTAAGTTTGTTGATCACTATTTTGGTCACATGTTCAATACCAAGTAACAGGTAGTGTGTGTAGGTGAGGAACCAACCTCTGGTGTTATGACTCGCTACCTCGGCTAGCTACCTTGACTCGCTACCTCGACTCGCTACCTCGGCTGCCTGTATGAGAGGATACAACTTGCTATCTGTAGAAAATACTGACCAGCTACCTCGACTCGCTACCTCGACTCGCTACCTCGGCTGCCTGTATGAGAGGATACGACTTGCTATCTGTTTGTAGGAAATACTGACCAGCTGTCCTTCAGCCACTTGCTACATTGGTACTGCTAACTTAACTGTAAGACACTTATACTTTGTTTTAATGCGTCTGAGAACGTGTCTAATAAGCAATGGAAGCTTGACCAGTCGTTGGTAAGGGTGGACAGTTGGACCATTTCCTTGATGACCGTTAGACGACCTTCACCATCCGTCTCGTATAACACACTGCCACTGTTTCTAAAACGCAAACCAGAAAATCTGCAGTCGAGTGTCCATGTATAGACAATTTGTACACTAGATCAGTATGAAAAGACTCTACTGCTCTATATATGTATTTACTTCTTTGGTTATAATGTAATTGGTTGTCAACTGTTATTATTTTATTGTTTATCTTAACTGTTCACAATCTGAAATCAAATGAGCGGAGAGACTTTCTCTAACATCATGAGAGCGTGATGTTAACTCTACGATGTGATCGTAAGTATAATTACCTGTTTATGAGTAGAGAAACAAAGACTTTCTCTAACATCATGAGAGCATCGTTAACTCTTCGCTGTGATCGTTTATATTATAGTATATATATTACCTGTTTATGAGTGGAGAGACGAAGACTTTCTCTAACATCATGAGAGCGTCGTTAACTCTACGAGCCTCTAGCGGTACTTTGCTGGAACCTAGAGATTCTATATAGACCACAAAGGCGTTCGCCGTGGTCACCAGAACATCCGAGGTTGTCCGTAAAGTATCTGTGAAAAAAATAGACATAAATATATCCTCTACTTTTTTAATTATTTTTACTAAATTACAAGAGATCCCAGAGGGATCTTGGCGCCCTCCAAAGAATGATCCATGTCTGACAAACAAAACAGGGATCTTTTCTCTGCTTTTCAAACTTTGAGACAGATCCCTTCAGTACTTTCTGAGAAATAGCGGTAACAAGCTTCAATTGTCAAAATCCAAGATGACGTCCTGTTGGCCATTTTGTTCTCTGATCGGTACGAAAATGCAATATGCATAACCAGGTACCTAGGGGACCATGCACATGAAATTTGAGACAGATCCCTTCAGTACTTTCTGAGAATGAGTGGTAACAAGCTTCAACTTTTGAAATCAATGATGGCGGCCTGTCGGCAATCTTGTTCACCGATTGGTACCAAAATGATATATGCATTACCAGGGACCTAGGAGACCATGCACATGAAATTTGAGACAGCTCCCTTCAGTACTTTCTGAGAAATAGCGGTAACAAACTTCAATTGTCAAAATCCAAGATGGCGGCCTGTCAGCCATCTTGTTGATCGATTTGTCCCAAAATGCAATATGCACAACTAGGGCCCTAGGGGAACCTACATGTGAAATTTGAGAATAATCCCTTTTGCACTTAAACTATCAAAATCCAAGATGGCGACCTGTTCGCCATCTTATTGACCGATTGGTCCCAAAATGCAATATGCACAACTAGGGTCCAAGGGGAACCTTCATGTGAAATTTGATACAGATCCCTTCAGTACTTTCTGAGAAAAAGCGGTAACAAGAATTGTTAAAGGACCGAAGGACAGACGGACGGACAATGGACCACAGACGAAAAGCGATTTGAATAGCCCACCATCTGATAATGTTGGGCTAAAAAGTGGAAGATTTAACAACAAGAAATGTCTATGAAATCTGGACGGAACGGGAAAAGAGGACGGATGTGGGTAACACTATATGCAAACTCTTTCCTCACCATTTTATGTCAAAGCAAAGGAAAAAAAGCTCCTCCTCCCCTTGCTCAAAACACATAAAACTATTACCATTAATCCTAACTACCTCTATATAAAACCGGGATGTAACCTGACAGCATGGGTCATTTACACTATCATTTCAGCACACACTTAGTCTATACCTAGCTGTTCATTCCCTCTTTGTCCTTCCTATTTGTCATTACCGTTTGATATACTTTACCTATCAGTTCGACCGTTTGATATACTTTACCTATCAGTTCGTTAATGCCTTGTATGTCTGCTTTACCTATCAGTTCGACCGTTGGATATACTTTACCTATCAGTTCGACCGTTGGATATACTTTACCTATCAGTTCGACCGTTGGATATACTTTACCTATCAGTTCAACCGTTTGATATACTTTACCTATCAGTTCGACCGTTGGATATACTTTACCTATCAGTTCGACCGTTGGATATACTTTACCTATCAGTTCGACCGTTGGATATACTTTACCTATCAGTTCGATTTCGACCGTATATATTTACCTATCAGTTCGACCGTTGGATATACTTTACCTATCAGTTCGACCGTTGGATATACTTTACCTATCAGTTCGACCGTTGGATATACTTTACCTATCAGTTCGACCGTTGGATATACTTTACCTATCAGTTCGACCGTTTGATATACTTTACCTATCAGTTCGTTAATGCCTTGTATGTCTGCTGTCTGTATCAAAGCCTCGTCTATGGACGTTGTTAGACCAGAGACATCTAGTGGTAAGATGTTGTCATCCACCAGATTAAGTATGACAAGGGCCATAACTCTAGCCGCGGCTAAGTGGTAGCGGTAATGGTGATCCTTGTCATGAAGTGATTTATTCATCATGAAAGTCTGTAAGAAGAAAAACATTTTAAATCTATATCTGAAGTTCTGTAGAGTTCTTGGATGAACTTCAGTGTAAGGATTTTCTTAATTCTAAGGAACACTAACTCTTTATTTATGTACAAAATGTAAAGTTAAAATGGTACCTGGTAACTAAAAGTAATTCAAAATTGGTCACAAGAAATTTTGTGTTCAATGGGACAGAAAGATTGATTTGTAATTATTGATAAGTTGATTGATAACTAATTTCAAACACATTTAATTTTATAACTGACAAAAAAACAAACTTCAATGTTTCAAGATAATTGCATTATTTTAAATATCTAAAGAATACTAATAAGTACAAATGTATATATGTATAAAGAAATTCATCCCGTTTTAATTTCTCTACTTACTGGGAGATCAAATCCAGCCTCAAAAACCGGGATGCCCAGTTCCTGGAATCTGTATAGAGAATCTTTGTTTCCATGGAAATCTCCTGTAGGACTAACCTCCTTCCTGTAATGATTAACGTTCAAGGACAGACTGTCTCTGATTGACAGCTCGGACATGGCCGCATCAGGCACCTGAAACATAGAGTACATCAAGGTCAGTGGAAATATTGGCAGACTTCTTTTGACATTCCACAAAATCATGTGTCAATGTTTACAAATAACACATGCACGAGACAATCGGAGATATACAATCAAACAGATTTAATGTTGAATAAACACCTGTCAAATGTGAAGGTCCTCTCACTTTACAGCCAAGCACCTGTCTCCTTGAGCTGTTACAGAATTAAGGTACTAAAAAGTTCTATAGTTATCTTAGCAAATACATTCTGGCACAAAATCAATTCTAAACAAGTCAATGAAATGATGGTGAATACCAAATGAAATTGTTAAATAAACAAAAATGACCTCCTATCTAAAATTCCATATCAAAGCAGGATGTGACAGGGTGGTATGGAAACCACTCTAATACCATTTCATGCTGGGGCATTATAATAACAAATATTTTACATGAGAAATGTATGTGAATTTTCATCTTACAATGGAGGCGACTTTGTCGACCAAATGTGATAACAGACGACTAGAGGTTATGTCCATACTGGGCGTGCGTAAACTGTCACTCCGTGGTCGTGTGTAGAGGTCAAGGTCAACGTAGGTCACGACCTTAGTTTGAACAAGGATGCCATTCACCTATGAAACAAACGACAAAGATGTTGTTTAAGTCTGCATTCTACTTAGCAACATTTATATTTCTAGGATATGGGATAATTCATCAAAATGAAATAGGAATTTTTATTTTTTGTTTTGTTCAAGCCGTTTTTTAAAGTAATTCCCCTTACGAACAAAATAATTCCTTAAACAGATGATAGTTGTGGTAAAAACAATCAGGCAAGATTACCTTTAAAAACTCTTCAATACCAGCATGAGAATACTTTGTTCCACCCCAGGAATAAAACTTCATTCCTCGACGAGGAAGCCATTTTTCCAGACGCCTTATTGATGCCACACTTCGTGCCAGCTCCAACAAATTGATAGTTCCCATGGAAACACCAGATCCTGCCTCCATATCACCTGTCCTTGACGCTCCAACCATAACATTACGGTCTACAGAACAAGATGTTAATACATTATACCTGGTACAATAATAAGTATAACATTACGGTCTACAGAACAAGATGTTAATACATTATACCTGGTACAATAATAAGTATAACATTACAGTCTACAGAACAAGATGTTAATACATTATACCTGGTACAATAATAAGTATAACATTACAGTCTACAGAACAAGATGTTAATACATTATACCTGGTACAATAAGTATAACATTACAGTCTACAGAACAAGATGTTAATACATTATACCTGGTACAATAATAAGTATAAACATTACGGTCTACAGAACAAGATGTTAATACATTATACCTGGTACAATAATAAGTATAACATTACGGTCTACAGAACAAGATGTTAATACATTATACCTGGTACAATAATAAGTATAACATTACGGTCTACAGAACAAGATGTTAATACATTATACCTGGTACAATAATAAGTATAACATTACGGTCTACAGAACAAGATGTTAATACATTATACCTGGTACAATAAGTATAACATTACGGTCTACAGAACAAGATGTTAATACATTATACCTGGTACAATAATAAGTATAACATTACAGTCTACAGAACAAGATGTTAATACATTATACCTGGTACAATAATAAGTATAACATTACAGTCTACAGAACAAGATGTTAATACATTATACCTGGTACAATAATAGTATAACATTACGGTCTACAGAACAAGATGTTAATACATTATACCTGGTACAATAATAAGTATAACATTACGGTCTACAGAACAAGATGTTAATACATTATACCTGGTACAATAATAAGTATAACATTACAGTCTACAGAACAAGATGTTAATACATTATACCTGGTACAATAATAAGTATAACATTACGGTCTACAGAACAAGATGTTAATACATTATACCTGGTACAATAATAAGTATAACATTACAGTCTACAGAACAAGATGTTAATACATTATACCTGGTACAATAATAAGTATAACATTACAGTCTACAGAACAAGATGTTAAAACATTATACCTGGTACAATAATAAGTATAACATTACAGTCTACAGAACAAGATGTTAATACATTATACCTGGTACAATAATAAGTATAACATTACGGTCTACAGAACAAGATGTTAATACATTATACCTGGTACAATAATAAGTATAACATTACGGTCTACAGAACAAGATGTTAATACATTATACCTGGTACAATAATAAGTATAACATTACGGTCTACAGAACAAGATGTTAATACAATATACCTGGTACAATAATAAGTATAACATTACAGTCTACAGAACAAGATGTTAATACAATATACCTGGTACAATAATAAGTATAACATTACGGTCTACAGAACAAGATGTTAATACATTATACCTGGTACAATAATAAGTATAACATTACGGTCTACAGAACAAGATGTTAATACATTATACCTGGTACAATAATAAGTATAACATTACGGTCTACAGAACAAGATGTTAATACATTATACTGGTACAATAATAAGTATAACATTACTACAGAACAAGATGTTAATACATTATACCTGGTACAATAATAAGTATAACATTACGGTCTACAGAACAAGATGTTAATACATTATACCTGGTACAATAATAAGTATAACATTACGGTCTACAGAACAAGATGTTAATACATTATACCTGGTACAATAATAAGTATAACATTACAGTCTACAGAACAAGATGTTAATACATTATACCTGGTACAATAATAAGTATAACATTACCGTCTACAGAACAAAACATTATACCTGGTACAATAATAAGTATAACATTACAGTCTACAGAACAAGATGTTAATACATTATACCTGGTACAATAATAAGTATAACATTACAGTCTACAGAACAAGATGTTAATACATTATACCTGGTACAATAATAAGTATAACATTACGTCTACAGAACAAGATGTTAATACATTATACCTGGTACAATAATAGTATAACATTACAGTCTACAGAACAAGATGTTAATACATTATACCTGGTACAATAATAAGTATAACATTACAGTCTACAGAACAAGATGTTAATACATTATACCTGGTACAATAATAAGTATAACATTACGGTCTACAGAACAAGATGTTAATACATTATACCTGGTACAATAATAAGTATAACATTACAGTCTACAGAACAAGATGTTAATACATTATACCTGGTACAATAATAAGTATAACATTACGGTCTACAGAACAAGATGTTAATACAATATACCTGGTACAATAATAAGTATAACATTACAGTCTACAGAACAAGATGTTAATACAATATACCTGGTACAATAATAAGTATAACATTACAGTCTACAGAACAAGATGTTAATACATTATACCTGGTACAATAATAAGTATAACATTACAGTCTACAGAACAAGATGTTAATACATTATACCTGGTACAATAATAAGTATAACATTACAGTCTACAGAACAAGATGTTAATACATTATACCTGGTACAATAATAAGTATAACATTACAGTCTACAGAACAAGATGTTAATACAATATATACCTGGTACAATAATAAGTATAACATTACAGTCTACAGAACAAGATGTTAATACAATATACCTGGTACAATAACAATAAGTATAACATTACAGTCTACAGAACAAGATGTTAATACATTATACCTGGTACAATAATAAGTATAACATTACAGTCTACAGAACAAGATGTTAATACATTATACCTGGTACAATAATAAGTATAACATTAAAGTCTACAGAACAAGATGTTAATACATTATACCTGGTACAATAATAAGTATAACATTACAGTCTACAGAACAAGATGTTAATACAATATATACCTGGTACAATAATAAGTATAACATTACAGTCTACAGAACAAGATGTTAATACATTATACCTGGTACAATAATAAGTATAACATTACAGTCTACAGAACAAGATGTTAATACATTATACCTGGTACAATAATAAGTATAACATTACAGTCTACAGAACAAGATGTTAATACATTATACCTGGTACAATAATAAGTATAACATTACAGTCTACAGAACAAGATGTTAATACATTATACCTGGTACAATAATAAGTATAACATTAAGTCTACAGAACAAGATGTTAATACATATACTGGTACTAATAAGTATAACATTACGTCTACAGAACAAGATGTTAATACATTATACCTGGTACAATAATAAGTATAACATTACGGTCTACAGAACAAGATGTTAATACATTATACCTGGTACAATAATAAGTATAACATTACAGTCTACAGAACAAGATGTTAATACATTATACCTGGTACAATAATAAGTATAACATTACAGTCTACAGAACAAGATGTTAAATACATTATACCTGGTACAATAATAAGTATAACATTACAGTCTACAGAACAAGATGTTAATACAATATACCTGGTACAATAATAAGTATAACATTACAGTCTACAGAACAAGATGTTAATACATTATACCTGGTACAATAATAAGTATAACATTACGGTCTACAGAACAAGATGTTAATACATTATACCTGGTACAATAATAAGTATAACATTACGGTCTACAGAACAAGATGTTAATACATTATACCTGGTACAATAATAAGTATAACATTACAGTCTACAGAACAAGATGTTAATACATTATACCTGGTACAATAATAAGTATAACATTACGGTCTACAGAACAAGATGTTAATACATTATACCTGGTACAATAAGTATAACATTACAGTCTACAGAACAAGATGTTAATACATTATACCTGGTACAATAATAAGTATAACATTACAGTCTACAGAACAAGATGTTAATACATTATACCTGGTACAATAATAAGTATAACATTACGGTCTACAGAACAAGATGTTAATACATTATACCTGGTACAATAATAAGTATAACATTACAGTCTACAGAACAAGATGTTAATACATTATACCTGGTACAATAATAAGTATAACATTACGGTCTACAGAACAAGATGTTAATACAATATACCTGGTACAATAATAAGTATAACATTACGGTCTACAGAACAAGATGTTAATACATTATACCTGGTACAATAATAAGTATAACATTACGGTCTACAGAACAAGATGTTAATACATTATACCTGGTACAATAATAAGTATAACATTACAGTCTACAGAACAAGATGTTAATACATTATACCTGGTACAATAATAAGTATAACATTACGGTCTACAGAACAAGATGTTAATACAATTATACCTGGTACAATAATAAGTATAACATTACGGTCTACAGAACAAGATGTTAATACATTATACCTGGTACAATAATAAGTATAACATTACAGTCTACAGAACAAGATGTTAATACATTATACCTGGTACAATAATAAGTATATAACATTACGGTCTACAGAACAAGATGTTAATACATTATACCTGGTACAATAATAAGTATAACATTACAGTCTACAGAACAAGATGTTAATACATTATACCTGGTACAATAATAAGTATAACATTACGGTCTACAGAACAAGATGTTAATACATTATACCTGGTACAATAATAAGTATAACATTACAGTCTACAGAACAAGATGTTAATACATTATACCTGGTACAATAATAAGTATAACATTACGGTCTACAGAACAAGATGTTAATACAATATACCTGGTACAATAATAAGTATAACATTACGGTCTACAGAACAAGATGTTAATACAATTATACCTGGTACAATAATAAGTATAACATTACAGTCTACAGAACAAGATGTTAATACATTATACCTGGTACAATAATAAGTATAACATTACGGTCTACAGAACAAGATGTTAATACATTATACCTGGTACAATAATAAGTATAACATTACGGTCTACAGAACAAGATGTTAATACATTATACCTGGTACAATAATAAGTATAACATTACGGTCTACAGAACAAGATGTTAATACATTATACCTGGTACAATAATAAGTATAACATTACGGTCTACAGAACAAGATGTTAATACATTATACCTGGTACAATAATAAGTATAACATTACGGTCTACAGAACAAGATGTTAATACATTATACCTGGTACAATAATAAGTATAACATTACGGTCTACAGAACAAGATGTTAATACATTATACCTGGTACAATAATAAGTATAACATTACGGTCTACAGAACAAGATAACATTATACCTGGTACAGTAACATTACGGTCTACAGAACAAGATGTTAATACATTATACCTGGTACAATAATAAGTATAACATTACGGTCTACAGAACAAGATGTTAATACATATACCTGGTACAATAATAAGTATAACATTACGGTCTACAGAACAAGATGTTAATACATATACCTGGTACAATAATAAGTATAACATTACGGTCTACAGAACAAGATGTTAATACATTATACCTGGTACAATAAGTATAACATTACGGTCTACAGAACAAGATGTTAATACATTATACCTGGTACAATAATAAGTATAACATTACAGTCTACAGAACAAGATGTTAATACATTATACCTGGTACAATAATAAGTATAACATTACAGTCTACAGAACAAGATGTTAATACATTATACCTGGTACAATAATAAGTATAACATTACAGTCTACAGAACAAGATGTTAATACATTATACCTGGTACAATAATAAGTATAACATTACGGTCTACAGAACAAGATGTTAATACATTATACCTGGTACAATAATAAGTATAACATTACAGTCTACAGAACAAGATGTTAATACAATATACCTGGTACAATAATAAGTATAACATTACGGTCTACAGAACAAGATGTTAATACATTATACCTGGTACAATAATAAGTATAACATTACAGTCTACAGAACAAGATGTTAATACATTATACCTGGTACAATAATAAGTATAACATTACAGTCTACAGAACAAGATGTTAATACAATATACCTGGTACAATAATAAGTATAACATTACGGTCTACAGAACAAGATGTTAATACATTATACCTGGTACAATAATAAAGTATAACATTACGGTCTACAGAACAAGATGTTAATACATATACCTGGTACAATAATAAGTATAACATTACGTCTACAGAACAAGATGTTAATACATTATACCTGGTACAATAATAAGTATAACATTACGGTCTACAGAACAAGATGTTAATACATTATACCTGGTACAATAATAAGTATAACATTACGGTCTACAGAACAAGATGTTAATACATTATACCTGGTACAATAATAAGTATAACATTACGTCTACAGAACAAGACATTATACCTGGTACAATAATAAGTATAACATTACGGTCTACAGAACAAGATGTTAATACATTATACCTGGTACAATAATAAGTATAACATTACGGTCTACAGAACAAGATGTTAATACATTATACCTGGTACAATAATAAGTATAACATTACAGTCTACAGAACAAGATGTTAATACATTATACCTGGTACAATAATAAGTATAACATTACGGTCTACAGAACAAGATGTTAATACATTATACCTGGTACAATAATAAGTATAACATTACGGTCTACAGAACAAGATGTTAATACAATATACCTGGTACAATAATAAGTATAACATTACAGTCTACAGAACAAGATGTTAATACATTATACCTGGTACAATAATAAGTATAACATTACGGTCTACAGAACAAGATGTTAATACATTATACCTGGTACAATAATAAGTATAACATTACGGTCTACAGAACAAGATGTTAATACATTATACCTGGTACAATAATAAGTATAACATTACAGTCTACAGAACAAGATGTTAATACATTATACCTGGTACAATAATAAGTATAACATTACGGTCTACAGAACAAGATGTTAATACATTATACCTGGTACAATAATAAGTATAACATTACAGTCTACAGAACAAGATGTTAATACATTATACCTGGTACAATAATAAGTATAACATTACGGTCTACAGAACAAGATGTTAATACAATATACCTGGTACAATAATAAGTATAACATTACGGTCTACAGAACAAGATGTTAATACATTATACCTGGTACAATAATAAGTATAACATTACGGTCTACAGAACAAGATGTTAATATTATACCTGGTACAATAGTATACTTACGTCAGTACAAATAAATAATAAGTATAACATTACGGTCTACAGAACAAGATGTTAATACATTATACCTGGTACAATAATAAGTATAACATTACGGTCTACAGAACAAGATGTTAATACATTATACCTGGTACAATAATAAGTATAACATTACAGTCTACAGAACAAGATGTTAATACATATACCTGGTACAATAAATAAGTATAACATTACAGTCTACAGAACAAGATGTTAATACATTATACCTGGTACAATAATAAGTATAACATTACAGTCTACAGAACAAGATGTTAATACATTATACCTGGTACAATAATAAGTATAACATTACAGTCTACAGAACAAGATGTTAATACATTATACCTGGTACAATAATAAGTATAACATTACAGTCTACAGAACAAGATGTTAATACATATATACCTGGTACAATAATAAGTATAACATTACAGTCTACAGAACAAGATGTTAATACATTATACCTGGTACAATAATAAGTATAACATTACGGTCTACAGAACAAGATGTTAATACATTATACCTGGTACAATAATAAGTATAACATTACAGTCTACAGAACAAGATGTTAATACATTATACCTGGTACAATAATAAGTATAACATTACGGTCTACAGAACAAGATGTTAATACAATATACCTGGTACAATAAGTATAACATTACAGTCTACAGAACAAGATGTTAATACATTATACCTGGTACAATAATAAGTATAACATTACGGTCTACAGAACAAGATGTTAATACAATATACCTGGTACAATAATAAGTATAACATTACAGTCTACAGAACAAGATGTTAATACATTATACCTGGTACAATAATAAGTATAACATTACAGTCTACAGAACAAGATGTTAATACAATATATACCTGGTACAATAATAAGTATAACATTACAGTCTACAGAACAAGATGTTAATACAATATACCTGGTACAATAATAAGTATAACATTACGGTCTACAGAACAAGATGTTAATACATTATACCTGGTACAATAATAAGTATAACATTAGGTCTACAGAACAAGATGTTAATACATTATACCTGGTACAATAATAAGTATAACATTACAGTCTACAGAACAAGATGTTAATACATTATACCTGGTACAATAATAAGTATAACATTACAGTCTACAGAACAAGATGTTAATACATTATACCTGGTACAATAATAAGTATAACATTACAGTCTACAGAACAAGATGTTAATACAATTATACCTGGTACAATAATAAGTATAACATTACGGTCTACAGAACAAGATGTTAATACATTATACCTGGTACAATAATAAGTATAACATTACAGTCTACAGAACAAGATGTTAATACATTATACCTGGTACAATAATAAGTATAACATTACGGTCTACAGAACAAGATGTTAATACATTATACCTGGTACAATAATAAGTATAACATTACAGTCTACAGAACAAGATGTTAATACACATTATACCTGGTACAATAATAAGTATAACATTACGGTCTACAGAACAAGATGTTAATACATTATACCTGGTACAATAATAAGTATAACATTACAGTCTACAGAACAAGATGTTAATACATTATACCTGGTACAATAATAAGTATAACATTACGGTCTACAGAACAAGATGTTAATACATTATACCTGGTACAATAATAAGTATAACATTACAGTCTACAGAACAAGATGTTAATACATTATACCTGGTACAATAATAAGTATAACATTACAGTCTACAGAACAAGATGTTAATACAATATATACCTGGTACAATAATAAGTATAACATTACCGTCTACAGAACAAATACATTATACCTGGTACAATAATAAGTATAACATTACGGTCTACAGAACAAGATGTTAATACATTATACCTGGTACAATAATAAGTATAACATTACGGTCTACAGAACAAGATGTTAATACATTATACCTGGTACAATAATAAGTATAACATTACGGTCTACAGAACAAGATGTTAATACATTATACCTGGTACAATAATAATAACATTACGGTCTACAGAACAAGATGTTAATACATTATACCTGGTACAATAATAAGTATAACATTACAGTCTACAGAACAAGATGTTAATACAATATACCTGGTACAATAATAAGTATAACATTACAGTCTACAGAACAAGATGTTAATACATTATACCTGGTACAATAATAAGTATAACATTACAGTCTACAGAACAAGATGTTAATACATTATACCTGGTACAATAATAAGTATAACATTACGGTCTACAGAACAAGATGTTAATACATTATACCTGGTACAATAATAAGTATAACATTACAGTCTACAGAACAAGATGTTAATACATTATACCTGGTACAATAATAAGTATAACATTACGGTCTACAGAACAAGATGTTAATACATTATACCTGGTACAATAATAAGTATAACATTACGGTCTACAGAACAAGATGTTAATACATTATACCTGGTACAATAATAAGTATAACATTACGGTCTACAGAACAAGATGTTAATACATTATACCTGGTACAATAATAAGTATAACATTACAGTCTACAGAACAAGATGTTAATACATTATACCTGGTACAATAATAAGTATAACATTACAGTCTACAGAACAAGATGTTAATACATTATACCTGGTACAATAATAAGTATAACATTACGGTCTACAGAACAAGATGTTAATACATTATACCTGGTACAATAATAAGTATAACATTACGGTCTACAGAACAAATGTTAATACATTATACCTGGTACAATAATAAGTATAACATTACAGTCTACAGAACAAGATGTTAATACATTATACCTGGTACAATAATAAGTATAACATTACGGTCTACAGAACAAGATGTTAATACATTATACCTGGTACAATAATAAGTATAACATTACGGTCTACAGAACAAGATGTTAATACATTATACCTGGTACAATAATAAGTATAACATTACGGTCTACAGAACAAGATGTTAATACATTATACCTGGTACAATAATAAGTATAACATTACGGTCTACAGAACAAGATGTTAATACATTATACCTGGTACAATAATAAGTATAACATTACGGTCTACAGAACAAGATGTTAATACATTATACCTGGTACAATAAGTATAACATTACGGTCTACAGAACAAGATGTTAAATACATTATACCTGGTACAATAATAAGTATAACATTACGGTCTACAGAACAAGATGTTAATACATTATACCTGGTACAATAATAAGTATAACATTACGGTCTACAGAACAAGATGTTAATACATTATACCTGGTACAATAATAAGTATAACATTACGGTCTACAGAACAAGATGTTAATACATTATACCTGGTACAATAATAAGTATAACATTACGGTCTACAGAACAAGATGTTAATACATTATACCTGGTACAATAAGTATAACATTACGGTCTACAGAACAAATTAATGTTAATACATATAACATTACCTGGTACAATAATATACCTGGTACAATAATAATATAACATTACGGTCTACAGAACAAGATGTTAATACATTATACCTGGTACAATAATAAGTATAACATTACGGTCTACAGAACAAGATGTTAATACATTATACCTGGTACAATAATAAGTATAACATTACGGTCTACAGAACAAGATGTTAATACATTATACCTGGTACAATAATAAGTATAACATTACGGTCTACAGAACAAGATGTTAATACATTATACCTGGTACAATAATAAGTATAACATTACGGTCTACAGAACAAGATGTTAATACATTATACCTGGTACAATATAAGTATAACATTACGGTCTACAGAACAAGATGTTCAATACATTATACCCTGGTACAATAAGTATAACATTACGGTCTACAGAACAAGATGTTAATACATTATACCTGGTACAATAAATAAGTATAACATTACAGTCTACAGAACAAGATGTCAATACATTATACCTGGTACAATAATAAGTATAACATTACGGTCTACAGAACATTATATGTTAATTACATTATACCTGGTACAATAATAAGTATAACATTACGGTCTACAGAACAAGATGTTAATACATTATACCTGGTACAATAAGTATAACATTACGGTCTACAGAACAAGATGTTAATACATTATACCTGGTACAATAATAAGTATAACAAAAGTTTATGATTCACCTCATCTCCTCTAAAATAATTGATTTTCACTAGAATTTCCATGCCTTATAAATTTTCCCCAACAATTTATTTTGCAATTTAACTTTGGATTATTGATGTGTTTTTTGGCTATTAATTACTGTAACCACACATCAAGCCTCACTCTACTTTATATAAAACTTCTCCTTGTCTAACACTAAACTTAAGGTAATGATAGAATATCCATGATAAACCACTAAAATTGCTTATCAAACAGACGACAGGATCCACACTACTATATGCAGTATTCAGTATTTTAAACAGGATCCACACTACTATACAGTATTCAGTATTTTTACAGGATCCACACTACTATACAGTATTCAGTATTTTTACAGGATCCACACTACTATACAGTATTCAGTATTTTTACAGGATCCACACTACTATACAGTATTCAGTATTTTTACAGGATCCACACTACTATACAGTATTCAGTATTTTTACAGGATCCACACTACTATACAGTATTCAGTATTTTTACAGGATCCACACTACTATACAGTATTCAGTATTTTTACAGGATCCACACTACTATACAGTATTCATATTTTTACAGGATCCACACTACTATACAGTATTCAGTATTTTTACAGGATCCACACTACTATACAGTATTCAGTATTTTTACAGGATCCACACTACTATACAGTATTCAGTATTTTTACAGGATCCACACTACTATACAGTATTCAGTATTTTTACAGGATCCACACTACTATACAGTATTCAGTATTTTTACAGGATCCACACTACTATACAGTATTCAGTATTTTTACAGGATCCACACTACTATACAGTATTCAGTATTTTTACAGGATCCACACTACTATACAGTATTCAGTATTTTTACAGGATCCACACTACTATACAGTATTAAGTATTTTTACAGGATCCACACTACTATACAGTATTCAGTATTTTTACAGGATCCACACTACTATACAGTATTCAGTATTTTTACAGGATCCACACTACTATACAGTATTCAGTATTTTTACAGGATCCACACTACTATACAGTATTCAGTATTTTTACAGGATCCACACTACTATACAGTATTCAGTATTTTTACAGGATCCACACTACTATACAGTATTCAGTATTTTTACAGGATCCACACTACTATACAGTATTCAGTATTTTTACAGGATCCACACTACTATACAGTATTCAGTATTTTTACAGGATCCACACTACTATACAGTATTCAGTATTTTTACAGGATCCACACTACTATACAGTATTCAGTATTTTTACAGGATCCACACTACTATACAGTATTCAGTATTTTTACAGGATCCACACTACTATACAGTATTCAGTATTTTTACAGGATCCACACTACTATACAGTATTCAGTATTTTTACAGGATCTGCACTACTATACAGTATTCAGTATTTTTACAGGATCCACACTACTATGCAGTATGCAGTATTTTTACAGGATCCAAACAACTATACAGTATTCAGTATTTTTACAGGATCCACACTACTATACAGTATTAAGTATTTTTACAGGATCCACACTACTATTCAGTATTAAGTATTTTTACAGGATCCACACTACTATACAGTTTTAAGTATTTTTACAGGATCCACACCACTATACAGTATTCAGTATTTTTTACAGGATCCACACAACTATACAGTATTAAGTATTTTTACAGGATCCACACTACTATACAGTATTCAGTATTTTTTACAGGATCCACACTACTATACAGTATTCAGTATTTTTACAGGATCCACACTACTATACAGTATTCAGTATTTTTACAGGATCCACACAACTATACAGTATTAAGTGTTTTTACAGGATCCACACTACTATACAGTATTCAGTATTTTTACAGGATCCACACTACTATACAGTATTCAGTATTTTACAGGATCTGCACTACTATACAGTATGCAGTATTTTTACAGGATCCAAACAACTATACAGTATTCAGTATTTTTACAGGATCCACACTACTATACAGTATTCAGTATTTTTACAGGATCTGCACTACTATACAGTATTCAGTATTTCTACAGGATTTGCACTACTATACAGTATTCAGTATTTTTACAGGATCCACACTACTATACAGTATTAAGTATTTTTACAGGATCTGCACTACTATACAGTATTCAGTATTTTTACCAGGATCCACACTACTATACATTATTCAGTATTTTTACAGGATCTGCACTACTATACAGTATTCAGTATTCTTACAGGATCTGCACTACTATACAGTATTCAGTATTTTTACAGGATCCACACTACTATTCAGTATTCAGTATTTTTTACAGGATCCACACTACTATACAGTATTCAGTATTTTTACAGGATCCGCACTACTATACAGTATTCAGTATTTTTACAGGACTATTAGCTGTACTCTGTATTTTGTACAGGACTAAGACTACCAGCTGTAGACAGTAATTTTACAGGACTACCAGCTGTAGACAGTATTTCTACAGGACTACTAGCTGTATTCTGTATTTTTACAGGACTATTAGCTGTACTCTGTATTTTGTACAGGACTAAGACTACCAGCTGTAGACAGTAATTTTACAGGACTACCAGCTGTAGACAGTATTTTTACAGGACTACTAGCTGTATTCTGTATTTTTTACAGGACTATTAGCTGTACTCCTGTATTTTGTACAGGACTAAGACTACCAGCTGTAGACAGTAAATTTTACAGGACTACCAGCTGTATTCTGTATTTTTACAGGACAATTAGCTGTAGACAGTATTTCTACAGGACTACTAGCTGTATTGGCAGTAGTACCAGATCTTCTATGATGGCAGAATTCTGTATTTTGTACAGGACTACTAGCTGTATTTTGTACAGGACTAAGACCACCAGCTGTAGACAGATACTGAACACCTATACATAAACCAGCTACCTCCTTCTATGTCCCCTTCTATTACCCCGACTACATTCCTCACGGTTTCCACCTTCTTCCACCTAAGACTCCTATACAGTATTCTGTATTTTTACAGGACTAAGACCACCAGCTGTAGACAGACACTGAACACCTATACATAAACCACCTACCTCCTTCTATGTCCCCTTCTATTACCCCGACTACATTCCTCACTGTTTCAACCTTCTTGATGTTGTTGATGATAAGTCTCACAATATACTGGCCTGGAACAGAACAAATATACAGTTTTAGTTATCTTCCCTTTGAAGTGCTGTGATCATTCTTGAGACTTTCACACACAAGGCACATAACAAGATCCAATAATACTAGAAAGCTAGTTAAGCTTATGTAAGATTGTTTCACTTTAATATAAGACAAGAGGCCCACAGGGCCTGTATCGCTCACCTAGTTTTTTGGGTTAATTATTTCAAAAACTCTTACAATTAGAAATAGCAAAATGACCCCATGATTTGTTTAAGTTTGAAATATTATGATGCTTATATCAATACCATATGACTATGAGTGTTATTAAATAAGTTTCAGAGAAGTTGTTTATATAAATATCGCCATATTGACCAAATATTTTCGGTCAGTACCCATAAGGATGCTATCAGTTAAATTTTGTTAAATTCCGGCCAGTGGTTATGGAGAAGGAGTCGATTGTTGACGGACGGACTATGGAAGCCAGACGCCACAGTATCGCATAAGCTCACCTTGGTCCTTCCGTCCAGGTGAGCTAACAATGTACAACTTCTTCATACTGGTCACTGACAGGCTAAGTTGTTGTAATATTAGCTAGAATATCTCCCTGGTTAAAAACTTCAGGCAAGTCATAGAGATAAATCTAGCCAAAATTAAGTGATAATTTGAAATTAAATTTTCATAATTGAACTCCTGATTAACGCTTGATCATGCATGTGTTTGATATGAGCATTGAACAGTGACCGTGAAGTTATGTCTTTAGATAAATCACTAAGGTTTCAATCAGTTATGCTTAGATATAATACAGTACATCTTTTCCTCGTCTTACCCTGGAGGGTATAAGTGGTGTTCAGTCCACCAAGCCAAGAGACTGGAGCAGACGGTACAGTCATGGAATTCAACAGGAAGGTAGCTGTCTCCATGGAAACTGTCTGAGCAGGCACCATCACAGCTCCACCATAGGGATTAGCTGTCGAGAAAAATCAAGGTAAAAATGATTGGATTTCATCATTCATATATACAATAACACCAGATTCTTTTCTGAATTTTTCAACTTCCATTTCAAATCAAGTTTGCGAAACTTAATTACATTCAAATGTACTTTAATTGCAAAATTTGCGAAAGTAAATTACAAGCAAAAAATTCAGATTTCAGGAATTTGGCAGCCTACAATATCAAAGATTGAAGACATCAGCCCTTATCTGAAATATGTAGATTTTTAATCATTTATTATGGTAGCCTAACATTCATTAAGGCAATGAATTAGAATTTTCAAAATTCAAAATGGAATTCACAATGAAAAAAGAATGATTATTTCTCTATTAAACATTTAAAAGGAATTTCCTGTATGATTCGATGATGTGAAGTATATTACGTTTACTTACCCGTGTTTACTTTTCCACCTGCTGATGCGTATGGTACAAACTTGTGTAAATCAGGGGAGACAACTCTAGCCTCTGTGAGGTCCGCTGGGTCGAGGTAGAGAAGGACTCCCACAGCTCCCCACTGTGCTGCTAGTGACAGCTGTAGATAATGAGGACACATGTTATATCTCCTATAGACCGATATGTTATTTTAGTGATTTTATTTGTAAGTGACTAAAAACAATCAATTTAATTTAGTCTGGTTAACCACTGCGGGGTTGTGATTCGATCAAGTTTGAAACTTAATTGTAGAAATGTCATTCAAACAGATTTATGCATTTGTTGTTTAATTCTATATATTTAAACCATCAAACTTAATCAAACACAAAAACATTTCCCTCAAATTTCAATTCAATATAAGCATGTATAGATAGTGATTACTGTTAAGATAATAAACATATAAATGATCGTGGGTGTAATATCACATATCCAGGATCCAAACTGTTAGTTTTTTACCAACAAGTTAATGTTACTCATTTATTTCTCATCCTGTTGGTCTTGATAAATCTTGTTTTCACTGAGTTAATGTGCAGTGTAAATACACTGTGTTAATGTGCAGTGTAAATACACTGTGTTAATGTGCAGTGTAAATACACTGTGTTAATGTGCAGTGTAAATACACTGTGTTAATGTGCAGTGTAAATACACTTTGTTAATGTGCAGTGTAAATACACTGTGTTAATGTGCAGTGTAAATACACTGTGTTAATGTGCAGTGTAAATACACTTTGTTAATGTGCAGTGTAAATACACTGTGTTAATGTGCAGTGTAAATACACTGTGTTAATGTGCAGTGTAAATACACTGTGTTAATGTGCAGTGTAAATACACTGTGTTAATGTGCAGTGTAAATACACTGTGTTAATGTGCAGTGTAAATACACTTTGTTAATGTGCAGTGTAAATACACTTTGTTAATGTGCAGTGTAAATACACTGTGTCAATGTGCAGTGTAAATACACTGTGTTAATGTGCAGTGTAAATACACTGTGTCAATGTGCAGTGTAAATACACTGTGTTAATGTGCAGTGTAAATACACTGTGTCAATGTGCAGTGTAAATACACTGTGTTAATGTGCAGTGTAAATACACTGTGTTAATGTGCAGTGTAAATACACTGTGTTAATGTGCAGTGTAAATACACTGTGTTAATGTGCAGTGTAAATACACTGTGTTAATGTGCAGTGTAAATACACTGTGTTAATGTGCAGTGTAAATACACTGTGTTAATGTGCAGTGTAAATACACTTTGTTAATGTGCAGTGTAAATACACTGTGTTAATGTGCAGTGTAAATACACTGTGTTAATGTGCAGTGTAAATACACTGTGTTAATGTGCAGTGTAAATACACTGTGTTAATGTGCAGTGTAAATACACTGTGTTAATGTGCAGTGTAAATACACTTTGTTAATGTGCAGTGTAAATACACTGTGTTAATGTGCAGTGTAAATACACTTTGTTAATGTGCAGTGTAAATACACTGTGTTAATGTGCAGTGTAAATACACTGTGTTAATGTGCAGTGTAAATACACTGTGTTAATGTGCAGTGTAAATACACTGTGTTAATGTGCAGTGTAAATACACTGTGTTAATGTGCAGTGTAAATACACTGTGTTAATGTGCAGTGTAAATACACTGTGTTAATGTGCAGTGTAAATACACTGTGTTAATATGCAGTGTAAATATACTGTGTTAATGTGCAGTGTAAATACACTGTGTTAATGTGCAGTGTAAATACACTGTGTTAATGTGCAGTGTAAATACACTGTGTTAATGTGCAGTGTAAATACACTTTGTTAATGTGCAGTGTAAATACACTTTGTTAATGTGCAGTGTAAATACACTGTGTTAATGTGCAGTGTAAATACACTTTGTTAATGTGCAGTGTAAATACACTGTGTTAATGTGCAGTGTAAATACACTTTGTTAATGTGCAGTGTAAATATACTTTGTTAATGTGCAGTGTAAATACACCTGTTAATGTGCAGTGTAAATATAGAAACTAATATTACTTTTTGTTACATTTTACCATAGAAATGGTTACATCGTATGAAAAGTTGCTAAAACTTTACAAAGACAATCTAAAGATTTAAGCTGCCACGATGTATTGCTCTGAAATGAGTTTCAACTTTAAGCTGTAGCAATATTTGGTTTCATCCTGACAAGAGGCTATTACAACTGTGATCTAAGAATCTAACGTTAAACCATTATTCGTTTGGTTTTTAATTATTTAGGCAAGAACTTCTACTGAAACACTGGAATCAATAATACATGGTTTGTGGAAAACATCGTCGGGAAACATCGTCTGAATGTTCCATAATGATAGGTTTTACAGTGTCTACTGCAGAAAACTTCACATCTTTATGTGCCTTAAGTCTTCGCCATGGCGAGGGCTATAATATAGAGACAAGCCACTCGCCAGTCTAGAGCTTTAAGATATACACTGATGATATAACTGTCATCTTACAAAAGGACCATCATTACTGGGATTAACAGTATACACTGATAATGTAACTGTCATCTTACAAAAGGACCATCATTACTGGGATTAACAGTATACATTGATGATGTCATGGATCTGCCAAGAACCTACATAGATAGAACTCTCTATCATTGGTACACTACTAAAACCAGATGAGGCAGACATTTTTTTGGTGTACATTAAAATACAATATGTTTCTTGCTCATAGGGAAACTGCTTCAATTATTTCAAAATAAACTCCTAATTTATCTATCGGATTGGAAGTTTTTGATAGAATTTCTAATACTCTCCCTAGTTTGTGTACCAGAGATTGGAAGTTTTTGATAAAATTTCTATTTCTCTCCCTAGTTTGTCTACCAGATTGGAAGTTTTTGATAAAATTTCTATTTTCTCCCTGTTTATATACCAGATTGGAAGTTTTTGATAAAATTTTTATTACTCTCCCTAGTTTATGTACCAGATTGGAAGTTTTTGATAAATTTTCTATTACTCTCCCTAGTTGTTATTGTACTACCAGATTGGAAGTTTTTGATAAGAATTTCTATTACTCTCCCTAGTTTGTGTACCAGATTGGAAGTTTTTGATAGAATTTCTATTACTCTCTCCCTCGTTTGTGTACCAGATTGGAAGTTTTTGATAGAATTTCTATTTACTCTCCCTAGTTTGTCTACCAGATTGGAAGTTTTTGATAGAATTTCTATTACTCTCCCCTAGTTTGTCTACCAGATTGGAAGTTTTTGATAGAATTTTTCTATTCTACAGATCCCCTAGTTTGTCTACCAGATTGGAAGTTTTTGATAGAATTTCTATTACTCTCCCTAGTTTGTCTACCAATTGGAAGTTTTTGATAGAATTTCTATTTACTCTCCCTAGTTTGTCTACCAGATTGGAAGTTTTTGTTAGAATTTCTATTTCTCTCCCTAGTTTGTCTACCAGATTGGAAGTTTTTGATAGAATTTCTATTACTCTCCCTAGTTTGTCTACCAGATTGGAAGTTTTTGATAAAATTTCTATTTCTCTCCCTGTTTGTTACCAGATTGGAAGTTTTTGATAAATTTCTATTTCTCTCCCTAGTTTGTTACCAGATTGGAAGTTTTTGATAAATTTCTATTACTCTCCCTAGTTTGTGTACCAGATTGGAAGTTTTTGATAAAATTTCTATTTCTCTCCCTAGTTTGTGTACCAGATTGGAAGTTTTTGATAGAATTTCTATTTCTCTCCCTAGTTTGTCTACCAGATTGGAAGTTTTTGATAAAATTTCTATTTCTCTCCCTCGTTTATATACCAGATTGGAAGTTTTTGATAAAATTTCTATTTCTCTCCCTCGTTTATATACCAGATTGGAAGTTTTTGATAAAATTTCTATTACTCTCCCTTAAAAGTTTGTGTACCAGATTGGAAGTTTTTGATAAAATTTCTATTTCTCTCCCTAGTTTGTGTACCAGATTGGAAGTTTTTGATAGAATTTCTATTACTCTCCCTAGTTTGTCTACCAGATTGGAAGTTTTTGATAGAATTTCTATTACTCTCCCTAGTTTGTCTACCAGATTGGAAGTTTTTGATAGAATTTCTATTACTCTCCCTAGTTTGTGTACCAGATTGGAAGTTTTTGATAGAATTTCTATTACTCTCCCTAGTTTGTGTACCAGATTGGAAGTTTTTGATAAAATTTCTATTTCTCTCCCTAGTTTGTCTACCAGATTGGAAGTTTTTGATAGAATTTCTATTACTCTCCCTAGTTTGTGTACCAGATTGGAAGTTTTTGATAGAATTTCTATTACTCTCCCTAGTTTGTGTACCAGATTGAAAGTTTTTGTTAGAATTTCTATTTCTCTCCCTAGTTTGTCTCCCTATTTTGACATGATGTAGTGACCCAGATCCTAAAATAAAGAAGAAATTATTCAAACTTCTAACAGACTCCTATCGTCTTTCCCCCTCCTCTTATTAAACAGATACATGAAACTACTCCAACTTACTGATGGTAACGATAAGAGGTTTATGGGCAATGTTGTAACAGCCTTAACTACCAACATGGAAATGGCCAGAAGATACAGCTCAGGAAACAGCTAGTGCTCAACAACTTACCATCTTTTGCAAATAGATTTATGGCTTACTTTATAGTATAATTTTATGGAAGGCTCCTTATTTGCTTCAATTTTATTGGGTCAAATAAGGTACTCATTTTGCAGCGGTTAAAACGGTTTACAGGGAATTCTGTAACACTAAACTGTTACAGGGAAATTTCTAATAGTTTAAATGTTAAAATTAAGGTATAAAATATTACTTAAATGAAAATTGGTAACAAAAGCAATAGCTGGGTTATCTATTTTCATATTTTAGCAGCATGTTCATCTAAACTCAACAGTTTGAACAATATGTTTCACAGACTAATAAAGAGCAATTTTCACAAAGGGAGACAACTCTGGCACAATGCAAAATATTAATATGATAAACATACAGAATACTTCTGAAATCCACCCAGAGAATCTGATAGATGTACACATTAAATACCCATTATGGGGTCATTAACAATATGACTGCCGTGCCAGGTAGCTATCACACCAAATGAATCATATTTTAATCTTCGATATGATGTAGATTGATTACAAGGTAGATGATACCAGCTATATACCCCACCAGATGTATGATACCACCTCATTTAGAATCATTAGGGATTCAGCCCCAAGCAGTGGTTAGTCAGTGGGTATAATGATTGTTAACAGGATCTAGCTGAGAAGTGTGTCCCATTAACTATCACTTTCATCAGAACTACATGTATATACAGGTCCATATCAATATCATTTGGAAAATCTAACAAGCCACATAATTGAATTTTGCAACGTCTTAAATTTCAACTCCCTGAATTCTAAGTGTAAGTGAGCTTGGACAAATTTTGTATCAGGTGACATTGAAAACCTTCCTGACACTGTAACCCCTGCCCCTCAAGACTTGGTGTGTAGGTAACCTCTGTCACATTGTAACCCCCGCCCCTCAGGACTTGATGTGCAGCTAACCTCCGTCACAATGTAACCCCCCCCCCCCTCAGGACTTGATGTGTAGCTAACCTTTGCCACACTTTATCCCCCGTCCCTCAGGACTTTGATGTGTAGCTAACCTCCGTCACACTGTAACCCCCGCCCCTCAGGACTTTGATGTGTAGCTAACCTCCATCACACTGTAACCCCCACCCCTCAGGACTTTGATGTGTAGCTAACCTCCATCACACTGTAACCCCCACCCCTCAGGACTTTGATGTGTAGCTAACCTCCGTCACACTGTAACCCCTGCCCCTCAGGACTTGATGTGTAGCTAACCTCCATCACACTGTAACCCCTGCCCCTCAGGACTTTGATGTGTAGCTAACCTCCATCACACTGTAACCCCTGCCCCTCAGGACTTGATGTGTAGCTAACCTCCATCACACTGTAACCCCCACCCCTCAGGACTTTGATGTGTAGCTAACCTCCATCACACTGTAACCCCCACCCCTCAGGACTTTGATGTGTAGCTAACCTCCATCACACTGTAACCCCCACCCCTCAGGACTTTGATGTGTAGCTAACCTCCATCATACTGTAACCCCCGCCCCCCAGGACTTTGATGTGTAGCTAACCTCCATCACACTGTAACCCCCACCCCTCAGGGACTTTGATGTGTAGCTATTTACCTCTGTCACACTATAACCCCCCGCCCCTCAGGACTTTGAGGTGTAGCTAACCTCCATCATACTGTAACCCCCGCCCCCCAGGACTTGATGTGTAGCTAACCTCTGTCACACTTTATCCCCCCCCCCAGGACTTTGATATGTAGCTAACCTCCGTCACACTGTAACCCCCACCCCTCAGGACTTGATGTGTAGCTAACCTCCATCACACTGTAACCCCCGCCCCTCAGGACTTGATGTGTAGCTAACCTCCGTCACACTGAAACCCCTGCCCCTCAGGACTTGATGTGTAGCTAACCTCCGTCACACTGTAACCCCCACCCCTCAGGACTTGATGTGTAGCTAACCTCCATAACACTGTAACCCCTGCCCCTCAGGACTTTGATGTGTAGCTAACCTCCATCACACTGTAACCCCCGCCCCTCAGGACTTGATGTGTAGCTAACCTCCATCACACTGTAACCCCTGCCCCTCAGGACTTTGATGTGTAGCTAACCTCCATCACACTGTAACCCCTGCCCCTCAGGACTTTGATGTGTAGCTAACATCCATCACACTGTAACCCCTGCCCCTCAGGACTTTGATGTGTAGCTATTTACCTTTGTCACACTGCAACCCCCGCCCCTCAGGACTTGATGTGTAGCTAACCTCCATCACACTGCAACCCCTGCCCCTCAGGACTTTGATGTGTAGCTATTTACCTCTGTCACACTGTAACCCCCATCCACCAGGACTTGATGTGTAGCTAACCTCCATAACACTGAAACCCCTGCCCCTCAGGACTTGATGTGTAGCTAACCTTCATCACACTGTAACCCCTGCCCCTCAGGACTTTGATGTGTAGCTAACCTCCATCACACTGTAACCCCTGCCCCTCAGGACTTGATGTGTAGCTAACCTCCATCACACTGTAACCCCTGCCCCTCAGGACTTGATGTGTAGGTAACCTCCATCACACTGTAACCCCCGCCCCTCAGGACTTGATGTGTAGCTAACCTCTGTCACACTGTAACCCCCGCCCCTCAGGACTTGATGTTTAGCTAACCTCCATCTCACACTGTAACCCCTGCCCCTCAGGACTTTGATGTGTAGCTAACCTCCATCACACTGTAACCCCTGCCCCTCAGGACTTTGATGTGTAGCTAACCTCCGTCACACTGTAACCCCTGCCCCTCAGGACTTGATGTGTAGCTAACCTCCATCACACTGTAACCCCTGCCCCTCAGGACTTTGATGTGTAGCTAACCTCCATCACACTGTAACCCCCGCCCCCCAGGACTTGATGTGTAGCTAACCTCCATCACACTGTAACCCCTGCCCCTCAGGACTTGATGTGTAGCTAACCTCCATCACACTGTAACCCCCACCCCTCAGGACTTGATGTGTAGCTAACCTCCATCACACTGTAACCCCCCCCCCCTCAGGACTTTGATGTGTAGCTAACCTCCATCACACTGTAACCCCCACCCCTCAGGACTTGATGTGTAGCTAACCTCCATCACACTGTAACCCCTGCCCCTCAGGACTTTGATGTGTAGCTAACCTCCATCACACTGTAATCCCTGCCCCTCAGGACTTGATGTGTAGCTAACCTCCATCACACTGAAAACCCCTGCCCCTCAGGACTTGATGTGTAGCTAACCTCCATCACACTGTAACCCCTGCCCCTCAGGACTTTGATGTGTAGCTAACCTCCATCACACTGTAACCCCTGCCCCTCAGGACTTTGATGTGTAGCTAACCTCCATCACACTGTAACCCCTGCCCCTCAGGACTTTGATGTGTAGCTAACCTTTGTCACACTGTAACCCCCGCCCCTCAGGACTTGATGTGTAGCTAACCTCCATCACACTGTAACCCCTGCCCCTCAGGACTTTGATGTGTAGCTAACCTCCATCACACTGTAACCCCTGCCCCTCAGGACTTGATGTGTAGCTAACCTCCATCACACTGTAACCCCCGCCCCTCAGGACTTGATGTGTAGCTAACCTCCATCACACTGTAACCCCTGCCCCTCAGGACTTGATGTGTAGCTAACCTCCATCACACTGTAACCCCTGCCCCTCAGGACTTGATGTGTAGCTAACCTCCATCACACTGTAACCCCCGCCCCTCAGGACTTGATTGTAGCTAACCTCCATCACACTGTAACCCCTGCCCCTCAGGACTTGATGTGTAGCTAACCTCCATCACACTGTAACCCAAACCCCTCAGGACTTTGATGTGTAGCTAACCTCCATCACACTGTAACCCCTGCCCCTCAGGACTTGATGTGTAGCTAACCTCCATAACACTGTAACCCCTGCCCCTCAGGACTTTGATGTGTAGCTAACCTCCATCACACTGTAACCCCTGCCCCTCAGGACTTGATGTGTAGCTAACCTCCATCACACTGTAACCCCCAACCCCTCAGGACTTTGATGTGTAGCTAACCTCCATAACACTGTAACCCCTGCCCCTCAGGACTTTGATGTGTAGCTAACCTCCATCACACTGTAACCCCTGCCCCTCAGGACTTGATGTGTAGGTAACCTCCATCACACTGTAACCCCTGCCCCTCAGGACTTGATGTGTAGCTAACCTCCATCACACTGTAACCCCTGCCCCTCAGGACTTGATGTGTAGCTAACCTCCATCACACTGTAACCCCTGCCCCTCAGGACTTGATGTGTAGCTAACCTCTGTCACACTTTATCCCCTCCCCCTCAGGACTTTGATGTGTAGCTAACCTCCATCACACTGTAACCCCTGCCCCTCAGGACTTGATTGTAGCTAACCTCCATCACACTGTAACCCCTGCCCCTCAGGACTTGATGTGTAGCTAACCTCCATCACACTGTAACCCCTGCCCCTCAGGACTTGATGTGTAGCTAACCTCCATCACACTGTAACCCCTGCCCCTCAGGACTTTGATGTGTAGCTAACCTCCATCACACTGTAACCCCTGCCCCCCAGGACTTGATGTGTAGCTAACCTCTGTCACACTTTATCCCCTCCCTCAGGACTTTGATGTGTAGCTAACCTCCATCACACTGTAACCCCTGCCCCTCAGGACTTGATGTGTAGCTAACCTCCATCACACTGTAACCCCTGCCCCTCAGGACTTGATGTGTAGCTAACCTCCATCACACTGTAACCCCCGCCCCCAGGACTTGATGTGTAGCTAACTTCTGTCACACTTTATCCCCCCTCAGGACTTTGATGTGTAGGTAACCTCCATCACACTGTAACCCCTGCCCCTCAGAACTTGATTGTAGCTAACCTCCACCACACTGTAACCCCTGCCCCTCAGGACTTGATGTGTAGCTAACCTCCATCACACTGTAACCCCAACCCCTCAGGACTTGTGTAGCTAACCTCCATCACACTGTAACCCCTGCCCCTCAGGACTTTGATGTGTAGCTAACCTCCATCACACTGTAACCCCTGCCCCCCAGGACTTGATGTGTAGCTAACCTCTGTCACACTTTATCCCCTCCCTCAGGACTTTGATGTGTAGCTAACCTCCATCACACTGTAACCCCTGCCCCTCAGGACTTGATGTGTAGGTAACCTCCATCACACTGTAACCCCTGCCCCTCAGGGCTTTGATGTGTAGCTAACCTCCGTCACATTGTAACCCCCACCCCTCAGGACTTGATGTGTAGCTAACCTCTGTCACACTTTATCCCCTCCCTCAGGACTTGACGTGTAGCTAACTTCCATCACACTGTAACCCCTGCCCCTCAGGACTTGATGTGTAGCTAACCTCCATCACACTGTAACCCCTGCCCCTCAGGACTTGATGTGTAGCTAATCTCCATCACACTGAAACCCTGACCAAAATCCAATACTAGAACTTCTTCACAATTTGTATAGGCATACAATTAACTTTTTAACCTAACCTCATTTCTTTAAATATTTTACAAAAAATATCTTGAACCAATTTCAATGAAAATGGTTGCGTATCATCAGGCACAATATATTTTTCAATGCAACGTTAACCTTGAGTAGAGGAATATATGATTGTGGAACGCCAAATATAATACTTGATTATTATTGTAAAAGGTAGTAGATATAAAGAAGTCTCAATAAAAGATTGAGGATCTAAAGAAAACAATAACATATCACCATACAAACAATACTCTTGTCAATACAATGACTTTGTTTAACTAGGACCGTGACATATTTTACATCATTTGTGAAATATTACTTTGATGGCCCAGATGAGAGTAGTTGTAAAAGTGTCTTAGTGTGACCAGGAACCTGGCATTACCTAAAGTGATCAGGCAGGCTGAATCTTTACACCTAACATTACATTGCAAAATGACATCTGCCAAGATTCAGGGCAGAGTGAGATTGCTGGTAACTTTATAAAATACTGGTAACACTATCAAATACTGGTGACACTATCAAATACTGGTGACACTATCAAATACTGGAGACACTATCAAATACAGGTGACACTATAAAATACTGGAGACACTATCAAATACAGGTGACACTATCAAACACTGGTGACACTATCAAATACAGGAGACACTATCAAATACAGGTGACACTATCAAACACTGGTGACACTATCAAATACTGGTGATACTATCAAATACTGGTGACACTATCAAATACTGGTGACACTATCAAATACTGGTGACACTATCAAATACTGGAGACACTATCAAATACAGGTGACACTATAAAATACTGGAGACACTATCAAATACAGGTGACACTATCAAACACTGGTGACACTATCAAATACTGGAGACACTATCAAATACAGGTGACACTATCAAACACTGGTGACACTATCAAATACTGGTGATACTATCAAATACTGGTGACACTATCAAATACTGGTGACACTATCAAATACTGGTGACACTATCAAATACTGGAGACACTATCAAATACAGGTGACACTATCAAACACTGGTGACACTATCAAATACTGGAGACACTATCAAATACAGGTGACACTATCAAACACTGGTGACACTATCAAATACTGGTGACACTATCAAATACAGGTGACACTATCAAACACTGGTGACACTATCAAATACTGGTGATACTATCAAATACTGGAGACACTATCAAATACTGACGACACTATCAAACACTGGTGACACTATCAAATACTGGTGACACTATCAAATACTGGTGACACTATCAAATACTGGTGACACTATCAAATACTGGTGACACTATCAAATACTGACGACACTATCAAATACTGGTGACACTATCAAATACTGGCGACACTATCAAACACTGGTGACACTATCAAATACTGGCGATACTATCAAATACAGGTGACACTATCAAATACTGACGACACTATCAAATACTGGTGACACTATCAAATACTGGCGACACTATCAAATACTGGTGACACTATCAAATACTGGTGACACTATCAAATACTGGTGACACTATCAAATACTGGCGACACTATCAAATACTGGTGACACTGTCAAATACTGGCGACACTTTCAAATACAGACGCACTCATACAATATAAACTAATCTACAGTATCTTACAACATATCTCCAACATTCAGTGGAATGTTAAACCTAATTCTACAGCAGATCACTTAGTCATAAGCTAAATCTGTTTTACCTTGAAGGTGTAATAAAACTATAAATCTACCTGTGGAGAATTTCCCTTTTATACCAACAATGCCCCTATATAGTCAACAACAGTCAATAAAGACCACTTCTACACTTTACTGACGGCATCAGATCTATCATACCACACCCCAGATATAATGGCCGAAAGGGATAGCCACAGGGAGACATCGACAGCATATCGACAGGAGACAGTATATTGCCCAATTCAAGGGCCATGTAAACATTGGACAGGTGATTTTCAAGTATTCCAATATATATGGTGGGGAATAAACTAGTCGGGGTGAAATCCATGTACGTCTAGATCTTAAAACAAACTATATCAAATTCTCAGCTATATATAATTATAGCGTTATTTAGTAAATTAGGAATATTTGTGTCAGTGGAAGATTTCCTAAAACAATAGCTGTCTTAATAATAATCAACAATTAAATGATCCAACATTTAAATATCATAGTATTCAACAATTTCAATAGTGAAACAATCTAAATATTTTGATATTTTATGTTCCCCAGATCAAATGAATGTAATTACCGGGGTATAATGAAAATGGGCATGATAAGGGATTAGCTCATTTGATGGTTTGTAATGAATGCATACTCTATTACATAGGGTCTATCTGATAATGAAGCCTACTCTATACAGTATGTATAAGGAGTACCAGAGATTACTACCAGGAATTCCTGTGACTCTGTGACACCTTTGGCCCCGAGGTTCCCTGCCATCACTCACACTGCAATTTGATATTACAGTAAATTATGATAGGTAAAACACCTAATAGGGGTTTATGTGACATGTTAGCTCTACACTGATACCGTGTAGCTATTGATCTAAAACAAACTGTCACGCCATTATACAACTATTTGATAAACCGTTAACATCGATCTTTTGTGTAGCCTAGATAGATTTCGGCCCTCTTCGACCTATTTCTACCACAAAATGACTCCAGATTTTTTTTTCATAAGTACAATATCAATGATGTACTGATAGTATCAATTCAATATAAAGACAATACATTAAAGTAATACCGAGTTATTTACAAAGTCAAACATATGTTTCCCAGTCTTTGTACGTAAAAACAACATGTGCATCATCGTGACAATTGTAATTGTAGAAGATTGAATTTCTGTCTCCTGCAGAAGTTAAAAAGAATGAACAAAACCCATCCTCAGTTAACTGAGAATATAAACAGTATCATATATACATGTATGTGGAGATCTCTGTCTAACCCATCAAAGCAATTCTTTTCCTTTCATGTTGAATATTTTTATCGTTGATAAATCTTTATTCTACACCCAAACATTGTGTGTTTTATAGCCTTTACTGAACACAATCTCCAAATAAAGGAGACACGCTTTGTCATGGAAATATTTTTAATATGAAGCTCCAACTATGTCAGTTACACTTTATATCTAATCATAAAGTTTCATGGGCGAGTATTCGCAAATTATAAACTTTTCATACATTTAATTTAACTTCTTTTCGGGTAAATTAAACGGGAAAATCAACTACAAATCAAAATCATTGAAAACAATTCTTTGAAAATTAGAACTCTCATAATCTATCCTTTCTATTCAGATATTTATAGTTTATAAGTTAAAGAAATTTATAGTAAGTGAAGGTCTGTTTGTTATCCATACCGTGACCTTTGGGTAAGTGAAGGTCAGTTCGTTATAGTGACCTTTGGTCAAGTAAAGGTTGGTTCGTTATAGTGACCTTTGGTCAAGTGAAGGTCGGTTTGTTATTATAAGTGACCTTAGGGCAAGTGAAGGTCGGTTCTTTATAGTGACCTTCAGGCAAGTGAAGGTTGGTTCGTTATAGTGACCTTTGGTCAAGTGAAGGTCAGTTCGTTATAGTGACCTTTGGTCAAGTGAAGGTCGGTTCTTCATAGTGACCTTCGGTCAAGTGAAGGTCAGTTTGTTATAGTGACCTTTGGGCAAGTGAAGGTCGGTTTGTCATAGTGACCTTCGGGCAAGTGAAGGTCGGTTTGTTATAGTGACCTTTGGGCAAGTGAAGGTCAGTTCGTTATAGTGACCTTTGGTCAAGTGAAGGTCGGTTCGTCATAGTGACCTTCGGGCAAGTGAAAGTCGGTTCATCATAGTGACCTTTGGGCAAGTGAAGGTCAGTTCGTTATAATGACCTTCGGGCAAGTGAAGGTCGGTTCATTATATATAGTGACCTTTGGGCAAGTGAAGGTTGGTTTGTCATAGTGACCTTTGGGCAAGTGAAGGTCGGTTTGTCATAGTGACCTTCGGACAAGTGAAAGTCGGTTCATCATAGTGATCTTTGGTCAAGTGAAGGGCAGTTTGTTATTGTGACCTTTGGGCAAGTGAAGATCGGTTCGTTATAGTGACCCTCAGGCAAGTGAAGGTCAGTTTGTTACAGTGACCTTCAGGTAAACAAGAGATCCCAGAGGGATCTTGGCGCCCACCAAAGAATGATCTATGTCTGACAATGGAAAGAGGGATCTTTTCTCTGCTTTTCAAACTTTTGCAAACATACTACATATAAAATTTGAGACAGATCGCTTCAGTACTTTCTGAGAAATAGCAGTAACAAACTTCAACTATCAAAATCCAAGATGGCTCCTTGGCGGCCATCTTGTAAATCGATCGGTCCCAAATCGAAATATGCACAACTAGGGCCATAGAGGAACCTATATATGAAATTTGAGACAGATTCATTCAATACTTTCTGAGAAATAGTGATAACAAACTTTAACTATCAAATTCCAAGATGGCAGCCTGGCGGCCATTTTGTTGACCGATCGATCCAAAAAACGCATTATGCACAACAAGAGCCCTAGGGAAACCTACATATGAAATATGAGAAGATCCCTTCAGTACTTTGTGAGAAATAGCGATAACAAACTTTAACTATCAAATTCCAAGATGGCAGCCTGGCGGCCATTTTGTTGACCGATCGATCCAAAAACGCATTATGCACAACAAGAGCCCTAGGGAAACCTACATATGAAATATGAGAAAGATCCCTTCAGTACTTTGTGAGAAATAGCGATATTAATCTTTAACTATCAAAATCCAAGATGGCTGCCTGGTGGCCATTTTGTTGACCGATCGATCCAAAAACGCATTATGCACAACTAGGGCCCTAGGGGAACCTACATATGAAATTTGAGAAAGATCCCTTCAGTACTTTCTGAGAAATAGCGATAACAAACTTTAAGTATTAAAATCCAAGATGGCTGCCTAGCGGCCATCTTGTTAACCGATTGGTCCCAAAATGCAATATGCACAACTAGGGCCCTAGGGGAACCTACATATGAAATTTGAGAAAGATCCCTTCAGTACTTTCTGAGAAATAGCGATAACAAACTTTAAGTATCAAAATCCAAGATGGCTGCCTGGCGGCCATCTTGTTAACCGATTGGTCCCAAAATGCAATATGCACAACTAGGGCCCTAGGGGAACCTACATATGAAATTTGAGAAAGATCTCTTCAGTACTTTCTGAGAAATAGCGATAACAAACTTTAAGTATCAAAATCCAAGATGGCTGCCTGGCGGCCATCTTGTTAACCGATTGGTCCCAAAATGCAATATGCACAACTAGGGCCCTAGGGGAACCTACATATGAAATTTGAGAAAGATCCCTTCAGTGCTTTCTGAGAAATAGCGATAACAAGAATTGTTAACGGACGGACGGACGGAAGGACGGACGGAAGGACGGACGGACCACGGACAAAAAGCGATTTGAATAGCCCACCATCTGATGATGGTGGGCTAATAAAGGTCAGTTTGTTATAGTGACCTTCAGGCAGCCATCAAGCTGAACACGATAATTTACACTATTTATCCTCCATATTGATTTTTGTTAATGTTCTGTATCATTGTTGACCAGCAGACAGACAGAAAGTCATACCAATCTCATATTTTATTGTAGAAATCCTAGGTACAATGTCAACATCATCCTAGGATTTATGACCAATTCAGGAAATCGAGGTTTGTTTTTATCATTGATTAGTTTTATCACCGAGGCCATATCCGTGGTTTTATACAATCAAACAGTAATGGTAACATAAAACCATTGTTAACACATGCTAGTTGTTTTTATTTCTCTCAGTGACCTCGAAGATATTGTCATGTCTCATGGAGAATTTTGTTCATATCAATACATGTACCTATCTTCTCTGAGATTGAGATTTCTCCTAGATGTTTATTGTATATACATGTACCTATCTTCTCTGAGATTGAGATTTCTCCTAGATGTTTATTGTATATACATGTACCTACCGTCTCTGAGATTGAGATTTCTCCTAGATGTTTATTGTATATACATGTACCTACCTTCTCTGAGATTGAGATTTCTCCTAGTTGTTTTTTGTATATACATGTACCTACCGTCTCTGAGATTGAGATTTCTCCTAGATGTTTATTGTATATACATGTACCTACCGTCTCTGAGATTGAGATTTCTCCTAGATGTTTATTGTATATACATGTACCTACCGTCTCTGAGATTGAGATTTCTCCTAGATGTTTTTTGTATATACATGTACCTACCGTCTCTGAGATTGAGATTTCTCCTAGATGTTTTTTGTATATACATGTACCTACCGTCTCTGAGATTGAGATTTCTCCTAGATGTTTTTTGTATATACATGTACCTACCTTCTCTGAGATTGAGATTTCTCCTGGATGTTTTTTGTATATACATGTAGCTACCTTCTCTGAGATTGAGATTTCTCGTGGATGTTGTTTTTTGTATATACATGTACCTACCGTCTCTGAGATTGAGATTTCTCCTAGATGTTTTTTGTATATACATGTACCTACCGTCTCTGAGATTGAGATTTCTCCTAGATGTTTATTGTATATACATGTACCTACCTTCTCTGAGATTGAGATTTCTCCAAGTTGTTTATTGTATATACATGTACCTACCTTCTCTGAGATTGAGATTTCTCCTGGATGTTTTTTGTATATACATGTAGCTACCTTCTCTGAGACTGAGATTTTTCCTGGATGTTTTTTGTATATACATGTACCTACCGTCTCTGAGGTTGAGATTTCTCCTGGATGTTTTTTGTATATAAACGTTACTACCGTCTCTGAGATTGAGATTTCTCCTAGATGTTTTTTGTATATACATGTTACTACCGTCTCTGAGATTGAGATTTCTCCTAGATGTTTTTTGTATATACATGTACCTACCGTCTCTGAGATTGAGATTTCTCCTAGATGTTTTTTGTATATACATGTACCTACCTTCTCTGAGATTGAGATTTCTCCTGGATGTTTTTTGTATATAAATGTACCTACCTTCTCTGAGATAGATATTTCTCCTGGATGTTTTTTGTATATATACATGTACCTACCGTCTCGGAGATTGAGATTTCTCCTAGATGTTTTTTGTATATACATGTACCTACCTTCTCTGAGATTGAGATTTCTCCAAGTTGTTTTTTGTATATACATGTACCTACCTTCTCTGAGATTGAGATTTCTCCTGGATGTTTTTTGTATATATATACTTACATTCTCTGAGATTGAGATTTCTCCTGGATGTTTTTTGTATATACATGTACCTACCTTCTCTGCCACTGTAATTTGCCCGAGTCGGAGAAGGAGTATTTTATCTTTGACTATAACACCACTATTGTTGACCTGAACAAGATCAACCGTCCTCCCATAATGTCCATATTCATTATATCATGTGTAATTCAGGCTTTGTCTTGATGTAATTACATAATATTATCATGTGTAATTCAGACTTTGTCTTGATGTAATTACATAATATTATCATGTGTAATTCAGGCTTTGTCTTGATGTAATTACATAATATTATCATGTGTAATTCAGACTTTGTCTTGATGTAATTACATAATATTATCATGTGTAATTCAGACTTTGTCTTGATGTAATTACATAATATCATCATGTGTAATTCAGGCTTTGTCTTGATGTAATTACATAATATTATCATGTATAATTCAGGCTTTGTCCCGATGTAATTACATAATATTATCATGTGTAATTCAGACTTTGTCTTGATGTAATTACATAATATTATCATATGTAATTCAGACTTTGTCTTGATGTAATTACATAATATTATCATATGTAATTCAGGCTTTGTCTTGATGTAATTACATAATATTATCATGTGTAATTCAGGCTTTGTCTTGATGTAATTACATAATATTATCATGTGTAATTCAGACTTTGTCTTGATGTAATTACATAATATTATCATGTGTAATTCAGGCTTTGTCTTGATGTAATTACATAATATTATCATGTGTAATTCAGGCTTTGTCTTGATGTAATAACATATTATCAAGAGTAATTCAGGCTTTGTCTTGTTGTAATTACATAATATTATCATGTGTAATTCAGACTTTGTCTTGATGTAATGACATATTATCAAGAGTAATTCAGGCTTTGTCTTGATGTAATAACATATTATCATGTGTAATTCAGACTTTGTCTTGATGTAATAACATGTTATCATGTGTAATTCAGGCTTTGTCTTGTTGTAATTACATAATATTATCATGTGTATGTACCTTTACACCAATAGATCTTTAATCAAGTTTCTATAACATTATTTCTTATTTCTATGATACTAAGACAGATTGATCATGATTGATGGTAATTTTTTCAATGTTGTTGTTCATAGTCCCAGGTGGATTGTTTTTAAAATCTGAATTGACATTTGTTGTTCATAGTCCCAGGTGGATTGTTTTTAAAATCTGAATTGACATTTGTTGTTCATAGTCCCGGGTGGATTGTTTTTAAAATCTGAATTGACATTTGTTGTTCATAGTCCCGGGTGGATTGTTGTTAAATCTGAATTGACATTTGTTGTTCATAGTCCCAGGTGGATTGTTTTTATTTTAGAATCTGAATTGACATTTGTTGTTCATAGTCCCAGGTGGATTGTTTTTAGAATCTGAATTGACATTTGTTGTTCATAGTCCCAGGTGGATTGTTTTTAGAATCTGAATTGACATTTGTTGTTCATAGTCCCAGGTGGATTGTTTTTAGAATCTGAATTGACATTTGTTGTTCATAGTCCCAGGTGGATTTATTTGTTTTTAAAATCTGAATTGACATTTGTTGTTCATAGTCCCAGGTGGATTGTTTTTAAAATCTGAATTGACATTTGTTGTTCATAGTCCCAGGTGGATTGTTTTTAGAATCTGAATTGACATTTGTTGTTCATAGTCCCAGGTGGATTGTTGTAAAATCTGAATTGACATTTGTTGTTCATAGTCCCGGGTGGATTGTTTTTAGAACCTGAATTGACATTTGTTGTTCATAGTCCCAGGTGGATTGTTTTTAGAATCTGAATTGACATTTGTTGTTCATAGTCCCAGGTAGATTGTTTTTAGAATCTGAATTGACATTTGTTGTTCATAGTCCCAGGTGGATTGTTTTTAAAATCTGAATTGACATTTGTTGTTCATAGTCCCAGGTGGATTGTTTTTAAAATCTGAATTGACATTTGTTGTTCATAGTCCCGGGTGGATTGTTTTTAGAATCTGAATTGACATTTGTTGTTCATAGTCCCAGGTGGATTGTTTTTAGAATCTGAATTGACATTTGTTGTTCATAGTCCCAGGTGGATTGTTTTTAGAATCTGAATTGACATTTGTTGTTCATAGTCCCGGGTGGATTGTTTTTAGAATCTGAATTGACATTTGTTGTTCATAGTCCCAGGTGGATTGTTTTTAGAATCTGAATTGACATTTGTTGTTCATAGTCCCAGGTGGATTGTTTTTAGAATCTGAATTGACATTAACAGTATAATGTTATGCATCATAAAGACACATTATGTTAGCAATGCTAAATCCCTTTTGGTAAAAGTAAAATATGTACATAAATATGTATACATGTAATTGGATAATCAACATTATTGATCTTGGACAGTATAAAAGTTTATTCAATGTGCACAGGTTAATAATATATTACCATTTAAAAGCTATTCCAATAATACATTGTTCAATATACCTGTACGTTTCCTGAGGGAGCAAAGGCCACATACGGCTGTACTGGGTGTGATGTTGTCTCCTCGTTACCAGCTCGCTTCCTTCTGTTGACATTCGGCTTCTGACCTATGCCAAAGGTCAAGTTCAATTTGACCTGACCTGCGGAGGTGATGACCTCTAACCTATTGGGTTGAACTGGATTAGGGGAGGTTACCACCACATCATACTCCTCTGTACTGACTTTGTCCAAACCATATTTGGTAAACTCTGATTTAACAAAGTTGGCACTATTTTCATCCCATTCTGTGTCCTGGTTTTGATGGACAGAAAACTCTCTACAATAAACAAGAAATAGAAATTTTTAAATTATCTCTGTCGTAAAAATTTGAAAGTTAATGTCCTTATCTAACATTTATTATTACCGTCAAATAATGATGATGTCACACCGACAATTTGGTATCTACCTCGGATGGCTCTGTGAGGTGCAATTTCATATTAAATTATATTTTATTAATTTATATTCACACTATCCTGTATATTTATTATTGAATACATTGTACTTTACACTGTTACATGTATGTGTGCAAAAGAAACTCTTTTACAAAACTGAATTATATATATACATATTTGTATGAATAAGGTTGGAGAATGAATTGAGCAAATCAAATGTGACACATAATGAAAGTGATCGAGTGAAAGAGGCAAAAGAAGCAACTTCCTGTGAGAGGTAGTGTGGTGTAAGAAGGATGAGCCCAACCCTGGCATCCCTCTAATTTGTTAGGTTGTGTGGTGTAATAGGGATGAGCCCAACCCTGGCATCCCAAACAAATTTGTTAGGTTGTGTGCCGTTAGAGGGATGAGCCCAACCCTGACATCCCTCTAATTTGTTAGGTTGTGTGGTGTAATAGGGATGAGCCCAACCCTGGCATCCCTCTAATTTGTTAGGTTGTGTGGTGTTAGAGGGATGAGCCCAACCCTGGCATCCCAAACAAATTTGTTAGGTTGTGTGGTGTAAGAGGGATGAGCCCAACCCTGGCATCCCTCTAATTTGTTAGGTTGTGTGGTGTAAGAGGGATGAGCCCAACCCTGGCATCCCTCTAATTTGTTAGGTTGTGTGGTGTTAGAGGGATGAGCCCAACCCTGGCATCCCTCTAATTTGTTAGGTTGTGTGGTGTAAGAAGGATGAGCCCAACCCTGGCATCCCTCTAATTTGTTAGGTTGTGTGGTGTAAGAAGGATGAGCCCAACCCTGGCATCCCTCTAATTTGTTGGGCAACAAAATCAATTTAAAACGAGAAAAAAAAAGATAAATGACCTGACCCCCGCCCCCCACCCCCCCAGTTGCTAATGTGACAAAATCCTTTCACCTGATCAAGAGTATGGTAGTTATATATTCAACACTATACATGATTGTGGATCGGCACTGAATATGTGTTTGGCAAAGAATTTTAAATCAAATTCCAAATATCTAAACTCATTACATGTGAATTTTATTGGTAGCTGATGTCATGTCAAACACTTGTAATTTATCAGTCAAGCATGTACAATATTTCTTCTGCAATTTAGAAAAATGAAATGTTGAAGCTCCTTTTAACTCCAACTTTATATCCCTATAAAGATCTGAGGAAACTCCTACACTAGATGTCAAATCATTAACTTTTAATACAGTCTCAGTATTACGGTTTGTTATTACATACACAACGTTAATTAACAGATCACTTCAAAGAGTACAAAATAAAAATGTCCCATGTCTATCAGACACCATTATAAAATCAGTTTACAGCAATTTCTACAAAATAAATGTTTTAACTTACGTCATTAACCAACTTATGTTATTATAACCAACTTATGTTATTATAACCAACTTATGTTATTATAATCAACTTATGTTATTATAACCAACTTATGTTATTATAATCAATTTATGTTATTATAACCAACTTATGTTATTATAATCAATTTATGTTATTATAACAACTTATGTTATAATAACCAACTTATGTTATTATTACAACTTATGTTTTATACCAACTTATGTTATTATAACCAACTTATGTTATTATACCAACTTATGTTATTATAACCAACTTATGTTATTATAACCAACTTACGTTATTATTACACTTTATGTTTTATACCAACTTATGTTATTATAACCAACTTATGTTATTATAACCAACTTATGTTATTATAACCAACTTATGTTATTATAACCAACTTATGTTATTATAACCAACTTATGTTATTATAACCAACTTATGTTATTATTACCAACTTATGTTATTATAACCAACTTATGTTATTATAACCAACTTATGTTATTATAACCAACTTATGTTATTATAACCAACTTATGTTATTATAACCAACTTATGTTATTATACCAACTTATGTTATTATTACCAACTTATGTTATTATAACCAACTTATGTTATTATAACCAACTTATGTTATATACCAACTTATGTTATTATAACCAACTTATGTTATTATAACCAACTTATGTTATTATAACAACTTATGTTATTATAACCAACTTATGTTATTATTACCAACTTATGTTATTATAACTAACTTATGTTGTTATAACTAACTTATGTTATTATAACTAACTTATGTTATTATTACCAACTTATGTTATTATAACTAACTTATGTTGTTATAACTAACTTATGTTATTGTACCAACTTATGTTATTATTACCAACTTATGTTATTATAACCAACTTATGTTATTATAACAACTTATGTTATTATAACCAACTTATGTTATTATAACCAACTTATGTTATTATACCAACTTATGTTATTATTACCAACTTATGTTATTATAACCAACTTATGTTATTATAACCAACTTATGTTATATACCAACTTATGTTATTATAACCAACTTATGTTATTATAACCAACTTATGTTATTATAACCAACTTATGTTATTATAACAACTTATGTTATTATAACTAACTTATGTTGTTATAACTAACTTATGTTATTATACCAACTTATGTTATTATTACCAACTTATGTTATTATAACCAACTTATGTTATTATAACAACTTATGTTATCATAACCAACTTATGTTATTATACCAACTTATGTTATTATTACCAACTTATGTTATTATAACCAACTTATGTTATTATAACCAACTTATGTTATATACCAACTTATGTTATTATTACCAACTTATGTTATTATAACCAACTTATGTTATTATAACTAACTTATGTTATTATAACTAACTTATGTTATTATTACCAACTTATGTTATCATAACCAACTTATGTTATTATAACCAACTTATGTTATTATAACCAACTTCTCAGTACAATGTGTAAGCTGTCAGGATTTTGTTCACCTTATCATTTAGCCGTATATTTTATAAGTATGATATATTTTTTCTAAGAATGATATATTGTGAAATAACATTAATTATGTGCAAGCTTTTGAGCAATTATTGCCTAAGTAATAAGAAATAAAACTTATCACCCAATTATTGTATTGAAGTATTGTATTGAACTTATGTTATTATACCAACTTATGTTATTATTACCAACTTATGTTATTATAACAAACTTATGTTATTATAACCAACTTATGTTATATACCAACTTATGTTATTATAACCAACTTATGTTATTATAACCAACTTATGTTATTATAACAACTTATGTTATTATAACCAACTTATGTTATTATTACCAACTTATGTTATTATAACTAACTTATGTTGTTATAACTAACTTATGTTATTATAACTAACTTATGTTATTATTACCAACTTATGTTATTATAACTAGCTTATGTTGTTATAACTAACTTATGTTATTATAACTAACTTATGTTATTATTACCAACTTATGTTATTATAACCAACTTATGTTATTATACCAACTTATGTTATTATTACCAACTTATGTTATTATAACCAACTTATGTTATTATAACCAACTTATGTTATATACCAACTTATGTTATTATTACCAACTTATGTTATTATAACCAACTTATGTTATTATAACTAACTTATGTTATTATAACTAACTTATGTTATTATTACCAACTTATGTTATCATAACTAACTTATGTTATTATACCAACTTATGTTATTATAACTAACTTATGTTATTATACCTACTTATGTTATTATAACCAACTTATGTTATTATAACCAACTTCTCAGTACAATGTGTTAGCTGTCAGGATTTTGTTCACCTTATCATTTAGCCGTATATTTTATAAGTATGATATATTTTTTCTAAGAATGATATATTGTGAAATAACATTAATTATGTGCAAGCTTTTGAGCAATTATTGCCTAAGTAATAAGAAATAAAACTTATCACCCAATTATTGTATTGAAGTGAAAGTTGCTTGAATCATTTGAAATAAAGATTTTTTTACATTTAATATCCCAATAGAGAAGTTGATTGTCTGGTTTAATTTTCACAAATAATCATTGAGCATTTTGAATTTAAAAACCGATTGTAAAATAACAAATTTAATGAGATAAGTATCTTGCATAATTGACTGATTTTCATATAATGCTGACCTTCAAGATCAAAGATTTAATTTAAAGTGAATGAAATTGATCAGTAATCATTGGAGACAAATCCACATGAGATTTAGATATTTTTGGATATCTATATAGGGCGTAGGTATATGTACTCTATGGACCTTACACTTGGTAATTAGTCTATTAAGACCACATTTTATTGTTAAGAGTTTTAATCCCAGTGGTACAGAACTCTGTGTACACATTATCACTCACTAAATAAATCATATCAATTTGATCTGTGCTGATATTAGTCCAATTAACAGTAAATATATGACATGTTTTTATTATCTAAATATCTTAACTACCGTACACGGAACGATTACTGTTAATCAAACTTGTCCACAGACGATTACCCAACTTTCAGGTTTTACTGGTATGACCAGTAGAATTATGTCAGGTTTTACTGGTATGACCAGTAGAATTATGTCAGGTTTTACTGGTATGACCAGTAGAATTATGTCAGGTTTTACTGGTATGACCAGTAGAATTATGTCAGGTTTTACTGGTATGACCAGTAGAATTATGTCAGGTTTTACTGGTATGACCAGTAGAATTATGTCAGGTTTTACTGGTATGACCAGTAGAATTATGTCAGGTTTTACTGGTATGACCAGTAGAAGGTTTTACTGGTATGACCAGTAGAATTATGTCAGGTTTTACTGGTATGACCAGTAGAATTATGTCAGGTTTTACTGGTATGACCAGTAGAATTATGTCAGGTTTTACTGGTATGACCAGTAGAATTATGTCAGGTTTTACTGGTATGACCAGTAGAATTATGTCAGGTTTTACTGGTATGACCAGTAGAATTATGTCAGGTTTTACTGGTATGACCAGTAGAATTATGTCAGGTTTTACTGGTATGACCAGTAGAATTATGTCAGGTTTTACTGGTATGACCAGTAGAATTATGTCAGGTTTTACTGGTATGACCAGTAGAATTATGTCAGGTTTTACTGGTATGACCAGTAGAATTATGGACAGGATATTTTTAAACATTTACACAAGGTTGCCAAGTACATTTTACACCTTGGCAAACCTATGTTGTTTGGTTGTTTACCTGATGAAGGTATGTACAGCATGACTGTACGCATTATAGACATCAAAACGTCCCTAAGAAACTTTCTATAGTTGTGTAACAATCATCATGATATATGGAGATTCTATATATATTTTAGTTAAGTCCATTTTAAACATATTTTAATTAATTCTATATATCAAAGCTTCTAATCAGTAATAAAATATCATGGTAATTATATCAGAACATATCTTAATCACTGTCGCTCCATTTCATCAGAAAATAGTACTTCCTTCTCATAATTAGCTGACCATGATCTTCTATGGAAGTATACAGACCAGGGAACTTGGTGAAAACCCACATAACAATGGGCAGATAACTCTTAGTATTACACCTTCAATAGGGAACCCAATCAAAGTTGTCCCAACATTTTACTGTCTATATGCCATTAAATAAGACTTCCTCACATGTACAGTAGACATCTGAAACATCAAAGTAATTTAGCCAGTAAAAACACAAACTGTCTACAACATGTAATTTTAATATTGTAGCCTTTTCATGTTGAAAGATGATTATTTAAAGTTTGAGGAAACTTCCCAATCAGATCAAAATCAATGACCAGACTCTATAGTAAAACCTACACAGACCTTACACTGATGTTAATGGCCATTTATATGTACAATGACACCGTTTATGGCTGAAGATGAAATAGCTATCTTACATCTTGATGGGCTCTCACTAGACTGAATCAAGAAACTCTTATTTTCTTAATTTGATTAAAATTGAAAAAGAGGAGAGAAAAAAACATCTACATGGAGACATGTTATACAGACAAACAATCATAAAGATGGCAGCTTTGATGGATAATGTTAAGACTATAGAGATCAGAAACAGATCTCCACAATATGGCTGGATCCTCTAAAGGTGTATCTTATTACCTTTACCAAATAAAATCTACCTGTGAGTTAATGTGAAACTTTATTAACCTTGATAGAAGTTGTCTGCTGTGATAAAGCTTTCACTTGAATCTTTATCATAAGAGCAAAAATATATTCTTTACGAAACTTTTCACAAGAACAGATAATTATTTTTTTATCAGCAGTAATTTGAATAAGAATTTATGATCTTATATTTTATATGTTGTATATCTCATGCATGGTGCCAAGCTTAAACCTTTCTGGTATACATATTAGATTTTTTGATACAAGGAGACATTGTCATTTTAATTTTCAAAATGAAATTTCACTATCAAGACACAAATTTACAAACTGATGTTTGTAACTGAAATATTGTATGACATTGAGGGTAAAAGTTGATCATAAACCAAAAAGTTTGTTATAGACAGACACAGGATGATAGTCACAGTTGCCTGGATATTACAGCTAGATCTAGTGGCTATAAACTTTATTGTTCAAATAAGGAAATTACCGGTAGTAAATCTCAGTACACAGGTAACAATTCAGCGTATCATATTGCTATAAGTTAACCCATGTATAGTTTATCCTTTCATTTCTCTATTTATTATTAATTCATTTCTTTTTCATACTCGATATCCACATAAAAATTCTCAGCTTTTGGAAGACACATTATATAGTACTTTAAGCTTAGTTTTGGAATTCAATGATATTTAAGTACCTACATTATAATTCAATGATATTTAAGTACCTACATTATAATTCAATGATATTTAAGTACCTACATTATAATTCAATGATATTTAAGTACCTACATTATAATTCAATGATATTTAAGTACCTACATTTATAATTCAATGATATTTAAGTACCTACATTATAATTCAATGATATTTAAGTACCTACATTTATAATTCAAAATGATATTTAAGTACCTACATTATAATTCAATGATATTTAAGTACCTACATTATAATTCAATGATATTTAAGTACCTACATTATAATTCAATGATATTTAAGTACCTACATTATAATTCAATGATATTTAAGTACCTACATTATAATTCAATGATATTTAAGTACCTACATTATAATTCAATGATATTTAAGTACCTACACAATGATATTTAAGTACCTACATTATTAATTCAATGATATTTAAGTACCTAATTCAATTCAATGATTTTAAGTACCTACATTATAAATTCATATTATTTCAATGATATTTAAGTACCTACATATAATTCAATGATATTAATCTCAAATTACTCCAGCTTTCCTCCATCTCTTAAACCCAGTATATCCTCAAATAATCTAAAACACACTAGAGGAAAGAGTTATCCCCCCTTACTGCATGTTATATTGAGTCATAGGTAATTCAATGATATTTAAGTACCTACATTATAATTCAATGATATTTAAGTACCTACATTTATAATTCAATGATATTTAAGTACCTACATTATAATTCAATGATATTTAAGTACCTACATTATAATTCAATGATATTTAAGTATCTACAATTATAATTCAATGATATTAAGTACCTACATTATAATTCAATGATATTTAAGTACCTACATTATAATTCAATGATATTTAAGTACCTACATTATTAATTCAATGATATTTAAGTACCTACATTATAATTCAATGATAATAAGTACCTACAATGTATAATTCAATGATATTTAAGTACCTACATTATAATTCAATGATATTTAAGTACCTACATTATAATTCAATGATATTTAAGTACCTACATTATAATTCAATGATATTTAAGTACCCTACATTATAATTCATTTGATATTTAAGTACCTACATTATAATTCAATGATATTTAAGTACCTAAATATAATTCAATGATATTTCGTACCTACACATCAATTATCAACAATATACCAAATAAGTACCTACATTTATTATTCAATTGATATTTAAGTACCTACATTATAATTCAATGATATTTAAGTACCTACATTTTTATCATTCAATGATATTTAAGTACCTACATTATAATTCAATGATATTTAAGTACTACATTATAATTCAATGATATTTAATACCTACATTATAATTCAATGATATTTAAGTACCTACATTATTAATTCAATGATATTTAAGTACCTACATTATAATTCAATGATATTTAAGTACCTACATCATAAATTCAATGAAAATTTAAGTACCTACATTATAATCAATGATATAAGTTCATTATAATTGCAATTATTAGTTATATTAAGTACCTACATTATAATTCAATGATATTTAAGTACCTACATTTTCACAAATATTTAAGTACCTACATTTAATTCAATGATATTTAAAACCTAACATTATAATTCAATGATATTTAAGTACCTACATTATAATTCAAATTACCTTTTATTCTAAAAATATCTCTGATTTGTCGAAGTGGTCGCATTATCACAGTAGTTATAACATGTTCTGCACCACAAGCCCTCAACCCTTTGGGTTTCAATTTTCCTGGGCAAATTAACTACAGGTTTGGTGGTTTTCTCAAATTACTACAGCTTTCCTCCACCTCTTAAAGTATATCCTCAAATAATCTAAAACACACTAGAGGAAAGAGTTATCCCCCCTTACTGCATGTAATAATTGAGTCATAGGGACCTGAATCACATTCCTTAATTCTGATCAAGAAACCTACAATATACTGTACCGGTATAGAACAACTACTCGCCCTGTTTTAATTGTCAGCGATTGTAAGAATGTGTGTCCATTGAAATCACTCTGAATGTCAAATGAACAAATAATTCTAAACCAAGTGTTATACTATTTTAGATTTCACATTCTCCATTTCACAAAGACTTCATAAGAACACAAAAACTGGTGTTTCTATATGTGCTGTTATAATTTTCTGAACAAAAACCTCAAACATTAAAAAACTGGTAGTGAAATTCTATAAAAACACTTTCTGAAAGAAGCTCAAATTTCACACTTGACTAAATTTGTTAATTGAGCTCTTTCTCTAGGCTGACAAAAATCAGCAATCTTTTCCGAAATGTTTTCAAAATAATTTGTAAATCTCAATGGTTCTTGTTTAGTCCAAGGTCAGCTTTTAAATGTCTAATTCCTGTGTTTCTGTGGCAGAGGATCTGAAACCCAGCAGATAAACAGATGATTATGATAATGAAATGTAAATTTTATTGATAGATGTATGACTGTACATGTAATTTGAGACCCAAATACCTGACAATTGTGGGACAATTTGAACAATTTCTAACATCCGATTACCACATGGTTTATATATCAAGCTAAATGTCTATAGTCTTTAGACCTCTGACATGAAGCAAAGGTACAAATCTTCAGGGGTCAGTATCTGACAACTGCCCGAGATGGGTTTCAAACTCGTGACCCACAGGTGAAGGGCCTCTGGTAATGTCTAGTGGGTGAAATGGAAGTTATCATTCAAATGTTATAGTTTATTCAATAAGTTATTCCTAAAGGACGAAATCATATCAGGAGACGTTCATCCTTAATTCATGTGTAAGGTCATCTTGTATAAGGTGTTAAATAAGGTCTCTGTTACTCAGCTGACAAAGCATGCTTCTTCACACCAAAGGCCATGTTTGATTCCTGGTCGCGGCACTCAACAGGAATCATGAATTTTTTTCTACTTTTATCAACAAATCAAAATGATGATGTATTCAACCACAATAAAAAAATACAGTATCATTTACATGATTAGATTACTTATAAATATATTAAAATCTTCTGGAAATACCCAGATTATCTCAAGAATACCAGGTTATATAAAAAACTCATATATATCACAAGTTAGGTTTTCCAGATACAATATCTTTAATTATTTTAATTGAAGGTTTCATACTTAGTTCATTTCTCCTTTTATGAAATAAATGACATGTGCATGTTGTTTTTGGGCCTATTATTTTGAAACAGAAAAGAAATTTAAATATTTATTTTGCGAACACCATCATTACAATGACACCCATCTTTATAATTACATCCACCTTTTTTCATGACTTCTTTTCTATAGAAGGATAATTGGTTCAGCTTAGTACCAGTGTCAGAATTAAAATAACTATGTATAATTTCTGTCAAAATCTGTATTCACTTCTCCACGGAACACAGACACTCCAATTATTACGTTTTTAAAAACTTCCGAACACATGTCACTATTACAATAAACAAAAACACATAATGATGATACGATTATCTCCACATGATTATCTTTTTAAGTCTGATTATTTTGAAGCGTTTTATTCCCTCACCGATACATCAAGTCACGACGAGAAAAGATTTTGGGGGCCATCTCAAAAGTGTTTTCAAGGCAGTCGTTTTTTTAAAAGGCAAATCATGTGTGCCAATATTATTCCTCTTGACTGCTCAAGCATTCGTATCAAAGCCGTTCTATTTGTGTTTGTTTTGATCACTCAGTTATGACCCGATTAAATTGTCGACAAATCTCATAAAATTTTCGCTTCCCTACGAAAATCTACAATAAAAATTTGGTCCTTTGTTATACCTTACAATTTATTCGAGCAATACTTAAGTAGACTGGCAATATTCAACATCAGAATACATTAAGACGTTTCAATGTATCTATCAATGTAGTTAAATGTTTTATATACATTTAGCAAGAAAATCAAATACAAAGCTGACTACTTACACAGTAATTTGCGTGAATGCTACAACATATTTGAATTTCTGAGTAACACTTTAAGAAGTTAATGTACATGTGCATGATTGTCAACTATTCCATTAACAACAAGTATGAAATATTTCTGCTGGGATATGATCACACCCCATGTGTACATGTGATTGTTAACTCTTCCATTAACAACAAGTATGAGATATGATGATCACACCCCATGTGTACATGTGATTGTTAACTCTTCCATTAACAACAAGTATGAGATATGATGATCACACCCCATGTGTACATGTGATTGTTAACTCTTCCATTAACAACAAGTATGAGATATGATGATCACACCCCATGTGTACATGTGATTGTTAACTCTTCCATTAACAACAAGTATGAGATATGATGATCACACCCCATGTGTTACATGTGATTGTTAACTCTTCATTAACAACAAGTATGAGATATGATGATCACACCCCATGTGTACATGTGATTGTTAACTCTTCCATTAACAACAAGTATGAGATATGATGATCACACCCCATGTGTACATGTGATTGTTAACTCTTCCATTAACAACAAGTATGAGATATGATGATCACACCCCATGTGTACATGTGATTGTTAACTCTTCCATTAACAACAAGTATGAGATATGATGATCACACCCCATGTGTACATGTAATTGTTAACTCTTCCATTAACAACAAGTATGAGATATGATGATCACACCCCATGTGTACATGTGATTGTTAACTCTTCCATTAACAACAAGTATGAGATAACAACAAGTATGAGATATGATGATCACACCCCATGTGTACATGTGATTGTTAACTCTTCCATTAACAACAAGTATGAGATATGATGATCACACCCCATGTGTACATGTGATTGTTAACTCTTCCATTAACAACAAGTATGAGATATGATGATCACACCCCATGTGTACATGTGATTGTTAACTCTTCCATTAACAACAAGTATGAGATATGATGATCACACCCCATGTGTACATGTGATTGTTAACTCTTCCATTAACAACAAGTATGAGATATGATGATCACACCCCATGTGTACATGTGATTGTTAACATTAACAACAAGTATGTTAACTCTTCCATTAACAACAAGTATGAGATATGATGATCACACCCCATGTGTACATGTGATTGTTAACTCTTCCATTAACAACAAGTATGAGATATGATGATCACACCCCATGTGTACATGTGATTGTTAACTCTTCCATTAACAACAAGTATGAGATATGATGATCACACCCCATGTGTACATGTGATTGTTAACTCTTCCATTAACAACAAGTATGAGATATGATGATCACACCCCATGTGTACATGTGATTGTTAACTCTTCCATTAACAACAAGTATGAGATATGATGATCACACCCCATGTGTACATGTGATTGTTAACTCTTCCATTAACAACAAGTATGAGATATGATGATCACACCCCATGTGTACATGTGATTGTTAACTCTTCCATTAACAACAAGTATGAGATATGATGATCACACCCCATGTGTACATGTGATTGTTAACTCTTCCATTAACAACAAGTATGAGATATGATGATCACACCCCATGTGTACATGTGATGTTAACTCTTCCATTAACAACAAGTATGAGATATGATGATCACACCCCATGTGTACATGTGATTGTTAACTCTTCCATTAACAACAAGTATGAAGTATGAGATATGATGATCACACCCCATGTGTACATGTGAATTGTTAACTCTTCCATTAACAACAAGTATGAGATATGATGATGATCACACCCCATGTGTACATGTGATTGTTAACTCTTCCATTAACAACAAGTATGAGATATGATGATCACACCCCATGTGTACATGTGATTGTTAACTCTTCCATTAACAACAAGTATGAGATATGATGATCACACCCCATGTGTACATGTGATTGTTAACTCTTCCATTAACAACAAGTATGAGATATGATGATCACACCCCATGTGTACATGTGATTGTTAACATCTTCCATTAACAACAAGTATGAGATATGATGATCACACCCCATGTGTACATGTGTGTTAACTCTTTCCATTAACAACAAAGTATGAGATAATTGTGATACACCCCATGTGTACATGTTCAATTGTTTAACTCTTTTCTCCATTAACAACAAGTATGAGATATGATGATCACACCCCATGTGTACATGTAATTGTTAACTCTTCCATTAACAACAAGTATGAGATATGATGATCATCACACCCCATGGTGTACATGTGATTGTTAACATTCTTCCATTAACAACAAGTATGAGATATGATGATCACACCCCATTGTGTACATGTGATTGTTAACTCTTCCATTAACAACAAGTATGAGATATGATGAACATAACAACAAGTATGATATGATGATCACACCCCATGTGTACATGATTGTTAACTCTTCCATTAACAACAAGTATGAGATATGATGATCGACACACCCCATGTGTACATGTGATTGTTAACTTCTTCCATTAACAACAAGTATGTAGATATGATGATCACACCCCCATGTGTACATGTGATTGTTAACTCTTCCATTAACAACAAGTATGAGATATGATGATCACACACCCATGTGTTAACATGTGATTTGTTAACTCTTCCATTAACAACAAGTATGAGATATGATGATCACACTCACCCCATGTGTACATGTGATTGTTAACTATCCATTACATTAAACAACAAGAATGAGATATGATGATCACACCCCCATGTGTACATGTAAATCTGTTAACTCACTCCATTAACAACAAGTATGAGATATGATGATCACACCCCATGTGTACATGTGATTGTTAACTCTTCCATTAACAACAAGTATGAGATATGATGAGTCACACCCCATGTGTACATGTAATTGTTGAACCTCTTCCATTTAACAACAAGTTAAGAGATATGATCACATGATGATCACACCCCATGTGTACATGTGATTGTTAACTCTTCCATTAACAACAAGTATGAGATCACACCCCAATGATGATCACACCCCATGAAAGTATAATGTCCATTATAACACAGGATTAAATCAGTAATCGTATATAAAAGCTGAAATATTGGATATCTTAATAAGACAAATAATCGTGTTCCTTGGATTGTTCACCATTAACTTCTGACGGCGAGTGATAATATGTTAGGACCTAACTCGGGGGTGGACGGCTAGTGGTAATATGCTGGGACCACTCAGGGGTGGACGGCTAGTGGTAAAATGTTGGGACTACTCGGGGATGGACAGCTATTGGTAATATGTTGGGACCACTCAGGGGTGGACGGCTAGTGGTAATATGCTGGGACCACTCGGGGGTGGACAGCTAGTGGTAATATGCTGGGACCACTTGCGGATGGACGGTTAGTGGTAATATGCTGGGACCACTGGGGGATGGACGGCGTGTGGTAATATGTTGGGACCACTCGGGGGTGGGCGGCTAGTGGTAATATACTGGGACCACTTGCGGATGGACGGCTAGTGGTAATATGCTGGGACCAATCGGGGGTGGACGGCTAGTGGTAATATGCTGGGACCACTGGGGGATGGACGGCTAGTGGTAATATGTTGGGACCACTCGGGGGTGGACGGCTAGTGGTAATATACTGGGACCACTTGCGGATGGACGGCTAGTGGTAATATGCTGGGACCACTCAGGGATGGACAGCTAGTGGTAATATGTTGGAACCACTTGGGGGTGGACGGCTAGTGGTAATATGCTGGGACCACTTGGACACTGTGTTTATAATAAATGTATGGAACAAGTTTATCTTAGATACAAAAAAATCAACAAAGCTTCTCTTTCAGCCTTGAAAATGTAGGCCATAGGAAACTCCCTTAGATAACACTATTGTGAATGTAATAAAAAGAGATTTTTCTACTAAGCCTAAATCACAATTTTGGCAAGGGGAATGACCCAGCCTGTTATTAAGGTATATTTGTAATGTATATACCTCGAATATACAATTATAGTGGATTTACAACAACCTACCTGATGATCTGTATGTACATACCGATATTTACCTGAGGTCTAATAGGTATAAAACAACAAATGATGACAAAGCTTCTCTCATAGAGACTCCACAGTGCTTTATAATCTGATCACGTTCATTATCAGAAACATGAACTGAATGTGATGATCCAGTAAAAAATACCTGTAAATATCATTGTATTCTGCAGGTATCTGTTCTTATATGTGTATGTAGGTATCATGATGGTTACATTATATGTACATAAGTCAGATTTGTTTTTTCTGATCAGGAAACATACAATTATGGATATAAAGCAATCTATGCCTACTCCCAAGGGCAGATAACTCTATGATATATAATGATGGAATGGGTAACAAGGTAGACCTTAATTGTATATTAAATGATCATGTAGTGTCACAATGATAAAGAAATAAACTCAACAATGTTTACTCTCAGATACTAGCTCTTTACCATGCTCGGAAAAGTTATCTCCCCCTACAGAACTACAGCTAGTAGATACTTTTACCAGTAATTTTAAAACCAATTGTCGACTAGAAAATTGTCTAGTTTTGAATTGCCCGAACATGAATATGATGGGAAATCATGACATTGTCCAAATTAGGAAAGAATGTACTGGAGTCTTTCACAGCTTGAACTCATAATTGATTTTAAAAGCCAACATTTCAAATGAATGTTTTCATCATTTTAACAATACTTTGTGGGTATCACTATAAGCGTTCACATGGTAATTAACTGTAATTAGTTTTTTTTACATTACTTTTCGCTAATTTAGATATACAGTTACAGGTGGAAACAGGTGTAGAGATAAGGAATTACGTTATGTGATTATTACAACGCTGCCTCGGTGTATCAGGTACACTATCCCTCCTCATCTTAACAGCTATAGGTGACATTCACAGCAGAGGCCAAGTGGATACAATTTCAATTACACAACTTATTTCGATTATGTCCTCCGTGTCCGTGTTGTAAAAGGCATGTCGTTGGCAGTTAGAGTATGTAAATATCTAACAGGGATACATAATACAAGATTTAGACGCAGGTGTAACTCTACAATCTGCTTTATCTTCTTTTTATGAAAGATAAAAATCATTTTGCATCTCTGCAGAGCCAGAAATGTAAATGATATAAAACTTATTAATTACAAGTTAATATTTAAACTAAATTTTCAAATGTTGAAACTGCCTTCATACAGGAGAAAGTGAGACAGACAATTCCACATTTAAACATGTCCATTGGATGACTGGCTAGACAATTCCACATCTATAAACATGTCCATTGGATGACTGGACAGACAATTCCACATCTATAAACATGTCCATTGGATGACTGGACAGACAATTCCACATCTAAACATGTCCATTGGATGACTGGCTAGACAATTCCACATCTATAAACATGTCCATTGGATGACTGGACAGACAATTCCACATCTAAACATGTCCATTGGATGACTGGACAGACAATTCCACATCTAAACATGTCCATTGGATGACTGGACAGACAATTCCACATTTAAACATGTCCATTGGATGACTGGCTAGACAATTCCACATCTAAACATGTCCATTGGATGACTGGACAGACAATTCCACATTTAAACATGTCCATTGGATGACTGGACAGACAATTCCACATCTATAAACATGTCCATTGGATGACTGGACAGACAATTCCACATCTATAAACATGTCCATTGGATGACTGGACAGACAATTCCACATCTAAACATGTCCATTGGATGACTGGACTAGACAATTCCACATCTAAACATGTCCATTGGATGACTGGACAGACAATTCCACATTTAAACATGTCCATTGGATGACTGGACAGACAATTCCACATCTATAAACATGTCCATTGGATGACTGGACAGACAATTCCACATCTATAAACATGTCCATTGGATGACTGGACAGACAATTCCACATCTAAACATGTCCATTGGATGACTGGACAGACAATTCCACATCTATAAACATGTCCATTGGATGACTGGACAGACAATTCCACATCTTAAACATGTCCATTGGATGACTGGACAGACAATTCCACATCTAAACATGTCCATTGGATGACTGGACTAGACAATTCCACATCTATAAACATGTCCATTGGATGACTGGCTAGACAATTCCACATCTATAAACATGTCCATTGGATGACTGGACAGACAATTCCACATCTATAAACATGTCCATTGGATGACTGGACAGACAATTCCACATCTATAAACATGTCCATTGGATGACTGGACAGACAATTCCACATCTAAACATGTCCATTGGATGACTGGACAGACAATTCCACATCTAAACATGTCCATTGGATGACTGGACATAGACAATTCCACATCTAAACATGTCCATTGGATGACTGGCAGACAATTCCACATCTTAAACATGTCCATTGGATGACTGGCTAGACAATTCCACATCTAAACATGTCCATTGGATGACTGGACAGACAATTCCACATCTAAACATGTCCATTGGATGACTGGACAGACAATTCCACATCTATAAACATGTCCACTGGATGACTGGACAGACAATTCCACATCTATAAACATGTCCATTGGATGACTGGACAGACAATTCCACATCTATAAACATGTCCATTGGATGACTGGACAGACAATTCCACATCTATAAACATGTCCATTGGATGATGACTGGCCAGACAATTCCACATCTAAACATGTCCATTGGATGACTGGACTAGACAATTCCACATCTATAAACATGTCCATTGGATGACTGGACAGACAATTCCACATTTAAACATGTCCATTGGATGACTGGCTAGACAATTCCACATCTAAACATGTCCATTGGATGACTGGACAGACAATTCCACATCTAAACATGTCCATTGGATGACTGGACAGACAATTCCACATCTAAACATGTCCATTGGATGACTGGACAGACAATTCCACATCTAAACATGTCCATTGGATGACTGGACAGACAATTCCACATCTAAACATGTCCATTAGATGACTGGACAGACATTACAATTTCACTATACACAAATACATAACATCTACAGAGAATTTATGATAACTATTTATTAGGAATTACAGTAAAACCCCTATAACTCGAACTGCAGGGGACCAGGTCAATAATTCGAGGAATACGGGGTATTCGACTCATCCAAGGTTGGTCAAGATCGACAGTTAAAATGTCCGGTTTCAAACTATGACAAACAATGCACGGCAATGACATTTTAATTACCCTATCTTTCAGCATTTTGGATTTCTTTATTTTAGTGTTGTATTGATAGCAATATCAAGTTGAAAAAATGTATAACATAAATTTAGCGTTTGGAAAAGCTAATGAGAAAGCCCTAAATCATATGTCATTCACATCAGAGTAAGCGATCGTCATCTAGGTTAATGTACAATATCCATATTGGTCAACAAGGAGTACATTTTCTATTATTTAATTTTCACAAATTATTTAAAACATTTACAAAATACATACTCACAATAAAGTTATTAACCAGCATATTTACGGACATAAGAAATGATATCTATAGATGTCTATTTAGTATTTACGAGTAAAGTTACAAAATACAATTTACATGAAAAGATACGGAACGCACTGATAAAATGTACTTTGCATATATCGTTTGATATCGTTTACATCTTTCGGCAAATAACATTGTGTTAGCCTGTCGAATGAAACCAACGAAGAAATTTAAAAAAAAAAAACTAAACTTTTATAATTAGGGGGACGTCAGCAATGTCTTCCGCCTCTTTTGTCATTTCTCAATGCGTACTTTCTATTAACATGGATCCACAACTTCCGTATTTACAACGAAGATTATTACAAGAGAAACATCAATAACTTAATGCCTTTTCTGAAATATTTAAATAAAGTTAGCATCAAACAACGATTTGCGATCGTGTAGGTAGGTAATAACGACACTGTTAATCCCTTAATTACCTAAAGGCTTGACACGCCAACTGTATAAACACAAGATCGTGAGCAATTATCCATGTCGGTCGGTGCAGTCAGGTGTGACTAGCTGCGATGACGTAGCTCTGAACGACGGACGGAAGATTTTTGACAGATGGTCGTCGTCAGAGCTACGATTCCGTCCCATTGACCGTAGTGTTGCAAAACATCCAGCGGTGAAAATGTTGCATTTCACATGTGTCATGTAATTTTGTAATTAAATTCAACGATATCAAACATTTTAAACATAAAATGATTATTTATTTACCCACCTCCATGTCTAAATTATGTTTTAAAGCACTTTTGAATGGCTCACATCTCCGACACGGCTCACTTGGCCGCCATGATGCTTCTCATTAGGAAGTTTCGCGCTACAAATATGGCAGCTAGTACCATATATGGAATGACCTACAAATTTTCACTACGAAAGAAATATAATGTCATAAAGTTTTTAACATGAATTTTAAAAATTCTTTTTCGCTAAATTCTAAATAATACTTACATTTGTTCAGTTCCACCATGTTTATTCTGAGTTTGTTGGCTTTTTAAAACTTTTAAACATATTTTACCTGTTGAGTGTTTCATTTCGTCACAGTTTCTGGTTAATCAAACATGGCGGCGTATTTGAACAGAATTATACATGTGCTGTGTTTGCCTTGGATTTTACTACTAATAGTTGATGAAACATTATAATCGAAAGGTTTGTGAATTGAATATTGATCATCGTTGTCAGAACAATACAGTTACATAAGCATATTACCCGAAAAATATAATTTTATCAGTCTCAAAGTGCGCATGTGGATCACAGCGGGGCTTGCAACACTAGCGGCAACGGGGTGGAATTCATACCCTGCCGGGAACCGGAGTAGAGGCAGGGTATGATTATTCGTTCTAAGGTGTGACACAGGTAAAGAAATCTCAGGGGCCGAACACCTGTTCGACGAATACATGGGTAAATACTATGTATTTGATGCAACGGGGACATATTTATGTTCGAGGAATAAGGGGTATTCGATGAATAGCTGTTCAAGCTATCCGGGGTTTTGTTACTTAGATTATATAGAGAGACGGTTGGGACCGTACGACCAGTTCGACGAATAGGGGGTATTCGAGGAATCCGGGTTCGAGTTAGAGGGGTTTTACTGTATTACATTCTAACAACCAAATAAAATGTGAACCAAAAGTATTGATACTTAGTGAATACCCTTTCTTATCATTATAGCTAGATACTATATAAATCACACACTAAATTCATTTAAAATGCGGCAACAAAAACTGTCCTTCTTCATGAAGTATGAGTTACAATAAAAACAGATCACCAACATAATAATCTGGAGCTCGCTTCAGTGTATAAACCATTCACTGTTAAACCAATGTTTGGATTTGACAATAACCCCGAGTCTATTGAGCCACTGGATCTGTGGAGTGGTCCCATCCATGTATAAACCACCCAATGTACACACTTATGTTTCTTTCATTAGGTTTTAATACCAAACACAGCCTTTGAACAATTTTAAGGTATGTGCATAATGTCTCCACTCTGTGGGAGCTGATGATAATATTTACCCATGAAAGTTGAAAGGTGAACAGAGATTTGAACTTGTGACCTCTAAAGCAGGTGCTCTAACGAGAACCTATTAATTATGTTATAAGGTAGCTACAGTCCTGTCAAATTGTTTCTTCTTAGGCTTACTTCTACCTTTTTATCCAAACAACAATATCTTATCTTTGAATATTTAAGAGCTGAGATGTGAAGAGAGATTTGAACCCAGTACCACTACATAAGGTGCTCTATATAACATCTGATAAGGTTACAGCTAGTCCTACAATCCAGATAAAATTGACCTGACTCCCCAGACTAACAATATTTACAGATAACCATGTCGTCCAGTGTGATGGCCCCTGTAAGGTAAGGTGAAGTACTAGGGAGGTCTCCAGCACAAAACACTTCCTGTGCGTTATGTAATTACAGGGTAGCCTTCACTGACTAGAAGTAAGACTTACATCTCTGAACTGTAACAGACACTTTCACTCAATGAACTTTCAATTCCTTACCCAAACAATGACTGAGATTATTTGAACTCATTAACTTCTAACAGGATCCTTTGAACACAAACAAAAATGTACTCATTTTTACCATTATATTGTCATTTGTGTATTCAAGCTTTTCCTGGTCATCGGTAAAATTTGCACTAGTGTTTGTGAAGTGCTAATGTGATTTTCATCTACAGGTCAGAAGAACTGAGACAACCAATGAACAAATCTACAGGTCAGAAGAACTGAGACAACCAATGAACAAATCTACAGGTCAGAAGAACTGAGACAACCAATGAACAAATCTACAGGTCAGAAGAACTGAGACAACCAATGAACAAATCTACAGGTCAGAAGAACTGAGACAACCAATGAACAAATCTACAGGTCAGAAGAACTGACACAACCAATGAACAAATCTACAGGTCAGAAGAACACAACCAATGAACAAATCTACAGGTCAGAAAACTGAGACACAACCAATGAACAAATCTACAGGTCAGAAGAACTGAGACAACCAATGAACAAATCTACAGGTCAGAAGAACTGATGAACAAATCTACCAATGACACAACAAATCTACAGGTCAGAAGAACTGAGACAACCAATGAACAAATCTACAGGTCAGAAGAACTGAGACAACCAATGAACAAATCTACAGGTCAGAAGAACTGAGACAACCAATGAACAAATCTACAGGTCAGAAGAACTGAGACAACCAATGAACAAATCTACAGGTCAGAAGAACTGAGACAACCAATGAACAAATCTACAGGTCAGAAGAACTGAGACAACCAATGAACAAATCTACAGGTCAGAAGAACTGAGACAACCAATGAACAAATCTACAGGTCAGAAGAACTGACACAACCAATGAACAAATCTACAGGTCAGAAGAACTGACACAACCAATGAACAAATCTACAGGTCAGAAGAACTGACACAACCAATGAACAAATCTACAGGTCAGAAGAACTGACACAACCAATGAACAAATCTACAGGTCAGAAGAACTGAGACAACCAATGAACAAATCTACAGGTCAGAAGAACTGAGACAACCAATGAACAAATCTACAGGTCAGAAGAACTGAGACAACCAATGAACAAATCTACAGGTCAGAAGACACAACCAATGAACAAATCTACAACTGAGACAACCAATGAACAAATCTACAGGTCAGAAGAACTGAGACAACCAATGAACAAATCTACAGGTCAGAAGAACTGAGACAACCAATGAACAAATCTACAGGTCAGAAGAACTGAGACAACCAATGAACAAATCTACAGGTCAGAAGAACTGAGACAAACAATGAACAAATCTACAGGTCAGAAGAACTGAGACAACCAATGAACAAATCTACAGGTCAGAAGAACTGAGACAACCAATGAACAAATCTACAGGTCAGAAGAACTGAGACACAACCAATGAACAAATCTACAGGTCAGAAGAACTGAGACAACCAATGAACAAATCTACAGGTCAGAAGAACTGAGACAACCAATGAACAAATCTACAGGTCAGAAGAACTGAGACAACCAATGAACAAATCTACAGGTCAGAAGAACTGAGACAACCAATGAACAAATCTACAGGTCAGAAGAACTGAGACAACCAATGAACAAATCTACAGGTCAGAAGAACTGAGACAACCAATGAACAAATCTACAGGTCAGAAGAACTGACACAACCAATGAACAAATCTACAGGTCAGAAGAACTGAGACACACCAATTAACAAATCTACAGGTCAGAAGAACTGACACAACCAATGAACAAATCTACAGGTCAGAAGAACTGACACAACCAATGAACAAATCTACAGGTCAGAAGAACTGACACAACCAATTAACAAATCTACAGGTCAGAAGAACTGACACAACCAATGAACAAATCTACAGGTCAGAAGAACTGAGACAACCAATTAACAAATCTACAGGTCAGAAGAACTGAACCAATGGACAAATCTAAGGTCAGAAGAACTGACACAACCAAACAAATCTACAGGTCAGAAGAACTGACACAACCAATGAACAAATCTACAGGTCAGAAGAACTGACACAAACCAATGAACAAATCTACAGGTCAGAAGAACTGAGACAACCAATGAACAAATCTACAGGTCAGAAGAACTGACAACCAATGAACAAAACCAAGACACAACCAATGAACAAATCTACAGGTCAGAAGAACTGAGACAACCAATGACAATCTACAGTCAGAAAACTGAACAACCATGAACAAATCTACAGGTCAGAAGAACTGAGACAACCAATGAACAAATCTACAGGTCAGAAGAACTGACACAACCAATGAACAAATCTACAGGTCAGAAGAACTGAGACAACCAATGAACAAATCTACAGGTCAGAAGAACTGAGACAACCAATGAACAAATCTACAGGTCAGAAGAACTGACACAACCAATGAAACAAATCTACAGGTCAGAAGAACTGAGACAACCAATAACAATCTACAAACTGAACAACAATACAAATCTACAGGTCAGAAGAAACAATCACAGGACACAACCAATGAACAAATCTACAGGTCAGAAGAACTGAGACAACCAATGAACAAATCTACAGGTCAGAAGAACTGAGACAACCAATGAACAAATCTACAGGTCAGAAGAACTGAGACAACCAATGAACAAATCTACAGGTCAGAAGAACTGAGACAACCAATGAACAAATCTACAGGTCAGAAGAACACAACCAATGAACAAATCTACAGGTCAGAAGAACTGACGACAACCAATGAACAAATCTACAGGTCAGAAGAACTGAGACAACCAATGAACAAATCTACAGGTCAGAAGACACAACCAATGAACAAATCTACAGGTCAGAAGAACTGACACAACCAATGAACAAATCTACAGGTCAGAAGAACTGAGAAACCAATGAACAAATCTACAGGTCAGAAGAACTGAGACAACCAATGAACAAATCTACAGGTCAGAAGAACTGACACAACCAATGAACAAATCTACAGGTCAGAAGAACTGAGACAAACCAATGAACAAATCTACAGGTCAGAAGAACTGACACAACCAATGAACAAATCTACTGTAAAGTTTTGAACACTGAGACAATGTGATCCAATGAACAAAAATACAGGTCGAAGAACTGAAGAACAGTAGACATACAGCAATGAACAAATTTAGGTACAGTAAATCCCTGTAGACTCTAAGTTTTGTACAAAGCCTGTGTGTGATTTAGGTACACTGAGACAATCCATCCATGTAAAGTTTTGTACAGTAGCCTGTCTGTAAAGTAATGAACACAGTGGTGTAGAGTCTACAATGCTCTGTCTGTGATTTAGGTACAGTAAATCCCTGTAAAGTTTTGTACAGTAGCCTGTCTGTGATTTAGGTACAGTAAATCCCTGTAAAGTTTTGTACAGTAGTCTGTCTGTGATTTAGGTACAGTAAATCCCTGTAAAGTTTTGTACAGTAGCCTGTCTGTGATTTAGGTACAGTTAATCCCTGTTAAGTTTTGTACAGTAGCCCCTGTGTACAGTAGCCTGTCTGTGATTTAGGTACAGCAAATCCCTGTAAAGTATTGTACAGTAGCCTTTCTGTAAAGTTTTGTACAATAGCCTGTCTGTGATTTAGGTACAGTTAATCCCTGTTAAGTTTTGTACAGTAGCCTGTCTGTGATTTAGGTACAGTAAATCCCTGTAAAGTTTTGTACAGTAGCCTGTCTGTGATTTAGGTACAGTAAATCCCTGTAAAGTTTTGTACAGTAGCCTGTCTGTGATTTAGGTACAGTAAATCCCTGTAAAGTTTTGTACAGTAGCCTGTCTGTGATTTAGGTACAGTAAATCCCTGTAAAGTTTTGTACAGTAGCCTGTCTGTGATTTAGGTACAGTAAATCCCTGTAAAGTTTTGTACAGTAGCCTGTCTGTGATTTAGGTACAGTAAATCCCTGTAAAGTTTTGTACAGTAGCCTGTCTGTAAAGTTTTGTACAGTAGCCTGTCTGTGATTTAGGTACAGTAAATCCCTGTAAAGTTTTGTACAGTAGCCTGTCTGTGATTTAGGTAACAGTAAATCCCTGTAAAGTTTTGTACAGTAGCCTGTCTGTAAAGTTTTATACAATAGCCTTTCTGTGGTTTTGGTAATCCCTATAAAGTAAACAGATCCCTTACTTATCTGTGTATCGCTGTAGACAGCAGGTGGAGTTTTACTAAGTCAACATGACTCTACAATGGAGTAACAAACTTTATTGATACTTGTTGGAATTCCAAACAGATCACATGTTTCAGTGTAAACCTCAAGTTAATCCTTTCAATAAGACCACAGAGATTTTCCAATACCCTGCATTATAAACATGTTCACACTTTTCGGTTTCAATAAACTTGTGAAGACAATATATTTACTTGTGATTTTGAATGAATCTATCATTTCTTATCCCTGTTTTTGGATGGTGGAGGGTTTTGGTGGTAGGCCTAGGGATGATGGAGGAGGGTGGTGGTAGGCCTAGGGAGGTGGTTAGCCTGGGGAGGAGGGTGGTGGTAGGCCTGGGGATGTGTGGGAAGGGGGTGGTGGTAGGCCTAGGGATGATGGAGGAGGGTGGTGGTAGGCCTAGGGATGGTGGAGGAGGGTGGTGGTAGGCCTAGGGATGGTGGAGGAGGGTGGTGGTAGGCCTAGGGATGAACTGACTAAATCATTTTGCCTTGATTCTTGTTGGACTTGGAACCCAAAATAAAGGCCAAACAATTTGTTTAAATCAACAGAACAGGGTATATTACAATGAAGTCAGGCATTACCTATTGGGTGTATTCACATGGAACATTATCACTATATATTATTATTCATTAACTTGTTTAGATGTGTCAGTGTTTAATTAACTGTGATAAATAGATAACAATCTCTGAATATGATATCCAGAGGTGTCCCGACCATTCAAAATCTGTTTACAATTTCCTACAGGAAAAAAAATACAATTTTCGGCAGAAAAAAAAACACTAAAGGAAAACATTATATCATTATATACCTGTGTAAGTAAATTATCCATCAGTTTATAAAAATTTGTGTGTATATAAACACTATGAGTAGGAAATGGATCCTTTTAAATATAGTATAATTCCTTGTATATTATTTCTTGTATATTATAAGTAATTATATTAATCGTGTTCGTTACATTAATTTACATTATCTATGACCTGTGGAGTGTGATCTACCTGGTGATCAAAGGTTAATTTCCACCTTATCTCGCCTGTATTCCATCTGGCACTGTACATTGTGGCATTTAAAGTCGACATTCCATAGCTTACTGTGTTAATATTTCAAATTACAGCACATTCATACAAACTAATCATTTATAAAATTGTAACAATGAAAATTATCCCGCGAACAGAGGATTAGGAAAGGTATATAAGTAGATTACAATTCATACTGAAGGATTATAATTATAATCAATAAAGAATTTTAAAATATTGCTAGTATATAGTTTACATTCTAACGTGTCCCCCTAAATATTAAGACTCACACACACCCTGAGAACTTTAGTTAATTACATGTACCTTCAAGTCCTGCGTTTCAGTACTGATATCTTTAAGGTGTTTTACATATGTATTCAGTAAAAAACATTTTGTTATTCTGTATAATTTAGGCCTACACATTTCAGGATTCTTTTGTAGCATCAAGTATATGGTATCCGATAGTTATCAGTGAAATTTTCAAACATAAGAAAAATTCCTTCAAATATTTTTGAAGTCTTTCCCAATAGCAATATATATTCATCTTAGGTTATTGGGACTATTATGTGTATTCCCGTTTTTATTCTATATACATGGCCATTGATATTGAAAACTAAAACAAATGCTGGAATGTAATTGATCTACACATCTCAAGCGATTTCTGTCCTATATCCATCCGTACAGTGTCTATTACACAAAAAGACTATGAAATGTCTATTTCTAGTAGTTCTATCTTTTTTCTGCGTGCTATTACTCCAGAGTCCCATACCATTAGATCTGGAACAGTAGAGAACAGTAGCGCCCTATTAGGGGCGTAATTACAGCATTAAAGTATCGGCTTCCTTAAATAACCCAAGAAAACTTTTGGACAAACCATTTACTATGACAATGTGACATGTTTCTGTAAACATCTGCCTTGTATCATAAAGAACAAACAGCTTCAGACTGTAACTGACAACTCCTATTCCATCCAAACAATACATCTATAAGTTGTCTCTAACACTGTAAGGATCACTCGTCTTTTGGAGGATTGGAGGAATGGAATCATTTAACTTCAATGGAATCATTTAACTTCAATGGAATCAATTACATTTTAAATAACTGGATGAGAATATTTCAAATCTGGGCAAAGTGGAAGCGATTACAAGCCAGCACAGTTGACTGCTGGACCATCTATCAGATCCACAGTTAATTGAGAGGTTCTTGTTGTGTGAAAATAAGACTAAGGAGATTAAAGGATTTATATCAAAGACTGTTTTGTTACCCTTCAAAAATTCAGAAATTTAGGAATTATACACTTCTGAAATTAAAAAGAAATGTGTTCAACAAAGAAAATAGTTCTGTTTTGAGCTTGAGAAGGATGATGGAATTCTTATGGTGACCAGTTCTCAGGTCTATTTTAGATAACCAAGGAGGGGAAATCTAATAAGTGCATGGCATTTCAACTGAGAAATTCTAATGATTGCCAGTCTAAGTTTTAACGCTCTAACCAGGGGAAGAAAACTAGGGGGGGATAATCCATTATAACGATTCAGCCAAGGAATTTTGATCATGTTGTTTGGTTCTCGATCTTAGAAAACCAGGGGGAGCTAATCCGATGCCCGTATAAGCATGTGCACTATATTTAGTGCAGAAAGTCAGAAAATGTTACGCATAAAAATAAATGATTTGCCAAAAAAAAACCTCACCTGGCTGAATATTTTGCCCCAAACTCATCTTTGGTGTGGAATTTGTGCCCCAGACCAACAGCTGGTGTGTTGTTATCTAGTTTTATCAAAGCTGAGGGGCCAGACCCACATTGTAGTGGATCAATGGAGGAATCCATTGTACCAATACAGGGGCGGACCTTTTGTCAGCTTAAGGTCGATCAAGAAAAACATGTTTCCTTAAGTAGAATTGCCTGACAAAGCACTAAGCTTTTAACACCTCTTCGCAAATAAATTCTATCACAACTCTGTGATTTTTATTAAAAGACCTCATAATTGAAACCACCATGTCTCTAATCAAATGACTTTGATGTTTCAGACTCACAAAATAAAAGGACTTTAAATATCTTTGTAAGAGGAGTTTGAGAAGCGAAATTCAACTTAATTAGTACACTTATTTAATAATGATCCAAATCAGTACAGCTTAATAAGTTAACTTATTTAATAATAATAGTTTAAAGTTGATCCAAATCAGTACAGCTCAATAAGTTAACTTATTCAATAATAATAGTTTAAAGTTGATCCAAATCAGTACAGCTCAATAAGTTAACTTATTTAATAATAATAGTTTAAAGTTGATCCAAATCAGTACAGCTCAATAAGTTAACTTATTTAATAATAATAGTTTAAAGTTGATCCAAATCAGTACAGCTCAATAAGTTAACTTATTTAATAATAATAGTTTAAAGTTGATCCAAATCAGTACAGCTTAATAAGTTAACTTATTTAATAATAATAGTTTAAAGTTGATCCAAATCAGTACAGCTCAATAAGTTAACTTATTTAATGATAATAGTTTAAAGTTGATCCAAATCAGTACAGCTTAATAAGTTAACTTATTTAATAATAATAGTTTAAAGTTGATCCAAATCAGTACAGCTCAATAAGTTAACTTATTTAATAATAATAGTTTAAAGTTGATCCAAATCAGTACAGCTCAATAAGTTAACTTATTTAATAATAATAGTTTAAAGTTGATCCAAATCAGTACAGCTCAATAAGTTAACTTATTTAATAATAATAGTTTAAAGTTGATCCAAATCAGTACAGCTTAATAAGTTAACTTATTTAATAATAATAGTTTAAAGTTGATCCAAATCAGTACAGCTCAATAAGTTAACTTATTCAATAATAATAGTTTAAAGTTGATCCAAATCAGTACAGCTCAATAAGTTAACTTATTTAATAATAATAGTTTAAAGTTGATCCAAATCAGTACAGCTCAATAAGTTAACTTATTTAATAATAATAGTTTAAAGTTGATCCAAATCAGTACAGCTCAATAAGTTAACTTATTTAATAATAATAGTTTAAAGTTGATCCAAATCAGTACAGCTCAATAAGTTAACTTATTTAATAATAATAGTTTAAAGTTGATCCAAATCAGTACAGCATTCCTGGGATCAACACTACATGTACTGATTAAATCATAAATTATAATGATGTCAAATCTGAGAGATATTTGGAAATGGTGGAGGAAATATAAAATTGAAAATATAATAAATGTACTGGTATAATTATATAGTTAGGATCCGAGCAATGAAATGTCTTGCTAACCTTTATAAAACAATTGAATCTTGTTTGTGCTAATAACTGACAGCAGACCCATATTATTACATGTAACCATGGTCAAAGAGGAAAGTGACATCCACTAGCAGATGATCAGGTGTGTGTAATTATCTGTAGATTAGATCTACTGTACCGGCTATAAATCTCCTCCCTTTGTACCCCTATGGGAGGGGCAGTCACAATTTGTCACTCTTGTGTAACATGAACCATACCTGATCAGAAAAATTAGCGGGTACAAAACTTCTCCACTTTTATTTATATAATTACACCTGTTTCTCATGGGCCGAGTTTTAAATTTATTAGCTGCAGGTGGAAATATCGCTTTCTTTCACACACAAAAATGAAAACATAATATGTCTTCCATTTAGATATTATTTGTATTATGTAAGATTTTTATTTATGATACCCATTTTTGACAGGTAACATTGTCTTTCTTTGTATGCAGGTCCATTAAGTTTTACTCTCGTCTCCCATTGGAATGGTATTTACAAACAGAGGTGTGTATATGGAGTGTAGGACAAAAGCCCCCCTGGACAAAAGCCCCCCCTCTGGACATAAGCCCCTAGGACAAAAGCCTCTCCAGACAAAAGCCCCTTAGGATAAAAGCCAACAGCTTATTTCTATTTTTTTAGATATTTATTTGCTATTTGATACATTTGGGTATTATCAGAGAAGAGTGTCAAACATAATAAAAAAAGCATAATTATGATGTGATCATTTGATTTCTTTTAATTTTTGAGTTATTGATATCAAAGAAATAATAAAAAAACATGTATACATAGACATTAGAATGTTATATATACAAGAAACCATTAATGTTTACTTTATCATAATTTAACACACCTACCAGGCTAACAGCTTGATGTTTGCATTGATTATATATAGATAATTAGGAAAGTATGTTTAATTACAAAATATTTCTATCATATAGTGTCATAATTAGATTAACATCAATATAATTTTTTACATTTTTTTTATCTATAAATCATGAAATCAATTTATCAAATTTTTAGTAAAATCCCAATAATCCAGTAAATTATTACATTGTGTCTTATTTTGAACTACATGTATATTTGAAGAAAAAAAAACTGATATAAGAAAATATTTCATATTTTTTTTTTCTATATTTTTGAATTTAATTTTTTTGAAAAATGAAGGGGCTTTTGTCCTCTTTTCCATTAGTATGGAGGGGCTTTTGTCCAAGGGGCTTTTGTCCTAGGGGCTTTTGTCCTAGGGGCTTTTGTCCAAGGGGCTTTTGTCCAAGGGGCTTTTGTCCAAGGGGCTTTAGTCCTAGGGGCTTATGTCCTAAGGGGCTTTTGTCCTAGGGCTTTTGTCCTAAAGGGCTTTTGTCCTATGGGCTTTTGTCCTAGGGGCTTATGTCCTAGGGGCTTTTGTCCTAGGGGCTTTTGTCCTAGGGGCTTTTGTCCAAGGGGCTTTTGTCCTAGGGGCTTTTGTCCTATGGGCTTATGTCCTAAGGGGCTTTTGTCCTAGGGGCTTTTGTCCTAGGGGCTTTTGTCCTAGGGGCTTATGTCCTAAGGGGCTTTTGTCCGTACCCCGTGTATATGTATACATGTAGTTCCTTTGAAAATTGATTACTAGATGGATGTGGTTATACAATTAACGATGTACCTGCCTAATTAGTGTAACCAAGGAAATAAAACCTTTGTAGTCTGTTTCCTATGTCGAAAAAATTCAACATACCTTTGTTTGCCTTCTTACTTTGTGTAATACTGAAATCCAGTAATTATTCTGAAAATCTTGCAAGTAAAATGCTTCAAATCTTTCAAAAGTTAATTATTTAAATTTTGAAGTGAAGCCAAGAACACTAATATTTGTGATCTTCTTAAATATGTAAAATAATTAAAACACAACTTTCCTCTCAAATGGTATATTAAGATGAAATATTTAACATCAATTGATATCTGACACAAATATTGACATTGTCTCATATCAGCCAGTAAAACAGATTTATGCTGTAATGTCTGACACATTGACTTTGAACTGCAGCTTAATATCAGTTTAGCCAGGTGTCACTAAGGTTGTGGTTAGTTTAGACAAGTGTCATTGAAGTGATGGTCAGTTTAGCTAGGTGACACTCAAGTGATGGTCAGTTTAGCCGGGTGACACTGTGGTGGTGGTGGTCAATTTAGCTATATGTCACCATGAAGTGGTGGTCAGTTTAGCCGGGTGACACTGTGCACTACCAGTATGATACTGTGATTACCTATGACAGATGTCAGTCCTCACCAGGTGGGTAACATTAAATATTAACACCACACATAGCTAGGTCTAGTGCTAATAATACATCACAAAAGGGGCAGGACTGGCCAGAAAGGCATTTCAAATATTGTGAGGAATTCACTAGATCACACAATACTTATAATGGAATAAAAATATACAAACATATTATAATGTTATATTTCCATTGTTATAGAAGACAATATTAGTAAATGTTTAATACATCATGTTGATTTCAATACTTTATCATATCAAATTAAATATAAAACTACTTCAACTTAATTATTGAAACACATTTACTTGATTTACTTAGTTGTGTTAGTTGAGAAATAAATGTTATATTATCATGTTAAATTTTACACACAAAAAAACATGTAACAATTTTATGATATTACCCCCATAAACTGTCCACTACTAATACTAAATACTGTAACAAAAATTGAAACAATGTTTTTAACTAAAGCTAAACCAATGATTTACAGACAAAGACATGCCCAACATTTTTACACAGATCTTATCGAATTTTAAATGCCGGTTTTACGTGTCTTACAGGTGATTTGTAAACAACAGAACTTGTGTCTTCTGATTTTAATTATCTGTCAAATTTAAATACTCACCTTTTTAGAGTCTTGATACTTTCGGATGACAGTAAATACATGACATTCTCGTGTGCCGACTCAACTTGTTCTTGTGAAAATCCATCACTCCTTTCCCCGTAAAAACAATGGGCTATAGTACCATCCGTGTCTAAATTCTGACTTTCCTTTACGTAGTATCCTACCAATAACCCGATAAGAAACAGAACAGTCGATCCCAAAATAAGTAATGAAAACATCCATGTGCTCACACATCGCACCGACGATGATTTTGTAGACGATTCTGGGTCGTATAGTCGACGAATATCGGCAGGGTCGATGGAATCCATCGAACTCCAAGAGCGAAATTTTGCTGGCGACTTCGGCGTCGCCATTTTCAGATCTGATTAAAATCCGGCGAAGTGAAAACACCTCACTAAAATCCCCTCACCTGTCGCTGTCTTCAAAGCGTTTACCTGAACGGCCCCGTGAATTTCGGGGGTGGTCTCAAAAATGAAAATCACCCCGACTAGGTTTACTCACTTCTGTGGCGTAGCACGCATTGTACTCGTCAGACAGGAATCCCTGTTTGCGCCACATTACGTAATACCTACACTTGAACTGGAGCAACACTTGGTCATTTTATTGACCCAACCATGCAATACCCCAAGGGAAGGAAAGCGGTATTCAAAAACTGTACAAGTTTTATTTCACACGAGCTAGACACATACGTTACATTTTTAGAAATAATTATAATTTTGAATTTTATACCCCTGGCAACTAACAACGTGGAAATTAATAATGTTCTTCATACGTATTCAATTTTACGGAAAACAACCAATTAAATTAATTGTAATTTTAATTTAAAACAGTATTTTGAGACAACAATAAGTAATAATGCAGCGAAAAAACTAATTGAATAAAGTTATGGAGGTGTTGGCTATTTGATATAGTATTTTACACGTGTCAATCAACCATTCCCCTTGATTGTAGCATACTACATCATCATGGGGTTTTTTCAGCAATCAAATGTTAACGTTAAGCTAAGTTATGAGAAAGATGCATTTTGAAATTCGATGTATTGTATCACCAACAACACTTACACATGTAACGCGCACATTATTTTTTTTACTATATACTTTTTAATGTGACCACTTTCCAGTACCTGTCTCTGAAAATGATAGCATTGGCCTACCTGAAGTATATAAGATGATAAGCCTAATGAACTAAATGTTGGCACCGGACTGTACGAGCCTTTTTAGAGCACACAAGAAGGACAGACTATAGACTTTTAATGTCTTATAAATATAATATGTGTGTCCGATATTTTCATATCTGTCAATTCTGTTATATCAAATTGAATTCCAACAATAACGTGATAGCAAATACTGCAAAGGATGCAAGAGTAATCTCCCCTTTTGCACCCTGCCGGACAAGTATCACCCTGCCGGACAAGTATTACTTAAAGGTCCACTACATTTCGGAAACAAGAATTAAAAGTTTATTATAATAACATCATAAGAAAATTTGTACCGATGGCTTATGATGAGGTTACAAAATCAAACAAATGCATGGTTCCCTGCGTAATCTACATTGTACGTGTATACTACAATATATTCCTATTACCAACTATAATGCGTGTTATTTAGGCCGACGGCGGGAAACATAAGACGACCCGCGTTATGAATATTAACATTTATTTTATTTTTATCCATTTTAGAAGGCGATGATGAATGTATTAATGCATGTAATGGTAAGTGTAATATATATTTTTTTTAATATAGAAAATTATCTATCTCGTTTTACATCCCCATTTTAAAAATTAAAAGCCGTTTCGGAACGGTAGAGGACCTTTGGTTTCTACAGTAGGTAGATCTTTGGTACACTTCGTTCTCTCTCAATACGTAAACCATAGCGGAACATGATAGAAAATGCAGCGCATGTTGTTTACATAGAATCGTTTACGAGTCTAGACGTCCATATCGATCATCAAAGATTTAATTCGCAGCTTGGCCATATCATGGCTACATCAAAAACGCAAGCAAACTCTGAGTTCGTAGAACTGACACTTAAATCTGTATTCGATGATTTATATATCGACCCGTATCTAACCCTGTATAGTACCCTAGTTATTGGCGGGAAAATACAAAGCTGCTGTCCTCCAAAAAAAAATTATTTTTATTTTTAAAACTCAAACAGGCATAATCTCTATACGTAATGCGCCATGGTTCTGGCCACAGGAAGGAGGAGGAATCGAATGGGTATTTTTTTCTCTAAAACTAAAACTTATGTAGACCAGAGATTTAGAAAGTAATTTTAAAATTCCCGTGAGACTTAAATTTATTGGGTTTTTCCCATTTACTTATTATAATCAACTAGACAGTGCAAAAATATCTAATAGATGATTTGCATTTCTCAATGATATAAGCGGCAAATTTGTAATGACGTAAGGAACACCTGACAAAATCGCGTGCCTGACAGCTGTTGTCAAAATGGCGAAGCACTGTCGTTTGGACAACTTACGAAGCGACAATCGCTTGAAGAATTTGGATTTTATGTAAAGCGTGATATTACATATTTTCCTCGGTGTAAAATATATGAAGATTGATGCAGATATGCATGGATATTCTTATACGGGCGAAAAAACTAGTGTTGGCAATGTAAATGTAGTGAAAATTGCCCAGGGATGTCAAGCGTCCCGAAGACCCCTGACCGGACACTACCGGAAGTGACGTTGGGGCTCCCGCTTGAGCCCCAGTTCCAGACCTAGCCCCAACCGAAACGGACGTGTGAGTTGTTGACCACCCCTGTATTGGAGCTATTTGGAGCCAGACACAGCCCAACGATGGCGTCTACGCTTGCTGTCGAGCCCGCGACGCGGAGTAGGTGAGCCAGTCATTCAGCGGACTGTGTTACATTCAGTTTTCACAACATTGGCGACGAGGATAAACTGGTCGGGGACGACTATGTGTGAACCACGTGCGCGGTAGCACGTCGTAGTAGCACACACGTGTACCCCAAGGATTAGTATATTGCGAGTTGGTACTGTTGTTTATTGTATAGGTTTATTTTTTCATTAATATTTACAAAGCAACCATTTTTCGGCCCTGTATTTTATATTTCGTTTTTTTATGCTAAATTAATTTTGGAAGGTGAATATTTAGTGGCATCTCAGAGCGAGACTCGCACTGGGTTCTTCCGCTAATATACTTCCTGTTTCCGGTTGCTATATATTCAGCTGATATTGTTTACATTTTGACATATCTGAGTGTGATTGCTGTGATACTATGATATTGTAGTATTATTTAGCTTTTGTGCTCATATTTTACTGGTTGGTTTTCTAAATTGAATTAACAGTTTATAATAAGAGAGGTGTGACACTCACATATTTCTTGTTCAAATTTCTGTCGATGTCGATAGGATTTTGACTTGTATTTATTCTATTTTTGTTTTTGTTTATTTTTTTTTATCAAACCATCCAGTAACACGCACCACTAACTAGGGGTAATTTTGTATTTGTTTATACTTGACATTGAGTTTATATTTTTCAGGTTTGTATGAAATAAAACAATATACACTTGTATACTCTGTCGGTACCGATAGCAGTTATACTTCTATACAGTGTTATTTTTTATTTTTAGTACAATTAAATTTATATTCGGGTTACGATTATAAGAATTGAATAATTTGTTTGTCGGTGTCGACATCAAATTTACTTAAGGTATCTGTGTTATTTTTCCCACATCTTGTCAATATAAGGAGGGGAGGAGTGTGGTGTCATGTGTTGTGATATCATTTCAACACTCTCCTCTGTACCTTGCACATAATTCCTGGGATATTGTCTTCATATATTTTTGGGTTAAACTTCAATATATATATATCAGTCAGCATGGCTAGAAGACCGCCCCCAGTCTATCCATTACGAATCAATTTCTGTGAGGAGGAGTATTTTCATTTGCTTCCCTTTGTTAGTGAAAATGTGGCAGAGCAGATCCGTAAGTTTAAGGACCTCTACGGCAACATTACACCAAAGTCCCTGTCACAGATACCCAATGTGAACATCAAAAGGTCATTGTTTGACCTGATTGACTTTACACTAAACCCTAAACTATTTGGTCTCGATGTCGAACCAGGTATTAGAACAACATCCAAGACTTTTGCGGAGAGGGTAAATGCTGTATCAGATAGCTGGGAAAACAATGCACAGCGACAGAGCAAAAGTCGAAAAGTGTGGGATGTGACAGATGAGTGTACACACCATGACAACCGTTCATTCAGAAAATCCACCAAGCCATCCAGCAAGTACTATCTCGACAGCGAGGATAATTCATCATCACGTATGTCACACTCACGTCGACATACATCCAGACGATTCCAGTCACCTCCAGTCTCAACTAGACGGTCTCGTCGAGTGGATTCATCTCACTCGGATTCGGACTGGGACAGATGCTATCGCTATTCGCACAGAAGGCCACGTCGGGATACGACACCATCTGATAGCGATAGTGATGATGATGTTGATTATGGTCGGAGATCGACCAAATCTAACAACTGGGACAAACGCTATAGGGGCAGAAGGCTACGTCGGGATACGACGCCATCTGATAGTGATAGTGATGTTGATTGTGGTTGGAGATCGACCAAATCTCGTCAAAGTCTCCATCCCCCGACTTTACCTAAGGCATTGAAATTCAATGGGACCTCTGATTGGTTATTATTCAAACAGAAGTTTACCAGATATGCAGATAATGCGGGATGGAGCAACCGAGCACGCAAAGATGCATTGCGTAGAGCCTTGGCCGGTAAGGCTAGGGATTTCTACAGATCAGTAATGAAAATGGTTAACAAGATTTCCTATAGAAGACTCCTCCGTGACTTTGACTGCCGGTTTAAATCGGATGAATCACCAGGAACCGCACAGACCAAGTTTCAGCTTGCGGAGCAACGCAAAGATGAAGACCTATATGATTGGGGGGATAGGATCCTGTCACTAGCATCAAAGGCATTTCGTGATCGACCTGAAGTGTGTGTTGAGAACCAAGCAATATTCCATTTTTGCCTTGGCTGTAGAGATCAAGAGGCTGGTTTGTATGTGGGCATGGGTGAACATAAATCCATTGATAAGGCAATAGATGCGATGGAGCGGTACCAATGCACACGTAGAAGGCAAGAGAGGCAGACGACATACTCTACCTCAAACAGGTACATGTACAAGACAGCATCTTGCCAGCCATGCAGCAGACAGACTAAACTTGAGGACAACTGGTCATCTTCAACAACGTCTTCCAGTGAGGATGAAGAGACTCCATATCCTTCAGCAAAAGAGGTCAAATCACGACACAGCTATCTACGCCACGGTGATGTGACAAAAACTAAATTGCAGTCCTCCATGAAACGGATGACGGGTCATGAGAGATGCTTGCCTGCACGAGAGGATAAATTAACCAAAGCTGTGGATACAATGATTACCAAGATCCCTACTATCCTCGACAAGTCACGGCGCAATGCAAAGAATGACCGGAGTCGGTCAGCTGCACCAGCAGGACAGGGTTATGGATCTGGCCAGCCCCGATATTCTAGTAAAGAATATCCCAGTAAGATGGGATACAAACCAAAGTTATCAACAGTTGACGAGCTCAAAGTTGAAAATATTATTGTGGATGGTTCCATGGTAGATTCCACGGGAAATGGTTCAGAGATTGACTCAAGACTCTCACCAAGTTCAAAACTGATGTTAAAAGAACCGTCTAAGAGAATTGCAGAACACACTGGTGTCAGTGATATGTGCAGGATCAGTGTCTCTCCAGAGGAAGTTGCTCCACCGGAGTCGGTGGCTAAAGTACACGGCCAGATATATCAACTAATTCCCAAGCATTTACATACGTTTTGGAGTCCCTCACATCTGAAGAAATTGGTGGGGGAGGAGAAAAAGGAGGTGATTATGTCTGATAGTCCCAGTCCAACTCTGATGAAATTGGTAGGGGAGGAAGTGAAGGATGTCAGTATTCCTAAGGACACTCGAGTAAAGGCCAGTGAGGTGGTCAGCCTACCTGGTCAGGAACAGGATAATGGAAAGGAGGTTATTATTCCTGTGGACATTCAAGGAACAGTCATCCTTAATGTAAATAGGCCTGGATATGTTCAGGGTTATGAAACTGTCATTCAGAGGCTGGTAGCTCTGGTGGCACCCTCTCCTATGAAAACCACAAGTGCAAACCCAGAGCCGGTGTCGGCTTTATTCCTGCAGAAGGGTCCACCAATTATGTTAAGATATCCACTGATTCTAATACAAAAGAATCCAGCTGCACTTCTGGATGACTTAAATGGCTCATATGTCCTTGATATCGAGCCTCCTTTCTCCAACATACCAGAGGGACCCCCAGAGATATCTCGCCAGATTGTCGATGTCGGAATGGCAGAACCCTATACTACGGAGGCCTCGGGACCGAGAAGGGTTGTTGAGCTGCAGTCATTTCTGCGTACTATCTATGCTAGTTTAGCTAGGGGGTGCCCAGCTTCCCCTGACATCTCAATGGATAAGGCTTCATGTCCAAGCCCTGCCAGGGCCAAAGAACCACGAAGCCTAAATAAGGCTCACCAGGAAACTGTGTCGCATTCCCGAGGGCGGGAACACAGATTAGATCCTGCGGTAGCAGTGACCTTGGTCTTAAGACATGGTCAGGTTCAGCAGACTGAGGGAAGACTGATCAGTTGTTATCAGCAGGGATCGCCTGAGTATCTGGGATCAAAGCCTGAACAGAACAAAACAAAGGAGTGTTTGGAACCCTTGTCTACGCAACAAGGTAATAGGAATTGCTATATCCCCTTGAAAGGATCCAAGAAGGACTGCTTGGATTTGACAGCAGCGTTAAGGCCTCAAGTGGCAATTCGTGATTACCTTAATCACATCAACCAATACCGACTGATTTCCCAGGCAACAAAGGTACGAAGGAAAGCCATGATCACTGTATGTCGGACCCTGGACGAACCAATACCTGATTGGGTCATCCCTGACCTGGTGGACAGTGCAAAGGCCCTAACGCACTGGCAATACCCGACGGTGACCACCACAGCTGAGCCAAATACGGCAGTAACGGAGCTTAGGGAGACTTATGGGTCAACCATCTCTCAGTCAGCCCGTTTGTCATCGGTACACGATGACATATGTTTCCACCCTGAATATGGTGGGGTATTACCAGAAGAGGAAATGGAGGACTATCTACCTTGTGGCAGCCCTTTCCCTAGAGCCAAGACCTGTGGTAGACTTTGGTTATCAGAAACCACATTGGTACAGGACATAAAGGATTCCCTTGAGGCTGGGTACCGCCCGAGGGTAATGGGAGGAGTAGTGGTATTCTGTGACCTTAACAACTACCCTACCAAAGTTGAGATCTCCCAAACCAACAGGGAGGGTTTCCACGGGGACGTTGGAGCCTACCTTAATGGGCTGTTGTCATCTGAAGATAATCACTCTATCCTGAGGCTGACAAAGCAGCCAGGGGTTAAAGTCTCCAGTGAAGTCGGTATCGACCTAGCAATGACTTTCCCTGATCTCCAGTATAAGTGGGAACGTGAACCACAGGTTATCCAGCCCTACCAGGTTATGAGGTTGCCCCTTCCGGTACTGTGTGACCTAGTTCCCCCATGGCAGTTTGCATACCTGTACACCCTAAGGTCCGAGACTGAGCTTACACTACCAAGCCCGAAGATACCATGTCACTGCCTCAGCGGAACCGGTTTGGCAGTTCAAACATTGCAGAGACGGTTCATAAACACCTACTGTAGTATGTCTGGAAGGACCAACCCTTACCATCACAATGGCACTCATTGTCGGACCCTGTGGGTCATTGCCTGGGGTCAGCTTGTCCGGGAAATGGACTTAACTTACTCCCGGGTAACTCGAGGGCACCCATACAGTAACCCATATCTGTTGGGCTATGCAGCTCAGCGGATAGCAGAGATCCTCAGGGACCTCGACATGGAAGTCGTCCTAGGACTGACAGATGAGAATCCTTCTCGTCTGTCTGACTAGGGTGACCAGCTCATTCCCAACCCCGGAGACGGTGGTTGCCTGACGCCCGAAACGGTAACAATAGGGTATCTCTGGACCGATAACGGCCCAGCCAGATGTATCACTCGAACCGGTGCCGGTTCACTGAAACAGAAATCCCAGGACTCCTTTGATCCCTGGACCTACCACCAAGTCCCAAATATAAAGTGGGGAGGAATGTAGTGAAAATTGCCCAGGGATGTCAAGCGTCCCGAAGACCCCTGACCGGACACTACCGGAAGTGACGTTGGGGCTCCCGCTTGAGCCCCAGTTCCAGACCTAGCCCCAACCGAAACGGACGTGTGAGTTGTTGACCACCCCTGTATTGGAGCTATTTGGAGCCAGACACAGCCCAACGATGGCGTCTACGCTTGCTGTCGAGCCCGCGACGCGGAGTAGGTGAGCCAGTCATTCAGCGGACTGTGTTACATTCAGTTTTCACAACAACAACAACAACATCGAAATTTAGAAACAAGGAAGTAACTACGTTTCTGAACTATGAACGATAACTCTGGCTAGATCGACGGTTTCCGGCCTGCCGACAGTAACACAAAGTTCAGTTTTATCCGGATGATTTAATTAAGGTAAGATTATGTAATATGTAAACATAATGTGAACTAGTAGATGCAAATTGTCCTTGAACTATGGTACGCAGGCGCAGTAGTAAAGATAAGCTTAATAGCTTATAAGCGCATGTTGTGACGACGAGATTGAAAGTGAAAGTAGAAGTTAAAACTTGGATCAGGACCCCATTCGGATCACGGATTAGAAATAATGCTCTTTTTACCACATGCACATTTTACCTGAAAAATGAACTTGCATGAAGTCATAACCATACACTTCCGGTATATTTAAACAAAATTTTAAAATAGTAATCGACTTTATTATGCTTGATAAAAACACGATATGTGAAAGATCAGTGGCAAAATTTGCTATAGAAAGAAAAAATGTTGTTTTGGTGATCCTGTATCTGTATCTGTTACGCCGCTATATCCCAAGACTGGTAATTTTGCGCGCGGGTGAGAGAGAGCGCAGGAGGTGGTTAGTAGCGCGTTTTGAGTGCTGATCTGAATGCCTCGATACTCAGCCTCCCGGCCCGCTGCAATGAACTACACTATTTTCCAGGTGGTTCCAATCTAGTATATAGTTCTAGTGAAGAATGAGTTTTTGTATTGGTCAGTCTTTGGCGATTTAACTCTGAAGCCTCTGTCGTTGTTACATATTGATCTTTGAACGATGTTGATGGAATTAAAGTCACATAGGTTCTTAGCAGTAATTTATGTCTTCCCTGTTTTTTTTGGTAGAAGGTAATCTGATGGAGTTATAGTTGGCACTAACCCCTCCACGACCCTGTATAGATATACGAGTCTGTTGTGTCGACGTCTGACCTCTAATGGTGGTAGGTCCAGATTGTTCAGCATTGTTGTTACACAGCCTGTGTTGTTGGATCTATAGTCTCCCGTGATGAATCTTGCTGCACGGTGCTGTATACGCTCTAGGGTATTGATGTCATTTTGGTAATATGGGTCCCATACTATTGATCCGTACTCTAATATTGGTCTTTACTAATCCTACATATGCGCTACGCCTACTAGATTGTGGACAGCTGCGTAGGTTCCTTCTTAAGAAGCCGAGGGTGGAGTTTGCTCTATTGGATATGTTGGTTATATGTTGGTGCCATTTCATGTCCTCAGAGATGGTAATTACCAGAAGTATGTATTTTGATCGCACCTGTTGAAGGATAGTATTGTCCAAGTTGTAGAAGTGGGTGGTCTTTTGTTTAATACTTAGGATGTAGCATTTTCTTAGCGTTAAACTTCATACCCATGTGTTAGCCCAGGTTTCCAGGTGTTTAAGGTCTTGTTGTAGAATTACATGGTCGTTGTGCGATCTTATCTTCCTATAAAGAAGGCAGTTGTCTGCAAACAGGCGGGTTTGTGATTGGACACAATCAGGGAGGTCGTTGATATGACAAAGAAACAATATTGGTCCTAGTACCGTACCCTGGGGGACCCCTGAGTCCACAGACACTGATTTGGTTTGGACCCCTTCAAGGACTACTTGCATAGATCTTGCAGTTAGAAAGTGGGATAACCATAAGTGGATTGGCCCATCTATTCCATAAGATGTCAGTTTGTGTAGCAGTTTCTTGTGTGGAACGGTGTCGAACGCTTTGGAAAAATCCAGGATGGCACAGTCTGTTTGCGTATTATTATCGTGCGAGTGCAGTAGGTCTTCCATGTGACGATGAGTTATGATTCACATGAATACCCGCTCCTGAAGCCATGATTGAGGTTGGTAAGTATGTTATTGTTCTCTAGGTGGTACATGAGATGGCGGCAGATGATGTGTTCAAGAATTTTGCATGAGACGCAGGTAAGGGATATGGGTCTGTAGTTTTCAGCCAGGTGTTTATCTCCCTTCTTGTAGACGCTAGTGATGTTTGCCTTCAGCCAGTCTGTTGGTAATTTGCCGGAGTCCAGGGATATCTGGAAGATGGCACTGAGCCCGAATGGGGTCCTACGTCCTTATGTAGATCTAGACAATATTTTGCATAAACTTAAAGCCAAAGAATATGTCTGTTTAGGGTTTAATTTTGGTAAAAAATTTAAACTGATCATAACTGAAGTGCTAAAACAAACTCAGCATATTTCATTTAGACTAGTGATTAAATAGTTGGACTTGTGATTTTTTTTTTTTTTTACTAGTCCAAATGACTAGCAGCGAAAAATGTTAACGTCACAGACTGAAAAACAGCTGTGATGAAGTTTTCAGACGTTGGTCCTCGTGCCGGGAACGGAGTGGAGGCAGGGTATGATTATTCGTTCTAACTGAAAAAAGTGACTGGCCTACCGACCCTACTGGTATTTTTTTGCCAAAGTAACCCTAAACAGACCTTTTTTGTTCTAATAAAGTGCAATTGTTCTCAATATGGATCAAGTTCATATTTAAAGATGCTCCACTGCCAACAGAGCATAATAATGACATTCATCATTAAAACAATGATTGATGTTTAATCATGTATATATATGTCTAATTAACACAAAAAATAGTATAAGATAATTTATTTTGTCTTTGGGGCATGCACGTGAGTCAGTACTTCATTCCATATATACATATCAGGGCTTTTTCTCACTGCTTTGGGAATGGGGCCTATGGCTTTGAATTTGGGAAAATGTGCGACAAAACCAGGATTTGGGAAAAATTATGATATTAAGCATAACAAATAAGAATTTTTTATTTCCAATGTATTTTATGTACTTTTCTGAAGCCAATTCACAAATACTTAAAGTCTTAACCAACTAAGCTCATGTAATATTTTTGGATAGTTTTGAAAGAAATTTCGATTTTGGAAAATTGAAGGCTTGAATTGGGAAAAATTTAGAGGTTTTGCCATGGGGAATGGGGCCGATTTTCGGCCCCAAATCATGTTGAAAAAAAGCCCATATAGGATATAGTGCCACAATTTTTTTTTCAGGATGCAATTAATTACCAGTATATTTCATATTTTTAACTTGAAGCTCAAACTTTTCAATGCTGGTAATGGTGTGAATTAAGCAACTTTTGTAACTGAAGAAAAATACTAAATCGTCTGCTCCTGTTTTTGATAGTAAAAAAATACCAATTGTCAGCGGTGGAGCATCTTAAGATTTTACTAGACATGACTGATACATTTTTTTAGGCATTTGGTTACAAAAATTACATTTGTGTGTGTGCATACATAATTTAGGATCTATATATACCAGTTCAGTACATATGTACTAAATGTATTTGGTATGGAGAGTCAGTAGAGTCGTATATTTGCACAATGGATAATAATCTTGGTCAAGGCACTCGACAAGTGTATTTTTTCTGCTTTTCAACATTTGCACCCATCTACATTAAAGGGACAATTTACTCAGGCTAATTCTTTTACATAACCACAAAGTAAAATTGGCATAAATGCATAGTTTTATATTTCTTATGAAACATATAACATAAAATATTGACAAATTTCATGTCATTGTTTAGTTTTTAATTGATACCGTTGTAATAACAAATCGTTGATCAGTATGATTAAGCAGGTACAATATGTACGCTGTACCCATACCCGAGCCAAAGTCAAGAACGCTAAACAAATGAACTACATAACCACTGAAGAGGTGATAAAATGATTTTTTAGGCAAGACCATTCACCTAATAAGGTAAACACACTACTGTCAGAGCGATTTGAGCAGTTCTAGACATAAGCTGCTTTACTCTACGAGCAAGGGACAGGGTTCGGCATACAATATGTTTGACCACAATGTGTAATGGCGGACAGCGAGCGAGTTTGAACATTTCACAAGCGTTCCATCACCATGGGCTTTTCTGGCATATCACAGTAAAACCGACTGATCTAATTTCCATTAGAACTGGGTTTTTTTCCGATATATGTACAGATTTTAATGATCTCTTAGACTGAATTGTCCCTTTAAGTTAACCAAGAGAAGATGGTTGAGAGTCTAATATTGATATTTTAGGAAAGATCTAGGCTGGCCAGAGTTCATCATATACTCATTGACACATTTTAGATCCATTCTTTAATGTTGTCAAAATCTTATGATTTTATTTCTGAAATTGACTTGGGCAAAGCTCTAAATAATTCTTGCCTGTTGCAATTCTAGCTCTGATTGAATAACAACATCTCAAGTAAATAGCTTCCCCTCATGACTCAATGACAGGCAGTCATGATACACTTGTACATTATTATATGCATACTCACACATAAGGCCAAAAAAACAATGTTTGTTTAGGGTTACATTTGCAAAAAAGATAGGGTTGGTAGGTCAGAATAGTGTCTCTCACTCTGAAGCAATGGCTGAAACCTTAGTCTGAGATCGAAATCCTGACTTTTAAATTTTTTTCGAAGAAAAGTGGAGAAAAAAATTAGGGTCGGGGGTAAAAAATTAGGGTCAGTCGGGTAACCCTAACAAATTTTTTTTTTGGTCTACATAATGTAATGCTCTCAGCCTCTAACTGTGAAATGATTTGAATATTTATACATGTATAAAGTACAAACTTTTATGTATGTTTTAACCTTTTAGCTATCTTCTACGTTGTTTTCAGTCTGAACTTTTACTATACGGTTATATATGAAGAAAGCCATGGCTAGTATAGCTACAGGTTTGACCAGCACGGTCAAGTTAAATGATGGAGTCACCATGCCCTTATTTGGTCTTGGGCTGTACTTGTCAGAGTCTGGACAAGGCGGACAGGCCGAGCGGGCAGTCACTCATGCTTTGTCGAAGGGATACAAACTACTGGACACAGCGGAATTCTATGGGTAATGTTACTTGTCTCTGCGTAAGAGTAATTGCTAGTACATTGTATAGGGTTTTTTGATACCTTCATTCAACAATGAATTTTTTATCTCTGAGCCTGCATAAAATATATGAAGTTTCACAAACATTCTTAAATCTCTTGGCTTATATATATTTAGTGATTAATTTTTAATCTTAAAATTTCCCATAGTTAAGGAAGTTTTCTTAACTTGAGTTTTTTCCCTATAGTAAACTTTTGTATTGCTTTCCTATTCAAAATTTTAAGTGAAGAAATGTCTGGATTTTTGCATGAAATTGGGGCCTGGTTTGGGAACTAAAATGCCACATAGCTGGCTAGCTAGATAGATAGATTTCTTTATTTCCTCTGGTTAGAGATTTACATCAATCATATCTTTTGTTTACATCAAATCAAAACAACAAAGTATATACACAATCATAGAAGAGTGTTCATCTCTGCAATCATTGCAGGCACCAGATCAGCAATATTTACCATCATTATAAAGCCCACTTTTCTTGGTCCAAGAATATGTCTTTTGAACTTCCAAGTATAAAATTGCATTGTCTTTCGTCTGTTAAATGGTCGAATTTTACGTAATCCGATACGTCTAATACGTTTACTAAAAACTCTAATAAATTAATAATGTATCGCGACTTTTGAATATTGCCAGACACTGGACTGGAAAATGAACCGTTATATTAGCAATTTCTTTCTTACATATTTAAAATGTCATCATGTTTTTCTCATGACGATATGATAATTTTACCAGTTCGGCAAGCTTCCATGTATATTTCGGTTAATCTAGACTCAGTAGTCACAGCGGGTTAGGACCATGAGTGTAGTGAATTGAATTGTATGTCTGTAGTCTTTTAGAAGATACAATAGCGTCTTGCCAGTTTTTAGCTCACCTTATCCAAAGGGCCAGTGAGCTTAAGTCATGGCGCGACATCTGTCGTCCGTCCGTCAACATTTCCTTTAAATCGCTACTAGTCATAGAGTTCTGCATGGATTGTAACCAAATTTGCCCACAAACATTCTTGGGTGAAGAGGAACAGAACTTGTATAAATTTTGGCTCTGTGACCCCCCCAGGGGCAGGAGGGGCAGGGCCCAATAGGGGAAATAGAGGCAAATCCTATAAATCACTACTTGTCCTAGAGTTCTGCATGGATTTTAACCAAATTTCGCCATAAACATCCCTTGGGGGAAGGGGAACAGAACTAGTATAAATTTTGGCTCTGACCCCCTGGGGGCAGGAGGGACGGGGCTCTATAAATGGCTAAATGTCCTAGAGTTCTGCATGGATTGTGACCAAATTTGGCCACAAACATCCTTGGGGGAAGGGGAACAGAACTTGTATAGATTTTGGCTCTGACCCTCTGGGGGTAGGAGGGATGGGCCCAATGGGGGAATTAGAGGTAAATATTCAAATTCTTTCAGAAAAGAAACAATGAACCTGTATTCAGAACATTACTTGCCATTACAAACCAGGTGAGCGATACTGGCCCTCTGGGCCTCTTGTTATAATATAAATTCTCGACTGTTTTTCTACAAAAGATGTCTAGTAATTTCTCCTGTGTAATATTTTGACATATGTCACTAGTGTAATATCACCTGGAGCGAATTTCATTGGCTGGGAATTCATTGTGATGTCATGACAGAAACAATTAAATGACATTAGGAAAGATTATGCAATGTCAGAATTTCAAGGACAGCATCACTAAATGGCATCACTGCTAGATCATCACAAGTGAGATTCTTCGAAATGTATGCCGTAGTTATGTGATAATTATCTTAAATTTGTGTTATTTTCATTTGAGATTTTATGAAACTTGTCTCAAAGTTTTAATTTTTGCTCGCTAAGGCTTGCAAAAAAAAAACTTGGAAGTCTCATTTCATTAATTCTCATATGAAATGAACACTTGCTGAATAATCTATGTATATGTAATTTTCAGTAATGAGGCAGACGTAGGGAGAGGAATAAAGAGCGGTGCTGTTAAGAGAGAGGATGTGTTTGTTGTCACAAAACTCTGGGAAAATGGCTACGATCGATGCAAGAAAATCTTCAACAAAAGCATCAACATGTAAGTAAAAATAATAAGCAGCAGACTTACTCCCCTTCATTTCACTCAAATACAATACAGACAGATGTATCAGAGTTACTCTCCTCCCGAAGGGTCAGGATGACCTTTAGTCATCATGTTTCATCTGTTGTCGTCCACTGTGCGCCGTCCACTGGCTGTCGTGCATTAACTTTTCACATTTGAACTTTGAAGTTCTACTTGTGTGAATTAGCTGAAACTTGCATGCAATGATCCTGACATGGTCCCGACAAAGTGTTGTTATTTTTCATGTTGATCCAAAATTCAAGATGGCTGTCATAGCTACCATCTTGAAAACACATTTTGAACTTCTTCTCAAGTTTTACCGGTACTATTTGGCTGAAACTTGCTTGAAATGATCCTGACATGGTCCCGTCAAAGTGTTGTTACATCTGTGGTTGATCCCAAATCGAAGTACATGTATGCTACAATGTCACTATATCTAAAAAATTTCCTATGTGATTATTGCCAAGGTAGTCAGATGACCGTTTAGTCCCTTGTGCCTCTTGTTGTTGTTGTGGAAAAGGAGCAGGTCGGTGTGGTTTTTACGTAGTGTTAAATATGATCTCTGTCACTCAACTGACAGAGCATGCTTCTTCATACTTGCCAACTTTTCAAAATTCTCATGGGGGAGAAAGTGCGTGAAGACATTCTTTGGCTCAGTCGGTAGAGCCGTAGATTTCCATGTCGGAGATTGGGTTCGATTCCTTGTCGGGGTATTCGACAGGAATGTATATTTTCCCTGTTCTTCTACTTTGACGCCCAACTAAATAACCCATGGAAGGTGGTTTAAGAGTCTCTGGTTAAGATTTAGGAAATCTCAAGAAAAAAACGGGAGTAGTGTAAAAGGAGCAGGTCGGTGTGGTTTGTACATAGTGTTAAATACGGTCTCTGTCACTCATCTGACGGTGCATGCCTCTTTGGCTCAGTCGGTAGAGCCATTGATTTCCACGTCGGAGACCTGGATTCGATTCCTGGTCTGGGCACCCAATAGGAATGTGTATTTTCCCTGTTCTTCTACAGTAGGTTAAATAAAGGCTATATTGACCTATATCTGATACATGTACCTGTGTGTTGTAGGTAAGATATAGGCTATGTAGCCCAATATCTGATACACTGTGTGTCTTAGGTTAGATATAGGCTATATTGACCTATATCTGATACACTGTGTGTTGTAGGTTAGATATAGGCTATGTTGACCTGTATCTGATTCACTGTGTGTTGTAGGTTAGATATAGGCTATGTTGACCTATATATGATACACTGTGTTATGTAGGTTAGATTTAGGTTATGTTGACCTATATATGATACACTGTGTGTTGTAGGTTAGATATAGGCTATGTTGACCTATATATGATACACTGTGTGTTGTAGGTTAGATTTAGGTTATGTTGACCTATATATGATACACTGTGTGTTGTAAGTTAGATATAGGCTATGTTGACCTGTATCTGATACACTGTGTGTTGTAGGTTAGATATAGGCTATGTTGACCTATATCTGATACACTGTGTATTGTAGGTTAGATATAGGCTATGTTGACCTATATATGATACACTGTGTGTTGTACATGTAGGTTAGATTTAGGTTATGTTGACCTATATCTGATACACTGTGTGTTGTAGATTATATATAGGCTATGTTGACCTATATCTGATACACTGTGTGTTGTAGGTTAGATATAGGCTATGTTGACCTATATCTGATACACTGTGTGTTGTAGGTTAGATATAGGCTATGTTGACCTGTATCTGATACACTGTGTGTTGTAGGTTAGATATAGGCTATGTTGACCTATATCTGATACACTGTGTATTGTAGGTTAGATATAGGCTATGTTGACCTATATATGATACACTGTGTGTTGTACATGTAGGTTAGATTTAGGTTATGTTGACCTATATCCGATACACTGTGTGTTGTAGATTATATATAGGCTATGTTGACCTATATCTGATACACTGTGTGTTGTAGGTTAGATATAGGTTATGTTGACCTATATCCGATACACTGTGTGTTGTAGATTATATATAGGCTATGTTGACCTATATCTGATACACTGTGTGTTGTAGGTTAGATATAGGCTATGTTGACCTATATCTGATACATTCCCCATCCAGTGGTAAATGCGTGGAGACTTACAAAGCCATGCTGGAACTCAAACAGGAAGGACTTGTCAGGTATGTAGATTTGTCGTTATTATCACTGTCGTTTTAGCATCCTTGATATTCCATGGGTTATTATCAATTTATCACTGTATTTTTAGCATCCTTGATATTCCATGGGTTATTATCACTGTCGTTTTAGCATCCTTGATATTCCATGGGTTATTATCACTGTCGTTTTAGTCACCACTGGACTAATTTATAGTGATACTGAAAGCATTTTATGAGAAAAAAACCAACCAATCACAGTAAATCCTTTTGAATAATTGTGGATAGTGAAGACCTGTTTGAAATCCATAAATATATAGTATACCATTATTTTTTATGTATATCAAAGGACCAAACTACCTATCTCATCTGTTATACATAGAGCCTTCACGTTTCTGTGACATAGGCCAGGGTGGATATACCAACAGTGGTAGTTTAACTTCGGAATATCGAAGATGATTACAGAGTTATTGCCCTTGCTGGTAGGTATTGATTGTGACATCATTATTTCATGACTAATACAGCTCCTTTTCTTTTCACATGTCATAATCTATACCTAATCACAAAAACACATATTCCTGTAATTTGCAGATATGGTATAGATTTAAAGAGTTATAATATTGTATCTGTAGTCACCTTTCACTAAATTAAATGTGTAATGAGTGGCAGTGTATCATACTTATACAATGTAGACCTAATTGTCTGGATGTGATACAGGTCTGTGGGCGTGTCTAACTTCGGAGTTCACCATCTAGAAGGGTTGAGGGAGGCGGGACTTCCGACCCCATCTGTGAATCAAATTGAACTTCACCCCTGGCAACAGAAGACTGAGATCGTCAACTACTGCAGACAAAACGGAATCACAGTCATGGGTTACTCACCCTTAACTAAGGGGAAGAAACTCCAGGACAAAACTTTGGTGGAAATTGCAAAAAGGTGTTAAAGTGTTAAATGATCCTTTATTGGAGATTTCATACTTTTGACTCATCCATCCCTAAAAATTCATGATGAACTGTTCCATCTTTTGAATCAGAAGAGTTCGACTCTGTCTACAGGGGTGGTTGAGTTAATTCTGGATAGAGAGCATGATATTAATGTTGTAAACCATCAGGGCTTTCGTGTTATATCATAACACGAAAATCAATATCGATCCACTGGTCAGCTCAATCTGATTAAAATGCAGATCCTTATACCCACTCAGTTATATAAAGGATCTGACAATATCCCATAGAAGGTCACGTTCAGATGACCTTTATACCACGTGGTCTTCATATAAGATGCATTTTCAACACACCTTGTCACATCATTTGAAAATGATATTTTGTCCCAGTATACATATAAATGTACAATTAGCTTTATTGTGCTCTTTGGGTGAGATAACTACGTAAACCAAAATAATTCTGACAGTTTTTTCAAACTATTTCGTCCCTGAAATTCTCTGTCAAAATTTTGCAAGTAGCAATTTGATTGGCCTTTTCCAAAGGTCACCTGGACATGACCCCCAAAGGGATTTTCTCAGATCCTCTTATCAAACGTAGTGATAATAAGGATCTGTATTTTAATCAGATTGCTGGTCAGCTACTTCTGTCATTTTTATTTGTTTAATTTGAATAGTATTTTTTTTTCTCTTCAAAAGTAGTAACCAAGCGGAACAAAAAAAAAGAAAACTTTCACTTGGTCAGAAAAACTCTTTGATATTGTTAATAGTATTGTTTAAGATAATTTACGTTGATATTTTACATTATCCAAGCAAACTTATCTAATCTATAATAACCGCTAAACGGGAGAGAGAAAAACATCACTATAGACAGGCTGCCTTTATAGATATTTTTTAGGCTTTTGTCCCAGTCATCCAGACAAGTTCAAAATGTAACAGTAATGTGTAATTGTAGGCCTAATTACATGTATTCACATGTATGTAACATGTATGTACATGTACATGTATATGGAAAAATAATAGTAAAGAATGTAAACTTTAAAATAAGTGGTTGTTTTACACATGTAAGATTTACTTAATATTTTATTCAGAATAAATGTAAATTTTGATATGTTTTGAAATAAGGAGATCTATATCATGGTGAGATCATATCAGAATTTAAAAAAGAAAACTTATTATTACAGACACAACAAATCACCGGCCCAGATTTTGATCCGATGGTCAGTGGAGCAAGGCTTTATAACGATACCTAAGTCGTCAGATCCGAGTCGGATAGAACAGAACACTGAAGTGTTTTCCTGGAGTCTGGACAAGGATGATCTCAAAACTTTGGTACGTACAGTGATGGACAAATACACAGCAGGTTTTGTTTTTTGTGTCACGTTTACTGTATACATTTCGAGTGTGTAAGATTTCATGATTCACTGTTAGGAACTTATACACAGGAGTTTGAAACTCCTTGGCCCTGCAGGTAGGGCGTAAGAATCGTACCTGCTGCCCCTATTGCATGATCGTAAAAAGCGACTAAATTTAGGATCTTATCTTTTCTCTTCTTCCTAACTGACTTTATCTTTCCTAATGCCTCCCTTGGCACCGCCTCACTTTTGGCCTTGAGTTGAGCGTTGGCCCCTGTGAGGAAGGCTCTGGGTTCTGTCCCCTGGCCGAGACACACCAAAGTCTATAAAAGTGGTAGTTTCTGCTCCTGCTTAGCGCTCAGCACACAGGGAGTGGGACGACTGGTTCGCCCGTTGTCAGTATAATGTGACCGGGTGGGGTGTGTTGCTTGGTGTCTTCGGCGGCATGCTTCAGTGATATAGCACTATAAAAAGGGCAACAGTTCCACTATACAAGAAGACACAACATGAATATACCGCAGTCTCCCAAAACAAGCACCTCGCACAACATACACGCAACACACCGCATACATGGGAGGCCGTCCTTACATGACCATAGCTGTTAATAGGACGTTATATTAATCAAACAAACAAAATTGAAACTCCAGGGTCGTTTACTTGATAGGTGTGCCATGTAAATCCATAACTTTTCAAAAATTTTGCAAGGTATCAAATTTCTTGAATTTGGTGGAATCTGCGAATCTAACGAAATAAAAATCCCTGCGAATATTAGAAACTATACCGTACTTCATCCTGGATATCCCACTCTCATTATATCCACCCCTGGACTATGTCATAGCACAACTGAAGCATTTCAGGTGAAAAACCCCCTGACCTATCACAGCTAGGCCTACAGTGTACCTGGGAAGATTTACAGAGAACAACGTTTATGTTAGTGGATTCTTTTGACTTACTACAAAGGACCTAACTACCTGTCACTTAGAGCCTTCAGTTTTGCTATGGCATATTCCAGGGGTGAATATTACGACAATTAGCTTTTCTGACTACCAAATTTTTTGCTTAAATAATAGGCACTTTTTCCATATATTTTTAAGTGCATACTACACACATACAAACCCTGGCCAGGCTCTGGGTTATGATCCTACAAGTCCTAGTGTTTAGCAACATTTTGTATATATGTCCTTTATTGGCTACTGGACTTCTCACCAATTACAACAAAAGATATATCTGTTTTTCAATATTCATAGTTACTGGTGTCTTTTAGTATTTTATATGAAACATTCACTTTTTAATTTTGTTCTCTTCAGAATGAGATGCCAGATTGGTCCTGTACTTGGAATCCATGTAAAAGTGCCTGGCAGGGATAAATGGAGGAACGTATTCATATTTATATAAATACAATTAGTAGTTATATTACCAGTGCTGTCTTAATCAGATATACATGTATAATATTTGCCAGACACAACTTTTATTTATCAATTACATATCTTTTAGTGTTTATTAAGGTTTTAAAACACAATCTGAACACTACCAATTCAGCTATCTGGTCGCTGATAATCAGCCCAGTTCAATTATGTCAGAACTGTATAGTAAACCTGAATAATCCAGAAACCTGGCTGTAGCGACCAAATATACTGCTCACAGTGACATCTGGTTTTAAAAAAAGTTACTATTATACTGTTTTGTGTATGTGTTCACATTTAATTTTACTGTTAAACGGTTGTCAATATACATACCTTATAAAAAATAAAAATAAAGTACTTTACTTTAATTGGTTTTGGTTGTATTCCTACAAAAGAACAATATATGACTGTTTTTTGGTATATGGTTTGGCTGTTGCACCATTTTAAAAGTAATTATTTTCACTCCCTGCAATATTTGTAAATTCCTGGACTGACCTGGATTTTGACACTGGCTTTATCTACATGTAGGAAATTGCCTGGGGCTCATCTGAAAAAATACATTATAAATTCACCCAAGATCCCTGTATTGAATTTTATAAACACTAACAACTTAACAATGTACATCCAACCAGGTCAAAACGGGGTTATAATAAACGGAAAACGCACAAAAAGGCCTTTTCATTTGGGTCTTATGACCAAAAGGGTTCTGGATGATGACCTATAGTCATTCCTGTTTCATCCGTTGTATCTCAAACCATAACACGGCCTTGCGCCGGTACATTAACCTTTTAGCATTTTTGAACTTTTTATCAGTTTCTTACCTGTGTGATTTAGCTGAAACTTGCATGAAATGATCTTGACATGGTCCCAACCTAGTGTTATTATTTTTCGGGCTGATCCTAAATCAAAGATGGCCACAGTCGCCATCTTGAAAACGCATTATGAACTTCATCTCAAGTTCTACCAGAGATTTTTAGTTGAAACTTACAAGAAATGAACTTGACATGGTCTAAAACAAGAGTTGTTATTATTCAGGTCGATCCGAAATCCAAGATGGCCACCACAGCCGCCATCTTGAAAACACAATTTTTTTTTCCCATAAGAACTGTCCTCCTATGACTCTGACTGGTTATGTCTCCATAACAACCATCCCCCTATGACCCTGACTGGTCACGTCTCCATAACATCTGTCCTCCTATGACCCTGACTGGTTATGTCTCCATAACAACTATCCCACTATGACCCTGATGGCGACGATGATGAGGTATTGACCGATGATGATGATGATGATGATGATGATAACATCTGTCCTCCTATGACCCTGACTGGTCATGTCTCCATAACAACCGTCCTCCTATGGCACTTGGATGATGATGATGATGATGATGATGATGATGATGATGATGACGATGATGATGATGATTTGAACGATGATGAGGATGAAGATGATGATGATATATTGAATAATGAAATAACGGAAGATGAAGTTTAAAAAAGCGATCGGGCAGTTAAAAAATGGTAAAGCCCCTGGTTATGACAAAATATTGAATGAATATTTAAAACATTCACCTCCAGAAATGGTTACTATTTATTGTAAACTTTTTAATATTGTTCTTAACTCTGGTATCATACCGGAAGATTGGACAATTGGAGTAATTAATCCCATATATAAAAATAAAGGAGACCCACAGGATCCCGATAACTACAGGGCAATCACCCTTATAAGCTGTTTAGGAAAGCTTTTTACATCTATAATAAATAACCGCCTAAATCTTTATGTAAAGCAAAAGCAAATTCTTTCTATTAATCAAGCAGGATTCCGTAAAGATCATTCAACAGTCGATAATATTTTTATTTTACATATGTTGATATCTTTTTACCTGAATAGTGGGAAAAAACTCTACTGTACATTCATAGATTTTAGAAAAGCTTTCGATACGGTTTGGCGAGCTGGACTATGGATGAAACTTCAAAAATCACATATTAAAGGCAAATGTTTTACTGTTATCAAGAATATGTATAATAATATCAAGTCATGTGTTAAACATAATGGAAAAGTATCAGATTTTTTCCCGTGTTTAATTGGTGTAAGACAAGGCGAAAATCTTTCCCCTATACTATTTTCATTATTCTTAAATGATTTAGAAACTTTTTTTAAGTCTATGAAAAGCGTTCCTCTCTCAAAGATAACTGAAGATATATCATCTGAGTTACAACTTTTTGTGTTGAAATCTTCGTCTTGTTATATGCCGATGATACACTTCTGTTTGCAGAAACCCCCGAAGGACTTCAAAAAGCGTTAGATATTTTCCAACATTATTGTGATATTTGGAAACTGAAGGTAAATGTCGACAAAACTAAAGTTATGATTTTCTGTAAGCGGAAGTCAAAACAAAATCTTGAGTTTTATTTGCGAGATGCAACACTTGAAATTGTGGATAATTTTATATATCTTGGTGTAATATTTAATTACAATGGAAACTTTTTAAAAGCAAAATTACGACTTATGGATCAAGCGCAAAAATCCCTTTTTGCATTATATAAAAAAATTCGTAACCAGGCTATTCCAATTGACTTACAATTAAAGATTTTTGATTCGGTAGTTGAGCCAATTCTCCTGTACGGCTCGGAAGTCTGGGGGTTTGAAAACTTAAAGAAACTAGAACAAGTGCATTTGAAATTTTGTAAAAGGATATTGAGAGTGAGATCTAGCACTCCTAATTTCATGGTATATGGAGAACTTGGTCGGTTTCCATTGGAATTAAATATCAAACTTCGAATGGCTCGGTTTTGGAATAAATTGTTAAGTAATGATGAAAAATTAAGTAGTATTTTAATGAAGTTAGCTCTTTGTCTACAAGAAAATGGAACTCATTCCTTCAAGTGGATTAACAAAATTAAGAGTATATTTGATGAAACTGGTTTTTCATATATATATTTGATAATAAAATTATCATGCCTAAGATGTTTTTCAAACACTATTTAAAACAAAGGCTCCAAGACCAGTTTATCCAAAACTGGTTTTCTGATGCCCACAACTCATCGAGAGGACAATTCTATTTGATTTTTAAAACTGAATTTAAATTTGAGAAGTATTTGACAATATTGTCCGAAAATAACAGATTGCAAATAACCAAAATACGTACCTGTAACTTAAAGTTTCCCATTGAAACAGGCAGATGGCGAAATATTCCTAAAGAAGATAGACTTTGTAATATGTGCTTGGAACATGTTGGAAATGAGTTTCATTATTTGTTTGTTTGTAATAATGCGGTTGTCCAAAATTTGCAAAGAAAGTATATTCCAAACTACTTCCGAATTAACCCAAATGATAATAAGATGAAAGGTTTAATATCAGTTTGTAATAAGAGTGTCCTAAATGGACTCTCCCTTTTTCTTAAAAAACTTAATCCTCTACTATTATCGTAATGATGATGCTACTATGAAATCAAAATATTCTACATTTATGATTTAGGTTTTTTTTTTTTTTTTTTTTTTTTTTTTTTCTTATTGCACCATGAATGAAATATTTATACTTTGTGTTTCGTACATGTGAAATGTAAAAATGTTGAGAGTAATTGCTATATAATAATGTCTTAATGTTATGTACATATACTTGTCCATCCTGTCATGCTTATACACTTGTATTTGTTTTATCCCTCATGTTACACATTATAATGTGTCTGGGTGTAAAAATAAAATCGTTGAAAAATCGTTGAAAAAGAAAGATAAGTCACACTGGGTTTTGGGGGAGTACAACGTAGGAGCTTTTGTGTTTGTGCACTGACCGTGACGTTGGGCAACGACTGATTTTCCTTTGATATCCGCCGGCGCAGCCTTTATTCCCGGTTCATAGGCGTCTCGCGTGGTGTTCAGTAGTGTAAAGAGACAGTCACGAATCCTTCTCACTTATAAATCCTTGTTAAGATTAAGACCAAGTTTTGTGCTCTCTTTCTCTACTACAATACATTTCAATTTTATGAAGAATGTATGTTTTTATCAAAGTTGTGTGAGTGTGGCGTATATCGTCACTGTAAACCCAAAGCAAATAGAGAATCTGAACCCATAACAAGTTATGATTGACAGTTGTCACCACAAGATGAATTAGCCGTGGTCAGTGTATACCTAATTATATGGTAATTATATAGTGTATACGGTGTAATTGTAAAGGCGCTGATATCCCACAAAATTACGGTAAACTGTACGGGAAAGAACAAATCAAATCATGAATATTAGTAAATCAATACATGTCTATATATAAAGGATACAATTCAATTCTGCCTCATACATTCTGTTGGTCTCATGTAAAACTCAAGCCGTTCTCTTCGAAATTTCAGTGCATGTAATCATAATTCACATAATTAAAACTTATTTTAACGTCTTTCATAACTAAGAACAAACATTTGCTCAAATTCACTAAATTTTTGACACGTGTACATTTGATTTCTAATAGTTTAACAAAATGTTTCACATACTATCATTTGGACGTTTTCTATTTAATTAATGAGAAAGATAATCTATTTCTTGTAATTTCTTAGATACTGATATATGAGCTACATGTAATTCGTTTTGTAAGATAATGTTACAAGCAAAACTTACCACATATTTTACAGTGAACATTTAGCAGACAAATGTATATAATCAACACACTGAACATATTGAAAAAATTTGCAATTATTAAAGATTTGAATATATTTATTACTTTAACTGCATTCTCAATATTTTCCGTTTGTCAAAATATCAAAAACTCCTACTAAACAAGTACGAGTAATTTCCCAGTTAAATGCTAGCACTTCCCTTTACAACAATATCTTCGTCTCAACCATACGTGAATCGACGAGAAATCAATACTAAAAGTATTTTGAAGACATTTCAAATCGGATTTCTTACTTGAATATTAGATCTATCAAATGCTGCTAGAGATCGTGAACGTAAAAAAAATCATCATTTGAAACATCATTTACTTGTATATGTAGGTATACAGTATTAACCTAACCAACCATCTTTAATAATATAGACAACAAACATGTTCATTTATTTAAATTTACTTTTAATTAATCTCAATGTGTTCCGTCATAAACTTTGTCTTATATCTGCCTACATAAAAGTGAGGCCGTTTCGACTGGGGCCGTTTTAACTGGGGCCGTTATTGCAGTGGGGCCGTTCTAACCGTACTCCGATACAGGCCTGTTTTTTTCGCACTGTTTTTCCAGTCTTGATGATAGCTTCAAGCTAATATGACTGTCCTTAATAAATGTTCATTATTCACTTTCTGGTTTGCGCATGCAAAGAGAGAGTTGTTAAAAACAATAAAATGATAAAAAAAGTCTATCCTTTGTAGTCCGTTCATTTCCTTCCTATTACGTTTATATTTATATGGCATACAAATCCATTCCTTAGAAAACCTCATATTCAGGTCAGATCTTTTCTTTTGTAAGAATTAGCAAGATAACCCTACTAAATCCTCACATCACTATATAATGATATAGTCGTAATTCGTAAATCAAGATTAGCGAGGTAACCCCACTAAATCTCTAGAAGTTCTTTTGTTCTTGTTATAGACTATGTTGATCCAGTTGTAGTTGACTAATAACAATTAGGATGGAATTTCAGCTCCATGTTCTTCCAGTGGTCATTCAAACTGCTTTTGAAACTATTTAAGACTTTTGATTCCACCACTTTGTTAGGTAATGTATTCCAATCATGCACCACTCTATTGGAAAAACAATTTTTTCTACAATTCAAATGGCATCTTTTTTTCCTAAGCTTGTAACTGTTTCCTCTGGTTCCTGTTCGATCTTCCACATAAAACATATCATTTTTATCGACTCTGTCAATGTCCTTTATAATTCTATATGTTTGTACCATATCATTCCTCTTTCGCCGATATTGTAATGTTGGTATTCCTAAACTTCTGAGCCGTTCACTGTAGGTCAAATTTTTCATGGTCTTGACAAGTTTTGTTGCCCTGCGTTGCACGTTTTCAATCCGAATAATATCCTTTTTATATATTGGGTTCCAAACACAGCTCGAATATTCCACATGAGGCCTAATGAGTGATTTGTACAGGATTGTGAACATGTCCTTATCTAAATAATCAAAACTTCTTCTGATGATACCAATCAATCTATTAGCTTTGGATATACTCTCAGATATATGCTTGTTAAATTTAAGGTCCTTATCAAAAATAACTCCTAGGTCTTTTTCTTCTTTTGTTTGTTTGATTTCAGTTATTTGTTCATCTCCATTAGTCATATTGTAACTTTGTTGCGTATTGTTGTAGCCAAAATGGATAGATTTACATTTTTCCGTGTTAAAGTTGATTTGCCAAGTTTCTGACCACAATGTTAGTCTATCTAAATCCGTTTGAATATCTCTTTGCCCATCCAGGTTAGCTGGTCCAATTAGCTTGGCATCATCTGCAAATAATTTAACTATCGAATTAACTTGTTCAGGTAAGTCATTGATGAAGATAAGGAATAGAACAGGTCCTAAAACACTCCCTTGAGGAATACCACTTTTTACTGTGAGGGCTTTGTCAAGGCTCGACTGAAAACAATATAAAATCACCAGATCCGTCTTTAACTTCACAAACAAACAAATTTGCCTTGACGTGATATGAGAGTTACTTCCCTTCATTTAGCGTCTTTAGTTACCGTCAATTACACGGCATTATGGGACAATTTACGACAGGTGCTTGCTCGATTACTCCACCTCGATGTTTATAGACAGGGCGATAACACGTGCCTATGTGGCGAATTTAAAACAAAGGGTGTCGGACCAACCATGAAGAAGGTAAGGTTTTATTATTGTGAAGCAGACCCATAACGTTCAGAAAACTCGGGCAAATTAAATCAATATTCATCACCTTCGCTAATGAAGCAGTCATTCCTTTCTGTGGTCGAACCTAAATAGCTATTTTGCAGTATTGTAATATTCATTTACATATCGTGATTTTTTTTTAAATATTTCAGTTGTTAACTTTGAACGTTATTCTAATTTCTAATAACAATGGTGGTTGCATATATTACCACACTTATGGGCGGTAAACATTAACTTGTATTTTTGTTGTACGAGTAGATTTGGTAAGATCATACCTAGTGAAATGGAAGCTCGCCAATGAGCACAGCTGATTTTAGAACTGTTGCCAAAAGTTGGCGGTGAAATAGTAGAACGATTTGTTACTGTTGACCATGGCCAAGCGACTGCTTTCTGATTACACAAAGTTTTATCAGAAGTATTTAGACTGTGTACAGACCTATAGCAGCTTCGTGTCTTGGTTTTATCAATAAATTAAAAAAAAAATAATTGGTTCATGTACTACATGTTATGTATACAGTATGTACATATAGTAAACCTAGTTATGTTTTACATTCCAATCAATTAATTACTATCCTGTTGCATGTGATTCTTTACAATGTTCATTAAAAAAACATGGACAACTGCATTTAAAAAAAAAGTTCAGAACACGATGATAGAGTTTTATGTAGTATCAACGGTAAGCAGAAGGTATAGATCACTTTGAATCATAGACGACTCGGCACTTGGTCACCTCGGCACTTTGATATTTGGCACTTGGTAATCTCGGCAGTTGGTAATCTCGACACTTTTATTTTCGGCACTTGGTAATCTCGACACTTTTATTTTCGGCACTTGGTAATCTCGACACTTTTATTTTCGGCACTTGGTAATCTCGACACTTTTATTTTCGGCACTTGGTAATCTCGACACTTTTATTTTCGGCACTTGGTAATCTCGACACTTTTATTTTCGGCACTTGGTAATCTCGACACTTTTATTTTCGGCACTTGGTAATCTCGACACTTTTATTTTCGGCACTTGGTAATCTCGGCACTTTTATTTTTGGCATTTAGAATGTTCGGCACTTTTTGAAGAGAATTCGGCACTTAGTTTTTGAAATATTATAAAGTTTACCGCTGTAGGGGAAATATTGATTTTCCTTCCTATAATTTTCTCCGAATTTATGCGGGGTAGTAACTCGTTTTTTGTGTGCAGATGCCGCATGATTGCAGTGATGACCGATAATAGGTGTTAAAAAGTTATAATATTTCAGTCATGATACAATAATTGTGGAACAAGCACATTTCTAATTTATTAGCATTTAAACGTTTTAATATATTATTGATATTTTACTTACATATACTAATATTTAATGCATTTGGCTATTTTTTTATCGAATTTCAAGGTTCGTTTTTCAATGAGTTTTCAATAAAAAATAGTGCCCTTTCATATATATGTGAATAGACGATTAAAATACTGTGTAACAAAACTTTGACGTCAATATCAAGTTCCGACGGCGATAAAAATGCATGTAACATAAATATCTTTTGAAATAGGCCACAGAAAATTATACATTGAAGTATTACGAAATCTGTTAAAGGGACAATTCGCTCAGGCTAATACTTTTACATTACCAAGAAGCAAAATATGGCATAAATGTATTGTTCTACATTTCTTATGAAACATATAACATAAATATTGACAAATTCCACGTCATTGTTTAGTATTTTAATTAATATCGTTGAAATATCAAATCGTTGATCAATACGATTAAGTAGGTACAATATGGCCGCTTTACCCATGCATGAGCCAAAGTCACGCACGTTAAGCAAATAAACTACATAACCACCGAGAAGGTGATGAAATGGTTTTTAGACAAGACAATTCACCTAATAAGGTAAAGACACTACTGTCAGAGCGATTTGAGCAGTTCTAGACAAAAGTTGCATTATTCTACGAGCAAGGGACAGGATTCGGCATACAAGAAGTTCGACCACAATGTGTAATGGCGGACAGCGAGCGAGTTTGAACATCTACACACATGTCACAACCATGGGCTTTTCAGGCATATCACAGTAAAACCGAATAATCTAATTTCCATTAGAACTGTTTTTTTCCGAAATATGTACAAATTTTAATGTTCTCTTAGACTGAATTGTCCCTTTAATATTTTTCTACGATCACAAGTAATTTTGGTTAAAAAAAACGAACCTGTGACAATCAACAAAAAATGTGTCAAAATGCATGATATATAGTAAAATATTAGGATATTTGATTTTACAATTCAACATTGTCCCAATTTAGGTAAGATTTATTTTTTACAAACAAACATTTACAAGAAAATTACCACGCTCTCTCTGTATAAAATGTTGACTAAAGCCAGGTAAGTTGTTACTGAGACCAACTGTGAAGTTTTGGAAAAAAAATAAACATTTAAACATTGATGATTGATTGGTTTTAAAAATTTTTTGACTAAGTTCAGTTCTTTTGTTCGTTCGCTCGTTATTCGACAAATGCCGAGATATCTGAAAAAAATGCTGAGATGACCTCGGAAAAGTGCAGAAGTGACTCTAACCTCAAGTGCCGAGATCTCCAAGTGCCGAGATGTCCTGATACCCTTCACTTCAGCGTCACTACAAAATTTTTAAACAAATTTTTTACCTTTCCATTTTAAAAATTAAAAGCTGTTTCGGGTTAAGTATGCCTTTATATAAATATATATATCAACTTAAAGAGGCTTCACCACTGACAGAGCATAAAAATATTTATCATTTGGACAATACTTGATGTTTAATTACTGTATGTATTTAAATGGCTCTAATCAACACAAAGTACATATAAAATAATCAGTTTTGCTTTTATTTTCTGCTCAACCAGTAGCTAGCGCATTCCATATCTTTTAGGTATAGTGTCATGGATTTATTCCGGTATGCAATTAATTATTTTAAATACTTTTAGATTGAAGTAAAATACGAAGCTCAAACTTTTCAATGATGGTAATAGTGTAAAGTAAGTAACTTCTTTTACTGACGAAAAATACTTATTCATCTGCTACTGTTTCAATAATACAAATTACCATTTGTCGGCAGTGTAGCATCTTTAATGAAAATTAAATATTTCAAATTCTTCTGTGTGTAGACAATAAAGGCCCCTATCAATTATTGTTTGTTTTATATTATCCCAGCCTCTAGCTAATAGAGATAGGGATATCTTCCAATTTCATTTAGAATTATTGATTTTGTTTGAATATGCTAAAAGACACTGACCTGACTAGTTTTTACATGTGAATTGATAATGAAGTATAAAATTTCCGTGGTTTGAGAGGAGCGAATTAGACGGAAATTATTTCCCTTATGTTGCGAGTTTTCTCATAGGTGGCGCAAGGGTGTTTGCACGTGCTGTTCACGGTGTTAGGTACAACGTGTGTCATTCAGCGAGGGTAGACCAGAGGCGACACACGTGTTATTGAGAATTAACAATTGTATATTTTATATAAATGCGGGTATGGAAAGTGGAAGTGCTCATATTGGAAGCGAGTCTGAAGTTTCGACCACTCTTAAACAGATTTTGAGTGAATTTAGAAGCCAGAAAATTGAATTGAATGAATTGAAGGAGCAGGTGCGTGGTCAGTCCCAGACGGTAGTTTCCGAAGTCAAAAAGTTGAAAACTGAAACTGAACTTTCGTGGAAATATGAAGGAAATAAGAAACAGTACCTTTTTAACAATGAAATACATGATACTGTAAAGCAAGCACAGTGGGCTTTGGAGAACGGGAAAGTTGATTATTTGAAAGAAGTATTGTCAGAGTGTGAGGACAAACTTGAACAGCGAAACAAACTTATTCGTATCGCGGATACTTCCGAAGGTGGCTGGGAGACAGTCCGGCAATATGAGAGTAATCCGGTGGCCAGTGATTCAGAGGATGAGAACAAGATTCATCGAGCAGAGGCTAGGGCCGTTAAGAGGAAAAAAGATAGACTAAAAAAACCAAGTCAAGGAAAACACCATACTCAAGGTGTTAATTTTAATAATAATGGTGGGAGCAGTGTTCCTATGTTTAATTGGAATGGACAGGCAACTAGGGGAGCAAATGGATTTGGACCGGTCAGGTCTGGGTACAGAATGGATCAGCCCTTTCGTATGTTCAGCTGGCCCAGAAATGGAGCCTGCTATAGTTGCGGAGAGTGGAACCACTTCCGGAAGGACTGTCCCCATATTGGACCCAACAGAGCAGGAACGGACCAATCGGTGGAAACTAAAAAAGTGATGGCGCGTGCGCAGATAACGTGGATTCAGACAGTTTTAAAGATGAGTATAAGATTATTGATGATAGTGTTTTTACCCATGATTATTATGAATATGAGGAAGGACAAAAACATATTATTGTTAAAGGAAGGTGACCCAGATACCTGAGCTTTTGGAGAGACCTCGAGCTGTGAATACATGCAAGGCTTATAAGAGGGGATTTCTTAGATGGAAAAAGTGGGCTATCAACTCTGGTATAAATTTGGAGGACACCTTACCGGCAAAACCTTTACATGTAGCAATTTATTTGACTTCCATTATTCAAACCGCAAATTCACCTAGTCCATTGGTTAACATGTTTTATAGTTTAAAATGATTTCATGATATTTTTGATTTTAAATCTCCAACTGACTCTAAATTAGTTGTGAATATCCTGGGAGGCTGGCAAGTGGAAATTGGCTCGTCCAGTGATTAAGAAGGAACCTGTAACCATTCGTATGTTGAGTGATATGTTTGATTTTCTATTCATGGAGGGTAATAGTAAAAATCAACGTATCATATGTGCTTCTTTATTGGGATACGCGGGATTTTTACGCAGTGAAGAGTTATTGAAAATTAAACGGTCTGATATTGTAATAGATTCTACGCATACGCGCGTGTTTATAGAATCTAGTAAGACTGATAAGTACCGAGATGGTGCTTGGATTGTTATTTCACGGACAGGGACCAAGTTGTGTCCAGTTGTTAATATTGAACGTTATTTTGAATGGCTCGGTGTGGATGAGAGTGATGATGTACATTTGTTGTGTAATTTGAGTGCTTTGAAAGAAGGTTATAAGTTAAGGAACGACAAAAAAGTGATGTCTTACACTACTTTACGCGAATTGTTTATAGAAGCTTTCAAGCCCCATGTCGATGATATATCGAAATATTGTCTACATTCTTTGCGTTCTGGGGGAGCTACTGCAGCTGCAAATCGAGGAATAGGAGATAGACTTTTTAAACGACATGGTAGATGGGTTAGTGAAAACGCTAAAGATGGTTATGTCAAAGATTCTTTTTGTGAGAGATTACTTGTTTCTCAAAGTTTAGGTTTATAAAGATTTATAAACGATATTTTCCGATTCCCGTTCTTTTAGATTCATCGGCGTATACCTATCGCTAGTTATCAATAAATACAAGTAAATTCATTGATACAAGAGTTAGAGTTTTTCCTATGAGAAGTGATGCAGTGGCCAAGGGAAATAAAATTTCCGTGGTTTGAGCGGAGCGAATTAGACGGAAATTATTTTCCCTTATGTTGCGAGTTTTCTCATAGGTGGCGCAAGGGTGTTTGCACATGCTGTTCACGGTGTTAGGGACAACGTGTGTCATTCAGCGAGGGTAGACCAGAGGCGACACACGTGTTATTGAGAATTAACAATTGTATATTTTATATATATTTGTATATATATATTTTTTAGAAGATATACATTTAAGCAAGTTGTATTGGTTTGTATTTCATATTGCTTATGATTTGCACAGTGGGGACTAATGTAGGTTTATAGTACGATGTGGATGAGAGATTGAGTTTGAATATTTGTAAATTGTGTCGGCGTATACCTATCGCAAGTTATCAATAAATACAAGTAAATTCATTGATACATGAGTTAGAGTTTTTCCTATGAGAAGTGATGCAGTGGCCAAGGGAAAAGTTGTTTTCACTCACCACAGGAATTTGCATCCATATGTATTGGTTATTATTATGTTTATTTTTTCCAGATGGCATTGTAAGCTATTTACACACAACTCCCTGGTGCCAAAATATTGTAAACGAAGTGCCTTGCCTATAACCCTGTCTGCCTTGTCTTTATCAAAATGGCGCAGACAGATACCGATGTCACAATGAATGGTGCTAATACGACCAAGGACACTACCGATCTAGGCCTTACTCCAACAGGGTACGAACGCGAAAAACTCAACAGATTACTCAAGATACTGGACAATGGATTTGGTGTGGATGGTGAGAAGGTGAGCTATTGTAACATTGGTAATTTACTTATCGCTTAGTAAACATTTATGGGGATAGTGACCAGGTGAGCTATTGTAACATTGGTAATTTACTTATCGTTTAGTAAACTTAGGTGTGGTTGGTGACAAGGTGAGCTATTGTAACATTGGTAATTTACTTATCGTTTAGTAAACTTAGGTGTGGTTGGTGACAAGGTGAGCTATTGTAACATTGGTAATTTACTTATCGTTTAGTAAACATTTATGTGGATGGTGACAAGGTGAGCTATTGTAACATTGGTAATTTACTTATCGTTTAGTAAACTTAGGTGTGGTTGGTGACAAGGTGAGCTATTGTAACATTGGTAATTTACTTATCGTTTAGTAAACTTAGGTGTGGTTGGTGACAAGGTGAGCTATTGTAACATTGGTAATTTATGTGGATGGTGAGAAGGTGAGCTATTGTAACATTGGTAATTTACTTATCGTTTAGTAAACATTTATGGGGATAGTGACCAGGTGAGCTATTGTAACATTGGTAATTTACTTATCGTTTAGTAAACTTAGGTGTGGTTGATGACAAGGTGAGCTATTGTAACAGTGGTAATTTACTTATCGTTTAGTAAACATTTATGTGGATGGTGACAAGGTGAGCTATTATAACAGTGGTAATTTACTTATCGTTTAGTAAACATTTATGTGGATGGTGACAAGGTGAGCTATTGTAACATTGGTAATTTACTTATCGTTTAGTAAACTTTGGTGTGGTTGGTGACAAGGTGAGCTATTGTAACATTGGTAATTTACTTATCGTTTAGTAAACTTAGGTGTGGTTGGTGACAAGGTGAGCTGATGTAACATTGGTAATTTACTTATCGTTTAGTAAACATTTATGTGGATGGTGACAAGGTGAGCTATTATAACAGTGGTAATTTACTTATCGTTTAGTAAACATTTATGTGGATGGTGACAAGGTGAGCTATTGTAACATTGGTAATTTACTTATCGTTTAGTAAACATTTATGTGGATGGTGACAAGGTGAGCTAATGTGACAGTGGTAATTTACTTATTGTTTAGTAAACATTTATGTGGATGGTGACAAGGTGAGCTATTGTAACATTGGTAATTTACTTATCGTTTAGTAAACTTTGATGTGGATTGTGACCAGGTGAGCTATTGTAACATTGGTAATTTACTTATCGTTTAGTAAACTTAGGTGTGGTTGGTGACAAGGTGAGCTGATGTAACATTGGTAATTTACTTATCGTTTAGTAAACATTTATGTGGATGGTGACAAGGTGAGCTATTGTAACATTGGTAATTTACTTATCGTTTAGTAAACATTTATGTGGATGGTGACAAGGTGAGCTATTGTAACATTGGTAATTTACTTATCGTTTAGTAAACATTTATGTGGATGGTGACAAGGTGAGCTATTGTAACATTGGTAATTTACTTATCGTTTAGTAAACTTAGGTGTGGTTGGTGACAAGGTGAGCTATTGTAACATTGGTAATTTACTTATCGTTTAGTAAACATTTATGTGGTTGGTGACAAGGTGAGCTGATGTAACATTGGTAATTTACTTATCGTTTAGTAAACATTTGATGTGGTTGGTGACAAGGTGAGCTGTGACCGTTTAGTAAACTTTGATGTGGTGAGCTATTGTAACATTGGTAATTATTATTCCCCGCCCAACGAAGTTGGCGGGGGATATACAAATGGGTTCCGTCCGTCCGTCCGTCCGTCCGTACGAATGGTTTCTGGAGCATAACTCTAAAACCAGTATAGATATTACCACGAATCTTCATACACACATTGGTCTTATGGTCTAGTAGTGCCTTTTGCTATTTTTAGGTTTACATTTTTTTGCATTTTTTCTGTAACCATGGAAACATTGCTGAAAATATCATATTTTTGTACCAGGTTCGTTTCCGGAGCATAACTCTAAAACCAGAAGAGATATTTCCACGAAACTTCATAGACACATTGGTCTTATGGTCTAGTAGTGCCTTTTGCTATTTTAAGGTTTTCACCTTTTGTACTTTTTTCTGTAACCTTGGAAACATTGCTGAAAATGACAGATTTTTGTGTAAGATTTGTTTCCGGAGCACAACTCTAAAACCAGCAGAGATATTTCCATAAAACTTCATAGACACATTGTTCTTATGGTCTAGTAGTGCCTTTTGCTATTTTTAGGTTTTCATTTTTTGCACTTTTTCCATAACCATGGAAACATTGCTGAAAATATCATATTTTTGTACCAGGTTCGTTTCCGCAGCATAACTGGAAAACCGGTTGAGATATTTGCACGGAACTCCATAGGCACATTAGTCTTATGGTCTAGTAGTGCCTTTTGCTATTTTAAGGTTTTCACTTTTTGTACTTTTTTCTGTAACCATGGAAACATTGCTGAAAATGACAGATTTTTGTGTAAGAATCGTTTCCGGAGCACAACTCTAAAACCAGCAGAGATATTTCCATGAAACTTCATAGACACATTGTTCTTATGGTCTAGTAGTGTCTTTTGCTATTTTTAGGTTTTCACTTTTTGTGTTTTTTCTGTAACCATAGAAACATTGCTGAAAATATATTTTTGTAGCAGGTTCATTTCCGGAGCACAACTCTAAAACCAGCAGAGATATTGCCACGAAACTTCATAGACACATTCTTTTTATGGTCTAGTAGTACCTTTTGCTATTTTTAGGTTTTCATTTTTTGCACTTTTTCCGTTACCATGGAAACATTGCTGAAAATATCATGGTAAAAGGTAAATGTTACTTTGCAAAACTCCACCCATCTTTGTGTATATAGTCTAATATAAATGTCAAGGCTGTATACCTGATTCAACAATTGCAGCCCCGCTCTACTTGAATTATACTCCATCTTTCTTAAGCTCAACTTCCTTTTTCCTGGTTTTTTTTTCATACACATAAGTCTCCACAATGAAACTTACTTCAGCTTTGATATCTCCATTGGCGGGGGATCTGAATGACTATGTCCTTGTTTACTTATCGTTTAGTAAACTTTGATGTGGATTGTGACCAGGTGAGCTATTGTAACAGTGGTAATTTACTTATCGCTTAGTAAACTTAGGTGTGGTTGGTGACAAGGTGAGCTATTGTAACATTGGTAATTTACTTATCGTTAAGTAAACTTAGGTGTGGTTGGTGACAAGGTGAGCTATTGTAACATTGGTAATTTACTTATCGTTTAGTAAACTTAGGTGTGGTTGGTGACAAGGTGAGCTATTGTAACATTGGTAATTTACTTATCGTTTAGTAAACATTTATGTGGAGGGTGACAAGGTGAGCTAATGTAACATTGGTAATTTACTTATCGTTTAGTAAACATTTATGTGGATGGTGACAAGGTGAGCTAATTTAACATTGGTTATTTACTTATTGTTTAGTAAACTTTGGTGTACTGAGGGTGGTAGGATGGGGAAGATACCGGGGGTGGTGGGGTGGTAGAGATACCGGGGGTGGCAGGGTGGTGTCGTAAGAAAGATACCAGGGGTAGTGTGGTGGGGGTGGGGAAGATACCAGGGGTAGTAGGTTGGGGGTGGGAGAGATACCGGGGGTTGGGGGGGGGGAGTAGTTGGGAATATATAAGTTGATTATTGAACTTTTGTATCTATACTAACTTACATTCAACAGCAATAGTATGTTCAATTATTCACTAATTCATCCAGTATTCAAATCCAATAGATTCCACTTTCTGATAATTCCAGTATACCTGATGAGTTGAAGATTTTTTTCCTGTCATTAAGTGAAACTCTAGCAACCCACGACACATGACATGTTGACAGCAAACCTATGTTATTATAATTAATAGTTTTGCTTTGTTCGTTAGCATCCCCAGGGGAGCTGTAGAGTTAGCTACAGTTACAAACACAATCCGGTGTGTCCAGGTATTGTCACACCAACAACTCAATCATCCCATGTTTCAATGGACAGAATAGTTACCATGACAGTAGTAATTAAATTTTCATAGAATTTCAGGGACGCAATAATTAAAAATCCATGATCACATGTCTATTGAAATATATATGTGTGTTAAAACTGAGTATATTTTTGAAACTGGCATGATAGAAATGTTGCATGATCTTTCCTGGATACAATTTATTTACCCGGGTACGCCGCTCCCGCGAGTTTGATGTAGTGCTATACATATTTATCGCAGAGAAGGAGTCTGTGTGGAACTGTTTGTTGGAGCGTGTCCATTTTGAGCAAATCCATGATGGAGTACATTTGGTTTGTGTAATGGAATGGTTAGAATTGTGTGTGGTCTGATTGTAATGTTTCACTCTAAAGTTAACAACATTGAAACGTACTGGATACTGTGATATTATTACAGGTAAATGTTAAATTGTTCCTGGATGTAAAATCTAATGTTTGTTTGTCTGTGGTAATGTATATCTGTTATTTTTTTATGTTTGATGATCAAGTATGCAGGCATTACACATTTATTACTCCTTATTACCAGTATTTATATTTATTATTCAGCATTACCAGTATATATATTTATTATTCAGCATTACCAGTATATATACTTATTATTCAGCATTACCAGATATATATTTATTATTCAGCATTACCAGTATATATATTTATTATTCAGCATTACCAGTATATATACTTATTATTCAGCATTACCAGATATATATTTATAGTTCCGATATATTTTTACCAAATGATCATTGAACCATTATCATTTTTTCAACTCTTATGAAAAATCAAAAATTTCATCTCAGATAATTTAATCAATTTTGTTAATTTTTTTATGTAGATCTTTCTCTTTTTCTCTTCAATATATATTCAAGCCTGTATATGGATATACCTATCTTTATATGCAAATCGTGTTAAAGGCTGTTTTAAATGGTACCTCAAGAAAATGATCATAAGCAGACAGCCTTTATACAGAGGCAGTCTTTATACAGAGGTGGTCATTATACAGAGGTGGTCTTAATACAGAAGTGGTCTTTATACAGAGGTGGTCATTATACAGAGGTGGTCTTTATACAGAGGTGGTCATTATACAGAGGTGGTCTTTATACAGAGGTGGTCTTTATACAGAGGTGGTCTTTATACAGAGGTGGTCTTTATACAGAGGTGGTCTTTATACAGAGGTGGTCATTATACAGAGGTGGTCTTTATACAGAGGTGGTCTTTATACAGAGGTGGTCTTTATACAGAGGTGGTCTTTATACAGAGGTGGTCTTTATACAGAGGTGGTCTTTATACAGAGGTGGTCTTTATACAGAGGTGGTCTTTATACAGAGGTGGTCTTTATACAGAGGTGGTCTTTATACAGAGGTGGTCTTTATACAGAGGTGGTCTTTATACAGAGGTGGTCTTTATACAGAAGTGGTCTTTATACAGAGGTGGTCTTTATACAGAGATGGTCTTTATACAGAGGTGGACTTTATACAGAGGTGGTCTTTATACAGAGGTGGTCTTTATACAGAGATGGTCTTTATACAGATGTGGTCTTTATACAGGGTTGGTCTTTATACAGAAGTGGTCTTTAAACAGAAGTGGTCTTTATACAGATGTGGTCTTTATACAGAGGTGGTCTTTATACAGAGGTGGTCTTTAAACAAAGATGGTCTTTATAGAGAAGCGGTCTTTAGACAGAGATGGTCTTTATACAGAGTTGGTCTTTATACAGAGGTGGTCTTTATACAGAGGTGGTCTTTATACAGAGGTGGTCTTTATACAGAGTTGGTCTTTAAACAAAGATGGTCTTTATAGAGAAGCGGTCTTTAGACAGAGATGGTCTTTATACATAGTTGGTCTTTATACAGAGTTGGCCTTTATACAGAGGTGGTCTTTATACAGAAGTGGTCTTTATACAGAGTTGGTCTTTATACAGAGTTGGTCTTTATACAGAGTTGGTCTTTATACAGAGTTGGTCTTTATACAGAGTTGGTCTTTATACAGAGTTGGTCTTTATACAGAGGTGGTCTTTATACAGAGGTGGTCTTTATACAGAAGTGGTCCCTATGACCGGTTTGACCTTTAGATAACCAATCTGTTATTATACATTTATGATTATAAATCCAAAACTTCTTCAATTTTTATGAAAAAGACATCATTGTTTTTCTATTCACATCAAATTAAGATAAGTTGGTTTACTGGAGTTTAAGCGAACAAGAAAGTATGTATTTGTTCAAACGACATTTATAAAAGTGAATGTCAGTCTTATAAATGTCTTAGCTTGTCACATGTATAGCATGTAAAATGTCTTCAAAGATAATAATGATACTATTATGTTTGAGTGATGACGATCTAACGTTTGTATGTTAGGTAGATGATTCTACTGTTGTAAGTATTGAACGTGTACACAATGATCACTGAGGTCTCTAAATGTCTGATGTTTTTTTTTTTTTTTCATTTCTGACTATTTTTTGGCTCTGTTTGATTGACGTTCTCCCTTTGGGTTTTGGATGTGAGTGATATCCCTGCCCCCATTCAAGTGTCCAGCACTCTCAATGTTTCTGCCTTTTTTTCGCTCCGTTTGACCAATATTCCCCTGTTTAAGTGTCCAGCACTCTCACTGTTTCTGTCTGTTTTTCGGCTATGGGTGATTGATGTCCCTCAGTTAACTTATCCAGCACTCTCACTGTTTCTGTCTGTTTTTGGCTATGGGTGATTGATGTCCCTCAGTTAACTTGTCCAGCACTCTCACTGTTTCTGTCTGTTTTTCGGCTATGGGTGATTGATGTCCCTCAGTTAACTTATCCAGCACTCTCACTGTTTCTGTCTGTTTTTTGGCTATGGGTGATTGATGTCCCTCAGTTAACTTATCCAGCACTTTCACCGTTTCTGTCTGTTTTTTGGCTATGGGTGATTGATGTCCCTCAGTTAACTTGTCCAGCACTCTCACTGTTTCTGTCTGTTTTTTGGCTATGGGTGATTGATGTCCCTCAGTTAACTTGTCCAGCACTCTCACTGTTTCTGTCTGTTTTTCGGCTATGGGTGATTGATGTCCCTCAGTTAACTTATCCAGCACTCTCACTGTTTCTGTCTGTTTTTTGGCTATGGGTGATTGATGTCCCTCAGTTAACTTGTCCAGCACTCTCACTGTTTCTGTCTGTTTTTTGGCTATGGGTGATTGATGTCCCTCAGTTAACTTGTCCAGCACTCTCACTGTTTCTGTCTGTTTTTCGGCTATGGGTGATTGATGTCCCTCAGTTAACTTGTCCAGCACTCTCACTGTTTCTGTCTGTTTTTCGGCTATGGGTGATTGATGTCCCTCAGTTAACTTGTCCAGCACTCTCACTGTTTCTGTCTGTTTTTCGGCTATGGGTGATTGATGTCCCTCAGTTAACTTGTCCAGCACTCTCACTGTTTCTGTCTGTTTTTCGGCTATGGGTGATTGATGTCCCTTAGTTAACTTATCCAGCACTCTCACTGTTTCTGTCTGTTTTTTGGCTATGGGTGATTGATGTCCCTCAGTTAACTTGTCCAGCACTCTCACTGTTTCTGTCTGTTTTTCGGCTATGGGTGATTGATGTCCCTCAGTTAACTTGTCCAGCACTCTCACTGTTTCTGTCTGTTTTTCGGCTATGGGTGATTGATGTCCCTCAGTTAACTTGTCCAGCACTCTCACTGTTTCTGTCTGTTTTTTCGGCTATGGGTGATTGATGTCCCTCAGTTAACTTATCCAGCACTCTCACTGTTTCTGTCTGTTTTTCGGCTATGGGTGTGATTGATGTCCCTCAGTTAACTTGTCCAGCACTCTCACTGTTTCTGTCTGTTTTTCGGCTATGGGTGATTGATGTCCCTCAGTTAACTTGTCCAGCACTTTCACCATTTCTGTCTGTTTTTTGGCTATGGGTGATTGATGTCCCTCAGTTAACTTGTCCAGCACTCTCACTGTTTCTGTCTGTTTTTCGGCTATGGGTGATTGATGTCCCTCAGTTAACTTGTCCAGCACTCTCACTGTTTCTGTCTGTTTTTCGGCTATGGGTGATTGATGTCCCTCAGTTAACTTGTCCAGCACTTTCACCGTTTCTGTCTGTTTTTCGGCTATGGGTGATTGATGTCCCTCAGTTAACTTGTCCAGCACTCTCACTGTTTCTGTCTGGTTTTCGGCTATGGGTGATTGATGTCCCTTAGTTAACTTGTCCAGCACGCTCACTGTTTCTGTCTGTTTTTTGGCTATGGGTGATTGATGTCCCTCAGTTAACTTGTCCAGCACTCTCACTGTTTCTGTCTGTTTTTCGGCTATGGGTGATTGATGTCCCTCAGTTAACTTATCCAGCACTCTCACTGTTTCTGTCTGTTTTTTGGCTATGGGTGATTGATGTCCCTCAGTTAACTTGTCCAGCACTCTCACTGTTTCTGTCTGTTTTTGGCTATGGGTGATTGATGTCCCTCAGTTTAACTTGTCCAGCACTCTCACTGTTTCTGTCTGTTTTTCGGCTATGGGTGATTGATGTCCCTCAGTTAACTTGTCCAGCACTCTCACTGTTTCTGTCTGTTTTTCGGCTATGGGTGATTGATGTCCCTCAGTTAACTTGTCCAGCACTCTCACTGTTTCTGTCTGTTTTTCGGCTATGGGTGATTGATGTCCCTCAGTTAACTTGTCCAGCACTTTCACCGTTTCTGTCTGTTTTTTGGCTATGGGTGATAAATGTCCCTCAGTTAACTTATCCAGCACTTTCACCGTTTCTGTCTGTTTTTTCGGCTATGGGTGATTGATGTCCCTCAGTTAACTTGTCCAGCACTCTCACTGTTTCTGTCTGTTTTTTGGCTATGGGTGATTGATGTCCCTCAGTTAACTTGTCCAGCACTCTCACTGTTTCTGTCTGTTTTTCGGCTATGGGTGATTGATGTCCCTCAGTTAACTTGTCCAGCACTCTCACCGTTTCTGTCTGTTTTTTGGCTATGGGTGATTGATGTCCCTCAGTTAACTTGTCCAGCACTCTCACTGTTTCTGTCTGTTTTTCGGCTATGGGTGATTGATGTCCCTCAGTTAACTTGTCCAGCACTCTCACTGTTTCTGTCTGTTTTTCGGCTATGGGTGATTGATGTCCCTCAGTTAACTTGTCCAGCACTTTCACCGTTTCTGTCTGTTTTTTGGCTATGGGTGATTGATGTCCCTCAGTTAACTTGTCCAGCACTCTCACTGTTTCTGTCTGTTTTTCAGCTATGGGTGATTGATGTCCCTTAGTTAACTTGTCCAGCACGCTCACTGTTTCTGTCTGTTTTTTGGCTATGGGTGATTGATGTCCCTCAGTTAACTTGTCCAGCACTCTCACTGTTTCTGTCTGTTTTTCGGCTATGGGTGATTGATGTCCCTTAGTTAACTTATCCAGCACTCTCACTGTTTCTGTCTGTTTTTTGGCTATGGGTGATTGATGTCCCTCAGTTAACTTGTCCAGCACTCTCACTGTTTCTGTCTGTTTTTGGCTATGGGTGATTGATGTCCCTCAGTTAACTTGTCCAGCACTCTCACTGTTTCTGTCTGTTTTTCGGCTATGGGTGATTGATGTCCCTCAGTTAACTTGTCCAGCACTCTCACTGTTTCTGTCTGTTTTTCGGCTATGGGTGATTGATGTCCCTCAGTTAACTTGTCCAGCACTCTCACTGTTTCTGTCTGTTTTTCGGCTATGGGTGATTGATGTCCCTCAGTTAACTTGTCCAGCACTTTCACCGTTTCTGTCTGTTTTTCGGCTATGGGTGATTGATGTCCCTCAGTTAACTTATCCAGCACTTTCACCGTTTCTGTCTGTTTTTTCGGCTATGGGTGATTGATGTCCCTCAGTTAACTTGTCCAGCACTCTCACTGTTTCTGTCTGTTTTTTGGCTATGGGTGATTGATGTCCCTCAGTTAACTTGTCCAGCACTCTCACTGTTTCTGTCTGTTTTTCGGCTATGGGTGATTGATGTCCCTCAGTTAACTTGTCCAGCACTCTCACTGTTTCTGTCTGTTTTTTGGCTATGGGTGATTGATGTCCCTCAGTTAACTTGTCCAGCACTCTCACTGTTTCTGTCTGTTTTTCGGCTATGGGTGATTGATGTCCCTCAGTTAACTTGTCCAGCACTCTCACTGTTTCTGTCTGTTTTTTGGCTATGGGTGATTGATGTCCCTCAGTTAACTTGTCCAGCACTTTCACCGTTTCTGTCTGTTTTTCGGCTATGGGTGATTGATGTCCCTCAGTTAACTTGTCCAGCACTCTCACTGTTTCTGTCTGTTTTTCGGCTATGGGTGATTGATGTCCCTCAGTTAACTTGTCCAGCACGCTCACTGTTTCTGTCTGTTTTTTGGCTATGGGTGATTGATGTCCCTCAGTTAACTTGTCCAGCACTCTCACTGTTTCTGTCTGTTTTTCGGCTATGGGTGATTGATGTCCCTCAGTTAACTTATCCAGCACTCTCACTGTTTCTGTCTGTTTTTTGGCTATGGGTGATTGATGTCCCTCAGTTAACTTGTCCAGCACTCTCACTGTTTCTGTCTGTTTTTCGGCTATGGGTGATTGATGTCCCTCAGTTAACTTGTCCAGCACTCTCACTGTTTCTGTCTGTTTTTTGGCTATGGGTGATTGATGTCCCTCAGTTAACTTGTCCAGCACTCTCACTGTTTCTGTCTGTTTTTTCGGCTATGGGTGATTGATGTCCCTCAGTTAACTTGTCCAGCACTCTCACCGTTTCTTGTGTCATGTTGTACACTTTCACCTTCCCAGAATTGATTTGTCAATCAAGTTACAATTGTGGAAAAAAATCAATCTTCTGTCATCTTGTGTGGTTTTTGTTTTGTTCAAATGGGCTAAACAGATTGTCTTTTTTCATGGTTTAACTTTAAAATACACAATTTAAATGAGATGTGACAGTCAGATTGCTGTGAATGATTTAACATTAAGGTATCAAACTCCATCATTTTGTTGATTGGTAGGTATACCCCTGTATGTGTCTAGTGGCTCATCCCTATTCTCCTAAATAGTTAAAATACAGGAATATAATTAACTTTGATATGATAAAGCACAGTAATTATGTTATGGTGTAGGCACAATTTTTTGAAGGGAAATAATATTTTAGTTATGAATGTACGATTTTTGAGACAAAAAAAAAACAGATAAAATTGCCGGTTTTCCTGTTATCAAAAATCATTTTAAAGTAGGCTATTTATATTATGTTTGTTGATTCACCTCCTAATACAATAACTGATATTATTTGCATCCATCTCTTTGATTGAAACAGTCATTATAGAGAAATGATCTTTTGATTTTTAGTTCTTTTCTTCAATACATGTATGTATATGATATAACGGACAGGTCAAGTGTTTAGTAATGATAAATGGTATGTGAAATGGTTTGTGTAAACAAAAGATAATTTAGATAAAAATTAAGTACCATAAATTTTACGCTTTTCCTCATTTTATATCATAAGTAATAAAACTTGTGCACACCCCCGTAATTATAAATGTACATGAATGTTAGTTTGTGTAACTTGTGCACACCCCCGTAATTATAAATGTACATGAATGTTAGTTTGTGTATCTAATTTCTGATGTACTGTGTGGTGTAGATATCATACACACATTTCAGCAAAAAAGTGAAGAAAAAATAAGTTACAATTTTTACTTTTATGCCAACTATGTATTGATTTGAATAAATATTTTAATTGTTTTGCATTAAGCCCCATTTTCCTCCCTTGGTTGTGTATATAAACATTTCACTGCGTGTTCACCCTACCATGTTTATTTCTTTACATTGTTATTCAAATACACTACAATATGATTTTGATTTTCTTCATCATTTTTTTTCTATGGGAAAATAACAGTGTATCTATTCAAATGATTTCAAATAATTTCTTACTTGAGCTGTGGTTATTCACATTTTCTATGGAATTTATTTCATTTTCATGCTTTTTTATACTAATATTTAAATCAGCATAAAAATACACTACAGGTTTGTGTAATAGTAATCTACAATTGTGGAATTTTATTGACATTGATAGTCACATGTCTAAAACTACAGTACAAACTCTGGTATGACTGTGGTTGAACTAACTAAAACTAATAGCTATTACTTCTTTTTTTATTTAATAACTTTTTTTTAATTCTTTTTCTTCTAAAGAGAAAAGTGAAATTTCTTGACAACAAGAAGAATGTACCAAGTCCGCAGCGAGTGAAAACATTTTACGTGGAGAGTTGGCCCGAAGTTAAAGTCAAATTAGGTAAGTAACATATAAATTTAGACTATATATAATAACCTTAAGTCTAGTTACTGATATTTAGGAGCTTGAAATTTTAGAATGTTCATACTAAAAGTTATATTCACCAATCTCTAGTCCAAAACCCGAGTTTGAATAGGTCCAGTACAATTCATGTCCAATGTATATACGTTATTTAAAGAATCTGTTATTTTTGTGCTTTTACTCCCTACATAGTTCAGTAAACAACGACTGAACGTCATCCAGAAATTACCCATTCCTTGTTACTACTGAGTATATGTAAAATCTGAAGTTTTATGATAAGTAATAAACATTGAATTGAGAGTTATTCCCCTTAATCACATGGTCCATGTGGATATGTTACCAGCTACATTCTCACATTAGATGAGGAGACCTGTAGAGATTTTATAAAGCTCCTCAGTCAGTCTTTTAAGTGATGTACAGTAAACAGATAAGGGGCCTTGATCATATTTGAATACATTAACTGTAAATATGTAAACTGAAGATTGACCATATGTGGCTACTTGTAGTCAACAAGAGAACGACTTTTACAATTCTACAAGTCAAGTGTATTTTGAAAGTCATTCAGAAAGTATACCTAAGTATGATATAAGTTAATTTATTGTCCTTGAAATAAACTTGATCAAACTTCTTAAAATTTTCAAAGTTTAGAATTAATCATTTCAGCAGTGGGCCTTTTAGCTCAGTAATTTTTTATCTGTATTTTAAATTACAGTTACTGCCCTTGTTTTGCCCAAATTTGAACATGTTCCTTCTACTCCTTTTAGGTCATCTGACCCAAAGGGTCAGGATGACCCATAGTCATCATGTTTCGTCCGTTGTCGTCAGCTGTCCGTAAACTTTTCATATTTTGAACTTCTTCTCAAGTTCTACCAGTACGAATTGGCTGAAACTTGCCTAAAATGATTCTGACATGGTTCTGACCAAGTGTTGTTATTTTTCGCAACAATCTGAAATCCAAGATGGCTGCCATCTGAAATGATCTTGATATGGTCTTGACAAAGTGTTGTTTCATCTCTAGTTGATCCCAAATCGAAAATAGCTACCATGACACCATATCTAATTAATTTCCTATATGACTATTGCCAAGGTAGTCAGATGACAGTTCAGGCCTTTGGGCCTCTTGTTGGTGATTCTAATGAATAAAGCTTGATTATGTATAACTCCATGCACGTGAAAATACTTAATATATGATTTTGTTTGGTGCATACTAATAAATATCAATCCATCAGATCATATAGAGTAATGGGCCTTTGATCTGATTTTTACACTAGAATTAACATTTTTTACAGGAAATACAATTCGACCAATGTCTGGGAGCCGTCACTTAATCGGAGGAACGCCCATTACAGTAGAAACAGCTGTGGTAAGTTAGAAACAACACAGTTTTCTAATCCATAGACAATAAGATCAGACTTCCTCATTAGGGTGGAATCCATCAGGTCAAATTTCTTCGATCACTAAGGTGAAAGCTGCTAAATTATGTACATTAGAAACAACATATAGTTTTCTAATCCATTGACGATCAGTGTCTGAGTTTAATATTGTTAGTCCAATTTCCGAATCGGTACAATTGTGGTAATTAACACCCCTCCCCTCTTCATGGATGAAGCAATGTTTTACAACTATGAGATGCTGGTAACATTGGCATTTTATCCCATATTACATGTGTCATCCGTCGTATGTACGTGAACAATTTACATTTTCGACTTCTTCTCCAAAACTGCTGAAGCAATATCAATGAAATTTTATACAAACCTTCTTAGGTGTAAGGCCAATCAACCTTATGAATAATCATAGGTAGAATGGTCTTTAGTTCCTTTACAGAAAATGTGAATTATATGACCCTGATGGGGTCTCACGTTTCCCCTTAGGGAGGGGTCAAGTTTACTATAGTTTATATAGAAAAATCACATCATTTGCTCAGTTTTCATACAAATTGAGTCAAACTTTGTTAGAATTATTAGCTTGAGATAGCTTTTTAACATCATATCCATATTGGTCCTGGCCGACCCCCAGGGGCCAGAGGGGCGGGACCAATAAGGGTCAATATGGCTGACATTTCAAAAATCTTCTTCTGAATTCACAGATTTGATTGTAACGGATACTCTTCATAGATTTAAAGGTCTTAAGTCCCTTTATAAAAATTGTGAATTTCATCGCCCTGGGATCTCAGATTTCCCCTGGGGAGAGGGTCACATCTACTATAGTTTATATTGGAAAACTCATTGATGAGCATTACTTCCTCAATTTCCATTAATTCATTAGAATTATTAGCCTGAGATACTGCATTTTAACATATCCAAATAGTACCTCGCTGACTCCTAGGGACCAGAAGGGTTGCCAAACAGAGTCAAAATGACTAAAATTTCAAAAAATATTCTGAATTCACAGATGTGATGGAACCAAATACTTTTCATAGAAAAAAAAAAGTAAAATTTATAAAATCACTGACTTACTTCAAGGGCTGATGGGTCAATATACATGTATATAGTGTTTATATGTGTTTGATTCATTTTGTATCCAAACTCAGGTGACCATTAAGGCATGTGGCTGCTTATTTCATCCACTGCTGACTTACATTTTGGTACTTTAATAAGCCCCCCCCCCCCCTCCCCCTATCCCACCCCACCCCATATCCCTTTTATTACAACTTTCAGCGCTTTGGGTGCTTATTACGCTTTGGGTGCTTATTACGGCAAATACAGTAATAGAAGAAAGGAAACTGTAAAGGCTAGACAGATGCTCTTCTGTAATAGTGACTAGCAGGGGTAGAGCTTAACTAATGGTTAAGTATTGTCCAGTACAAACTATATGGTCACTAAAAATAACTAACGGCAAATTAATTACCAACACTAATGAGTATACAGTTTTATTAGATTATTGTAAGTACAAATTGTATATCCGGGTTGGGGGGGATGTATTATGTATAGCTGTGAGAAGAGTCTACAAATGAAATAAATTAGATATATGAGAACACTAATAACTGTTTTGTTTAAGTTAATGAACTATTGTAGAAATATAATTAACATCAAGTCTCCAAAGAACTATAGAAGTATAATTACCATGAAGACTTAAATTAAGTGTGTTAGGTCGTTGAACTGCCACCTATATACATCCAGTGAACGTCAACATCTGGACCCCAGTCAATGAGGACAACTTCTAGTGAAATGTTACTTGTTATAAGTCCACATTTCGAGCCTCACTCATTCTAAACGTTTACCTTATTAGCAGTGTTCCTATTCTCAGTCCTTAGTAGGATAACAATGATTACTAGATAGTGGGTCGAGGATCTATATCTTCACATTGTTTGTTATTACATATGTATCTTTTTATTTTGAAATTTCATTCAATACAATATACAATAGACTCTAAAACAGATACACATATACAAGATATAACCTATATTTGACACACGCATACAAAAAACTAATATATATATCAATAGAATCAAACCTTGGTTATAACACTATCATATTACCGACAGTCAGTGTGGCTAATACATGAACAAAAACTGAAAAAAACTAATATATATATCAATAGAATCAAACCTTCGTTATAACACTATCATATTACCGACAGTCAATGTGACTTATACATGAACAAAAACTGAAGAAAAAAAAGAAAAAAAATTCTTCTCACCCCTTCACACACAAAAAAAATCCACCAAACTAGGGCTGGATCCTTATACAACCGGTATTTAGCAATGTTCCTGATATAGCAACATGCTGTTGTATAACTGTATTGTTCAAATATTAAAAACTGCCGTTTTTCCCTCCTTTTGACAGAAAATATCCATTAAAGCTCATTGAATATACCATCCGGGCAAAGGATTTCTGTAGCATATTCTATTGATAGAAAGGGTCAAGCTTCTGAGTCTCTTAGATACACTGGAAATATGTTTGTGTAACATTGAATACAACTTAGTAGAGCACATAATGACTTGAATTTGGCACAACTTTAACAAGTTAAACAATTTATTTTTGTGTTTCAGTCCCTCAAACACATGATTTTTGGATCCTGGTCGAGCCAAGTTCATTTCTTCTCCACAGAATGGAGAAAGTCTACAATAGACTTCTACGATATTTCTGGACCATTTTGTTACGGTTTACAAACTCTACGGGTAAGTCAATCATACATACAACAACTTTACATGGCTTCTTGTCATTCATTTAGATAAGGATATTGGAATACTTACTAGCATAACTGTTTATCAGTTTAATTAATATTTCATTTTTTAATGTTTTAAATGTTCACATTCCTCCTAATTGGTGCTAGCCTTTATGGTCATTATGTTTCTTTCAGCTTATAATCTCACTTGTAAATGAATGACACACTATAGGAGATTTCAGAAAAGATGGCGTGACGTCACAGAAAGTTTACATCCGGGTCCTCAAAGGTACAAACACAGTATGGCGACTAATAAAAACAATAACTGATACGTACATCCCTGCTACACACGTCAAAAATACACTTTCATAATTGCAAATTCTAATTTGAAAATGGTTTCCTATTGTTTGAGAGGTTACAGACATTTATATTTTTATATTTACAATGTTTACTGCTAAATATATTTCTGTAGTTTTAGTGTTGAAGCCAGCTTGCGAAGCGGTGCCGGGCCATCACACGTACCCGTTTTTTGTTCACACGTAAACCTTATCTAAATCCGTGTTATGTTGTTATGAATAGATAATTGTTTTTTTTGTGTCATGTTTCTGTTATACATGAAAAAGCTGTTCAAAACACTATTTAATATATCGAAATGTGGACCATATCTGGCCAGACCAAGGCCGCTTGTGCATTGCTTCGTTGGTAGATCATCTCAGGCCACAGCCCATACTTGGGGAAATTAATAATATTAATATGTATGTAATTACCAACACATATCTCAATAAGTACTTGTACTTTTCGTTCTTTACCGTGTATATCTTGTTTTAAAGGAATGCTATAAACCACTGTGTTACACGTACATGTAGATCTACATTTGTACGTACACGTACTGTATGGCTGCCGATATATCTCGAAAAATAAAATGGTGAAATCGCGAGGTTTTCATGCTGTAGAGTTTATTGTTTAATTTTCAGTTGCTCTCATTCCATGGGTTGCTATATGAAGTCATAAATTGAAGTGATATTACTTTTAAATATTTTGAATGCGTGTTAGATTGATTACATTTAGATTTATAAATACAGAACTTTAAGTACTGAAATGCTGACCAGGACACATTGCGCATGGCTTCGAGAATTCTAAATACTTAAAATTTTGTTTAAAAATATCATAAAAAGTAACTATAAACTGACTTATTTGTATATCATAAACTCAATTCCAAAATTTTTGACGAAAAAGTTATCAAGAATAATTAATTCAGTGACTCTGAAAAAGGTCGAAATTCGGGATGTCGGCAGTACGTAATATGGCTGCCGTGCGCTTGGGATAATCTACGAAAGCAAATTTTAATTTTGTCATAATCACAAATCGTAATTTGGTGTTTTATCATGTAAGACTTAGAAAACAGTAATCGCTTTTTAAATGACAGTATGATATTTTGGGGAACTTGGAATTTAATCTGTAATTTCAAGCCGATATTTGCAATATTCTGTCAATTTTTATACGGTAACGGCGACCGTGTTTTTCTCATGGGCGGTCAAAAATGGAATCTAAACAAAGTAAAATATATGAATATCATATGTTTATATCTATATATCATTGTTACATATTTTCATTTACACTTTTTGAAATGAAAATAAAGCAACATTTCTCGGATTGCCGTACAATTTATTATAATAAAATGGAAACAAACATTGAGGCGTCTGTGTTCCCACCATGTTAATGTGTACAGCTATACGGAGTTGTACCTTTGAGCGCCCGGATGTGTGACGTCATCGCCATCTTTTCTGAAATCTCCTATAGTACCCTTAACTGATACCATTATATCTATACATTATAGAAAAGTCCAGAAATTTCCATTTTTCTGTCCATCTTCAAAAATTTTAATTAAAAAGAAAAATAACCCAACAAAAGTCACGAAATCAAAGTCGAACTTAAAAATTGCATTGAAAACATTTTAAATTTGATATAAGAGAAATAAATAGTGATTTTGGCTAATCATACAGGCATGTTCTCCAGAATGGGAGTATCGATTAATGAAGTGAGGATATGAGATCATGAGAAGCTTGTGGATTGGTAGGATCTTTCCCTACCTTGAGGGTAGGACAGAGAAATCTCTACCCGAGGAGGAGATTTACAACTGTCTAACCCGAGGCTTGCTGAGGGTTAAATTAAACTGTTGTGAATCTCCTCCAAGGGAAGAGATTTCTCTGTCCTACTCTCTAGGTAGGGAATGATCCTTTTTCTGCCCCTGTAACTTACCCAAAAATATTAAAAACAACAAATAAGCGATTAAAAAACACAAAAATATTAAAAACATCATTTTGAAGATTTCTATTTTACTTTGTCAAAAACTTGTTGCACTGTGACAAACAAGAATCTAAATCATTATAAGATAATCACAGTCATAGAAATACAAACTAATATTGTATGAAAACCAGTTAAAATCAGTCTTTTTACCGTGTAAACAACAATGAAATATATAAAGGTAGGTGGAATTCCAATTACGGTGATCATTAGGTCAAAGTTCAGCACGAACTTGAGTTCGAATGTGATATCGATTGTCTAATTGGACAGCACTGATTAATCGTTATTTGCATTTGACATTTTACAACTTCCAGTTTATCACACGAATATGTTCAAAGCATGCAGACTGTCTTATGTCTTACCCAGACAGAGAAATCTTTCCCTCACCGGACGTGGAGATATCTGTGTCTGATGGGTTAGAAAGTGTCCTCACTTATTTAACACAAACACTATGTTTGCTGACGTGTCACATTAATGGTATCAGTTCTAAGTACTGTCTTAGTATGGTATATAACTGTAAACCAATTTAGTTTTACTTTCAATTTAATTTCTCATGTTTTGGAATAATGAGAATTTGAAAGAAGATTAACTCATTCCCCCCTGACGACACATTGGAACTCTTCTCATTCGAAGGCTGGAATAGTTTGTTATCTATTCTCAGTGGTGAATGAGTTAGTTCTGTAAAATATTAACATGTATAATAGGATTTATATAATTGTATATCTCCCAACGCTGTGACTAAGTTGTTAGATTAAAACACACACAATTAATTTGTCACCAGAATCAGTTGGTTTACAGTGTAGGAGTTAGTTAGTCTGACCCTTCATCCTCACACCTTGATGTTACATTGGGAGTTAGTTAGTCTAACCCTTCATCCTCACACCTTGATGTTTAGTATAACCCTTCGTCCTCACACCTTTATGTTAAGTCTAACCCTTCGTCCTCACACCTTGATGTTACATTGGGAGTTAGTTAGTCTAACCCTTCATCCTCACACCTTGATGTTTAGTATAACCCTTCGTCCTCACACCTTTATGTTAAGTCTAACCCTTCGTCCTCACACCTTGATGTTACATTGGGAGTTATTTAGTCTAACACCTTCGTCCTCACACCTTCGTTACATTGAGTTATTAGTCTAACCCTTCGTCCTCACACCTTGATGTTAAGTCTAACCCTTCGTCCTCACACCTTGATGTTAAGTCTAACCCTTCGTCCTCACACCTTGATGTTAAGTCTAACCCTTCGTCCTCACACCTTGATGTTAAGTCTAACCCTTCGTCCTCACACCTTGATGTTAAGTCTAACCCTTCGTCCTCACACCTTGATGTTAAGTCTAACCCTTCGTCCTCACACCTTGATGTTAAGTCTAACCCTTCGTCCTCACACCTTGATGTTAAAGTCTAACCCTTAGTCTCACTCCTTGATGTTAAGTCTAACTTTCGTCCTCACACCTTGATGTTAAGTCTAACCCTTCGTCCTCACACCTTGATGTTAAGTCTAACCCTTCGTCCTCACACCTTGATGTTAAGTCTAACCCTTCGTCCTCACACCTTGATGTTAAGTCTAACCCTTCGTCCTCACACCTTGATGTTAAGTCTAACCCTTCGTCCTCACACCTTGATGTTAAGTCTAACCCTTCGTCCTCACACCTTGATGTTAAGTCTAACCCTTCGTCCTCACACCTTGATGTTAAGTCTAACCCTTCGTCCTCACACCTTGATGTTAAGTCTAACCCTTCGTCCTCACACCTTTATGTTAAGTCTAACCCTTCGTCCTCACACCTTGATGTTAAATCTAACCTTTAGTCATCACTCCTTTTGATGTTAAGTCTAACTCTTCGTCCTACTCACACCTTGATGTTAAGTCTAACCCTTCGTCCTCACACCTTGATGTTAAGTCTAACCCTTCGTCCTCACACCTTGATGTTAAGTCTAACCCTTCGTCCTCACACCTTGATGTTAAGTCTAACCCTTCGTCCTCACACCTTGATGTTAAGTCTAACCCTTCGTCCTCACACCTTGATGTTAAGTCTAACCCTTCGTCCTCACACCTTGATGTTAAGTCTAACCCTTCGTCCTCACACCTTGATGTTAAGTCTAACCCTTCGTCCTCACACCTTGATGTTAAGTCTAACCCTTCGTCCTCACACCTTGATGTTAAGTCTAACCCTTCGTCCTCACACCTTGATGTTAAGTCTAACCCTTCGTCCTCACACCTTGATGTTAAGTCTAACCCTTCGTCCTCACACCTTGATGTGTTAAGTCTAACCCTTCGTCCTCACACCTTGATGTTAAGTCTAACCCTTCGTCCTCACACCTTGATGTTAAGTCTAACCCTTCGTCCTCACACCTTGATGTTAAGTCTAACCTGAGTATACCTTCGTCCTCACACCTTGATGTTAAGTCTAACCCTTCGTCCTCACACCTTGATGTTAAGTCTAACCCTTCGTCCTCACACCTTGACGTTAAGTCTAACCCTTCGTCCTCACACCTTGACGTTAAGTCTAACCCTTCGTCCTCACACCTTGACGTTAAGTCTAACCCTTCATCCTCACACCTTGACGTTAAGTCTAACCCTTCGTCCTCACACCTTGATGTTAAGTCTAACCCTTCGTCCTCACACCTTGATGTTAAGTCTAACCTTTAGTCATCACACCTTGATGTTAAGTCTAACCTTTAGTCATCACACCTTGATGTTAAGTCTAACCCTTCGTCCTCACACCTTGATGTTAAGTCTTACCCTTCGTCCTCACACCTTGATGTTAAGTCTAACCCTTCGTCCTCACACCTTGATGTTAAGTCTAACCCTTCGTCCCTCACACCTTGGTGTTAAGTCTAACCCTTCGTCCTCACACCTTGATGTTAAGTCTAACTCTTCGTCCTCACACCTTGATGTTAAATCTAACCTTTAGTCCTCACACCTTGATGTTAAGTCTAACTCTTCGTCCTCACACCTTGATGTTAAGTCTAACCTTTAGTCATCACTCCTTGATGTTAAGTCTAACCCTTCGTCCTCACACCTTGATGTTAAGTCTAACCCTTCATCCTCACACCTTGATGTTAAGTCTAACCCTTCGTCCTCACACCTTGATGTTAAATCTAACCCTTCGTCCTCACACCTTGATGTTAAGTCTAACCCTTCGTCCTCACACCTTGATGTTAAGTCTAACCCTTCGTCCTCACACCTTGACGTTAAGTCTAACCCTTCGTCCTCACTCCTTGATGTTAAGTCTAACCCTTCGTCCTCACACCTTGATGTTAAGTCTAACCCTTCGTCCTCACACCTTGATGTTAAATCTAACCCTTCGTCCTCACACCTTGATGTTAAGTCTAACTCTTCGTCCTCACACCTTGATGTTAAGTCTAACCCTTCGTCCTCACACCTTGATGTTAAGTCTAACTCTTCGTCCTCACACCTTGATGTTAAGTCTAACCCTTCGTCCTCACACCTTGATGTTAAGTCTAACTCTTCGTCCTCACACCTTGATTTTAAGTCTAACTCTTCGTCCTCACACCTTGATGTTAAGTCTAACTCTTCGTCCTCACACCTTGACGTTACACTGGGAGTTAGTTAGTCTTACCCTTCGTCCTCACACCTTGATGTTAAGTCTAACCCTTCGTCCTCACACCTTGATGTTAAATCTAACCCTTCGTCCTCACACCTTGATGTTAAGTCTAACCCTTCGTCCTCACACCTTGATGTTAAGTCTAACCCTTAGCCTCACACCTTGATGTTAAGTCTAACCCTTAGCCTCACACCTTGATGTTAAGTCTAACCCTTCCTCCTCACACCTTGATGTTAAGTCTAACCCTTCGTCCTCACACCTTGATGTTAAGTCTAACTCTTCGTCCTCACACCTTGATGTTAAGTCTAACCCTTAGCCTCACACCTTGATGTTAAGTCTAACCCTTCGTCCTCACACCTTGATGTTAAGTGTAACCCTTCGTCCTCACACCTTGATGTTACATTGGGAGTTAGTTAGTCTAACCGTTCGTCCTCACACCTTGATGTTACATTGGGAGTTAGTTAGTCTAACCCTTTGTCCTCACACCTTGATGTTAAGTCTAACCCTTCGTCCTCACACCTTGATGTTAAGTCTAACCCTTCGTCCTCACACCTTGATGTTAAGTCTAACCCTTCGTCCTCACACCTTGATGTTAAGTCTAACCCTTCGTCCTCACACCTTGATGTTAAGTCTAACCCTTCGTCCTCACACCTTGATGTTAAGTCTAACTCTTTGTCCTCACACCTTGATGTTACATTGGGAGTTAGTTAGTCTAACCGTTCGTCCTCACACCTTGACGTTACATTGGGAGTTAGTTAGTCTAACCGTTCGTCCTCACACCTTGACGTTACATTGGGATTTAGTTAGTCTAACCCTTCATCCTCACACATTGACGTTACAGTGCGGTTCGCGGGGCCTCGTCCTAGCCATACAGGCCTACCTGTTAAAGAGTCTCATTTTTGATCGTCAGTTTGCTTCGCTTGCCCTTATACGAAGGTAAGTGTTGTGTGGACCATTGTTAGATACAGGGAATTTAAATTAAAAACAATTTTTATTTACTCAAATGAAGTTCATAAGAGTTATACTGCCGTCATATTACAGAGTTATCTGCCGTTGCAGGTAGATATACCGATTGTAACGTAATCAATCTGTGAGCGAAAAAGTATGATGTTACCTGAAAATTACAAAATGTATCAATCCATAGCTACCAGCAAGGGCATATAACTCTGTAAAATGCAAAAGCAGAATTGAAGTTCGAGATTGAATTAAGTTTGTAAGGTTCATACTTATAGTTTTATATTGAATTAAGATTCTAATTTTAGGTCATCTGACCCAAAGGGTCAGGATGACCTATTGTCATCATGCACCGTCCGTCGTCGTGCGCCGTCCGCCGTGCACCGTGCGTAAACTTTTCATTCAAACGATTTCTTCTCAATAACCAAAAGGCCCAGGGTACTGATATTTGGCCTGTAGCATGCTGGGACAAACGCCAACCAAGTTTGTTCAAATGAATGACCTTGACGTTCATTCAAGGTCACAGGGGTCAAAAAGGCTAAAATCTTTAAACGACTTCTTCTCAAGACCCAGAAGGCCCAGGGTACTGATATTTGGCCTGTATCATGCTGGGATAAAGGGCTACCAAGTTTGTTCAAATAAATTACTTTGACCTTCATTCAAAGTCAGAGGGGTCAAAAAGGCTAAAAATCCTTTAAACGACTTCTTGTGAATAACTAAGAGGCCTAGAGACCTGATATTGGGCCCGTAACATGCTTGGATGAAGGGCTATCAAGTTTGTTCAAATGAATGACCTTGATCTTCATTCAAGGTCACAGGGGTCAAAAAAGCTAAAATCTTTAAACAACTTCTTCTCAAGAACCAGTAGGCCCAGGGTACTGATATTGGGCATGTAGTATGCTGAGATGAAAGGCTACCAAGTTTGTTCAAATAAATGACCTTGACCTTTATTCAAGGTCACAGGGGTCAAATAGGCTAAAATCTTTAAAGGACTTCTTCTCAACAACAGAAAGGCCCAGGATATTCATATTGGGCCTGCAGCATGCTGGGATGAAGTGCTACAAAGTATATTAAAAGAAATGACCTTGACCTTCATTCAAGGTCACAGGGTCAAATAGGCTAAAAATCCTTTAATCGACTTCTTGTGAATAACTAAGAGGCCTAGAGACCTGATATTGGGCCTGTGACATGCTAGGATGAAGGGCTTGTTCAAATGAATGACCTTGATCTTCATTCAAGGTCACAGGGGTCAAAAAGGCTGAAATCTTTAAACGACTTCTTCTCAAGAACCAAAAGGCCCAGGATACTCATATTGGGCATGTAGCATGTTGGGATGAAGGGCTACCAAGTTTGTTCAAATGAATTACCTTTACCTTCATTCAAGGTCACAGTGGTCAAATAGGCTTAAATCTTTATACGACTTCTTCTCAAGAACCAAAAGGCTCAGTATACTCATATTGGGCTTGCAGCATGTTTGGATGAAGGGCTACCAAGTTTGATAAAATGAATGACCTTGACCTTCATTCAAGGTCACAGGGGTCGAATTGGCTAAAACATTTTAAGCGACTTCTTTAGAATAAGTAGGAGGTCTAGAGACCTGATATTTAGCCTTTGACATGCTGGAATGAAGGGCTACCAAGTTTGTTCAAATGAATGACCTTGATCTTCATTGAAGGTCACAGGAGTCAAATAGGCTTAAATCTTTAAACAACTTCTTCTCAAGAACCAAAAGGCCCAGGATACTTATATTGGGCCTGCAGCAGGCTGGGATGAAGGGCTACCAAGTTTGTTCAAATGAATGACCTTGGCCTTCATTCAAGGTCACAGGGTCAAAAAAGTAAAAATCTTTAAACGACTTCTTGAGAATAACTAGGAGGCCTAGAGACCTGATATTGGGCCTGTGACAAGCTGGGATGAAGGGCTACCAAGTTTGTTCAAAAGAATGACCTTGATCTTCATTCAAGGTCACAGAGGTCAAATATGCTAAAATCTTTAAACGACTACATGGTGTTGTGCTAATACAAAAGATGTAGTCAGATGACCGTTAAGGCTCTTGTTAGGTTCATACCTAAGTTCCATATTGAATGAAGCTTTTTAAGTTCATACTGTAGTTTGATATTGAATTAAGTTTCTAAGGTTCATACTAATAGTTCCATATTGAATTAAGTTTCTAAGGTTTATACTTATAGTTTGATATTGAATGAAGTTTCTTAAGCTCATACTTATTGTTCCGTATTGAATAAAGTTTCTAAAGTTCATACTGAAGTTCCATATTGAATGAAGTTTCTAAGGTTCATACTTTAGTTCCATATAGAATTGAGGTTGTAAGGTTTATATTTATAGATCCATATTGAATTAAGTTTCTAAAGTTCATACTAATAGTTCCATATTGAATTGGGTTTCTAAGGTTCGTACTTATAGTTTGATATCGAATTGAGTTTCTAAAGTTCATACTTATAGTTCGATATTGAATAAAGTTTCTTAAGCTCATACTTATTGTTCCGTATTGAATAAAGTTTCTAAAGTTCATACTTATAGTTCCATATTGAATAAAATTTCCAAGGTTCATACTTTAGTTCCATATTGAATAAAGATTAATTAAATGCTGTAAACCCAACTCTGTTGTGAAATTTGTAAATCATTTTGTATTTTATGTGAAGTTGTTAACAGTTGATGCAATATGTATGTTTAGAATGACATCATTATATTGTATATATGATAAAGATTGTTTATATAACCCAATTAACACTAACACACTAAAAGTTCTGTGGGAATTCACACAAACCTTAACAGCCATGTATCTATATATGGATGTAATGGTCATTAATACAGATGGAATGTTAGGTTTTCAATAAAGATCAAAGTTAGAGATAGCATGTACATGTAGAGATATGATAAGTATTTACATATTGGGTTGACGATCCATTTATTTGATGAAATGTACTAACGTCACGCTACAAGTATAATACAGTATATTTATATAGTATGGTATTTTTGGCACATATAAAAAAATTATGTTGCCATTATATTTATTTCATCAATGTGTTTGAGGATCATCGTAACTTATAGGGATTGGCTGTAAATGTTGGACGAACAACTATCAGGGTATACCTGTGATATCAAACTCATCAAATATTAAAATTTAATCACTGATGCCTCTCAAAATTGGTTTGATGTTTAGGATCTGTCTGTAGGCTATTTACCATTGATCTTTGATGATGATTCCACCTTGTAAAGACCTCTATAGAATTCTTTATTGGCCAGCTTGTAGTTAATGTACAGTATATCACATCTGTATTATGAAACAGTAAAACCAGAAATGAAAAATAAATGAAATAAAAAAATTCTCAAAGGTTATTAATCTGTACATGTAAAAAGTTGATATGATGAAGCTACATGCTGAAATGCTCAGATGGAAGTAAAAGTAAAACTTTTGAATTTGCAATTTCAAATATTTGAGTTGATGTAATCATGAATAGATTTCATTGCTATGAATTTTTGCAAAATGCATGAATGTTCCAGCGTATACATTGATGGCTCTAGAATACTTATAATGCACTTTGACACTATAAGCTCCGAACCTATCAGTAACACATCTCTGTTTCTTGTTTAGTGCTCTCCAGCCAAATGAGTTTGAGAGGAAGCGAGCACTGATATCAGCTTTGTGTCAAATTTTATGGAAAGTCGGCGATAATCGTCGCTGTTGTGTTTGTCTACAACAAGTTGATCGGTGCTACCCTAATGATTATCGTTGTCGTGACGACGGTATCACAGAAAAGGTATCAGCATTATACTTACTCAATATAATGTATTTTTTTTTGTTACAAATTATAATTTGAATTATCAAAACATTTGAGAAGTGACACATGATGTTATGTGTAGATAATGTATCTAATGTGAAATATAATTTTCAAATCTTTTCCCTGAGTTTCTGTTTTAGATAATTTTATTTAGATTTTGATAACTTTTAATTCTACATTTATGTATTCTGATAAAAGATTTAACAAAATCTGTTTTTTTTTCAATACCTGAGTATTTGTTAACAGAATGGCTTGGTGTAGTGTATACTGTATACATAAAGTGTTTGAAATAATTTACATCACGCTTGGATAAAATAATTTATATGACCCTTCAAAAATTTTGTGCCAATTGGTTTTTTTTTTAATAATTGAAAAAATTATCTGTAATGAGTAATGATTATATGTTATGATTTTATTTTTCAGATTGTATTATTTGAATTCAAAAACTACAAGGATTTGGAGATGTTTATGAATCGACATTGGACAGAGGTAAGCGCATTGTTGAGAGTAACAGTGAAGATTGTACTTTAAGGTATTCCTCTCATGATGCAAACAATAAAGGATCTGGATGTTTCTTGTTTAACACCTTCCTGTTCGGGTGTTTTTGATCTGCTAAATAAGTGAGATTAGCACTTTTTTGTATATCTTATATTCCAAACTTTGGCTGCATAGAACCATAAAGTGTTATACATCATTGATTAGTATATCACCTGGATTTCATTTTCCTAAGTATAGTTTTCACCTTTGACCTTTATGGTAGTAAAGGTCAAAGGTCAAAGATCACCAAAATCACCTTTTTATTGAAAAAAAAATCACCATTTTGCTTTTATGGATCATTTAACGGACGGAACAACAACACAAACTGTAAATTTGAAGATTCAATGTAAACTACAGATAATTCTGAAGATAATCCTATGAGATAGCCCATTAATTACGATCAACACAATTTTGGCAAAGAGATTATCTGTGTGACCTTTGAAGAAAATAGCAGCTAAAATGACAATTTTGGGAGCAAAATAATGTATTGATTAAGTAAGTAGTTACACATAACATAGTAAAACATTGAATTGATAAAGATATGAGTTACCTACGATAATTGAAAATTCAAAGTAGTATAAAGATTAAAATACATGTATATAATAGTAATATTATTATATATATGTACATCGGCAAGACACAAGGGAGGTAATTCATATTCTTGCACACTACTCATTGTTTTGGAGGAAACGTTTGCATTTACTCCCAATTTGTCATGAACTTGGAACATGAAAGATGGTGTAACATCTTCGTCGTAAGACTTTGTTTCCATTCATATTACAGAGATGACATGTTTATTTTTACAAGTCGACATAAAATGTATATAGTATGTACATGTATATATTAAAACGGGAGATTACTTTTGGTATTAATTGAGAAGCAGAAGCAATAAAAGTTTTGTTGTAAGAACATTTTAATCCCGTGGGAACGTTGGAGATCTATGGTTACGATCAATTGTTATGTATATGTTTGCATGAGTATACACTTCAACATATATCATAAAATAAGCATTGTCAAAGCATTGCTTAATAGTATGTAGGCTTAACTCATACATGCTACTAGAGTGGATCAAGGAATGACGGTATTTACTCGGTTTTTTTTAGCCCACATCTGATGATATTGAAATAGCCTTTCGTCCGTGGTCCGTCCGTCCTTCCTTCCGTCCGTCCGTCCGTCAGTTAACAATTCTTGTTACCGCTATTTCTCAGAAAGATCTAAGGGATCTTCTTTTCAAATTTCATATGTAGGTTTCCCTAGGGCCCTAGCTGTGCATATTGCATTTTGGGACCGAACGGTCAACAAGATGGCCAACCGGCAGCCATCTTGGATTTTGATATCGAAAAGCAGCGAAAAGATCCCTCTGCCATATGTCGGACATAGACCATTTTTTGTGGGCGGCACGATCTCTTTAGGATCTCTTGTTTCTTTGTGGGAAAGGAAAACACGTGATTAAACTGTACCGACATTCTGATAACCAGTACCTACATATGTATATCGTTAGTTGACATCTTTGTGACCGACAGGTTTCTTATTATTGTGGTAAGAGCGAGATAATGCACGACCAGAACCGTTTCAAACCCAGGACCATACGAACTCTTGCCGGATGCTCTACTAATTGAGCTGCTTGGTTGTCGGCTATCGATCCGATCCAGAACCGTTACATTAGTATTATCCCCTTCCTTTTCACTCATCGCCCCTCAAAGATTCAACACACTAACCGGGTTTTTTTATGTTCGCCTTTTTAGATTCCGATACACTCCAAACACTATCCTGATGCTTTACCAATTCAATTGAGCTATATATATATATATATATTCCAAACAGATAAGCCGAAGCTCAGGATAATAGAAACCCGGAGCAAAAGGAAAAAAACAAAATTACTCTTGTGTTATAGATTAAGAGGGAAAACATCCTTTTTATGCCATGATATATATATGATAAGCAACTAAGTCAGGTTCTGATTTTCTGTACATGTATGTGACACTTGATTATATGACTCAAATTCAATTCAAACCACTACATTTACGAATTAATATCAATCAAGTGTTGTATTTATCTAGATCCTAGAGAAAACCGTATGTTTTAGAAAATAGCCGCTGCCCTTTGGCCAGTTCCTTAGAGCTGTGTAACCATTTATAATTACATGTACACATTAAACATTAAATCGTTTTATTTACTGTTAACTGTTTTCATATGGATGTTGTCGATCAATTGTGAGAAGGATTGTTGTAAATTATATTCATAAATATAAACCAAATTCTTATATTTCATTACAGGCTGTTATTCCAAAAATGATTTGTAATCTGTTTTCTTTTTTAAACAAATTATGTAGCAGAGTCATTCATGATATGTCTTCCCTCGACATCCCTTCAGTTTTCATTTGGTTGTGTAAAATAGTGGAAATGACATATCTGACTTGTAATCAGTATGACTTAATTATATGTTTATGGAGTTATGAACCACAAGACTTCGATATAATCTATATTTTACATATGAACCACAAGACCACAGGGACCTGGCACGAACATTTTTAACCAACAGTATACATATATATATTATAGATACTGTAATATGTATATACTGTTGGTTAAACATTTTCGTGCCACGTCCCTGTGCACAAGACTACTCGTATATATAATCTACATTTTTTTCAAATCCAATAACTTTCAATTTTCCAATAATATTACAATATAAATAATATCTAATTTATATTGAAAACAGTTTATATGTCAAAATGGGATTATAGGCACTGATTCTGATACTAGAGTCAACATTTTAATGCAAACAAATTAAGAGAGCATTATAATGCATATACACATACTTATAATGCACCGGTCGTCACTCACAAAAAAAGGCGATTTGATTTTACCGACCAAAACGTGTATTACAAATAGTTGGTATGTCAATCTATTACGAATAGTTCTATATTCATCCTATCCTAAGTCTATTTCAAAACGGATCCAGAGCCCCTGTTAATTTGTGCACGAGATCTACATGTACATGTACATGTACGTACAATAGAACTATGCCTATCACGACTTACCCGTCTCAACTACGTACATGTACACTGTACACGTATTACCTACGTGTGCTGCACATGTACCTGCTACTAATCCCGTTATTTCACACATTTAAGTAAACAAGTTGAAATCTATCCGTTTCATAAAATGTTTGATGATTGAACTGGTTTCAACGACGTCTAAACCTAACATTAATTGCAAATGCTTCAAAAATTGATGAGATGTTAATTATAATGCATCGTTTCTATGGACGCTCAAGGGACAATACTCTATATTAATTTTTTTCTATACATGTACACAATTTGAAGTACTTTCACAGATGCTTTAGCTTAAGGATTTTTTTCAGTGGTAATAATTACCTATGATTCCATCAAAGAGGAGTTTCCGAGGCCGCAACGTTGACTGTCAGAGGTCAGAATCACCGTAATCTCGCATTTAGCATCCCATAATATGAAGGCAATGATATTTTCAGATCTCACACTAGCAAATTACATAGAGTATTTTGAGTAGTTTCGTTAAATTCTATATCTGTAATCTTCAGCAGCATTATATATATTTATTTGATTTTGATAGACAATCACCGGATGTGCTTCTCCAGGATCATGATCATAACGTAACGATAAACGTAAATGAAACGTAACGTCATAATGTTACACATTTGTGAGTAACGTCGCGAATTTTCGTTTGAGTAGGGTAAAGTAAAATAGCGATAATTTCGTTTCAAGAAAACCAATTTTCAAATCTAAAGCTGATTTGTAAAGGATTTTATCTGTGGCATTAACACACTGTATTTTCATAAAGTTATAATCTTAACTGATATATATTTTCCAGCTCTGAATACATAAAAATGCTAATTTTTAACGAAAATCATCGCATATGTTTTTCATTTGAGAAAATTTTCTTTAAAATAATAAAATAAAGACATATGAATAACACCTTTTTCTTGCTTGCAATCTAAGCTTTTCAGTTATGTATGTCATTTCAACACTGCAATATTTCATATTTACTTTCCGAGCGGTTTATTCACGAATAACGTTGGCAAATTTAATGGCATTTTCGGCACTTTTTAACGGACGTTTTTTTGACGGAAACTTACAGCGGACTAATTCATTCTAGCAAACCAACTTGTGAAATTTATATGAACAAAAAATAGAGAAATCACTGATTCCGTTGATATAAATATTTAGTTTCTACGAGGAATATAAAGGTTAATCTGACGCCTTCGAACTTGGTAGATGACGTTATCAAAGTCATATCGGTACAAATGTACCGATGCGAACGGGAAGGTGTTAAGATAAATTTTATATTTAAAACAAAAATAAAATAAATCAAAGATGGTAATACTGTATTGGCCATAATTAGGTTTAACATTGTGACAAAGGGGGGGGAGCGGCTTGGGGGAGCGCTTATTTGGGAACCACAATGTAAACTTTTTTACCGTATTGTAACTTGTCTATTACAGTTCCAGAGAGAGGGTAACAACGGTTGTATTATGTACCATATTGTAACTTGTGTATTACAGTTCCAGAGAGAGGGTAACAGTGGTTGTATCGTGTACCGTATTGTAACTTGTCTATTACAGTTCCAGAGAAAGGGTAACAACGGTTGTATCATGTACCGTATTTTAACTTGTCTCTTACAGTTCCAGAGAGATGGTAACAACGGTTGTATCATGTACCGTATTGTAACTTGTCTATTACAGTTCCAGAGAGAGGGTAACAACGGTTGTATCATGTACCGTATTGTAACTTGTCTATTACAGTTCCAGAGAGAGGTCGTAGAAACGGTTGTATCATGTACTGTATTGTAACTTGTCTCTTACAGTTCCAGAGAGAGGGTAACAACGGTTGTATCATGTACCGTATTGTAACTTGTCTCTTACAGTTCCAGAGAGAGGGTAACAATGGTTGTATCATGTACTGTATTGTAACTTGTCTATTACAGGTCCTGTGAGAGGGTAACAATGGTTGTATTATGTACCGTATTGTAACTTGTCTATTACAGTTCCTGTGAAAGGGTAACAACGGTTGTATCATGTACCATATTGTAACTTGTCTCTTACAGTTCCAGAGAGAGGGTAACAATGGTTGTATCATGTACCGTATTGTAACTTGTGTATTACAGTTCCAGAGAGAGGGTAACAACGGTTGTATCATGTACCGTATTGTAACTTGTGTATTACAGTTCCAGAGAGAGGGTAACAACGGTTGTATCTTGTACTGTAGTAACTTGTCTATTACAGTTCCTGTGAGAGGGTAACAACGGTTGTATCATGTACCGTATTGTAACTTGTCTATTACAGTTCCAGAGAGAGGGTAACAATAGTTGTATCATGTACTGTAGTAACTTGTCTATTACAGTTCCGGAGAGAGGGTAACAACGGTTGTATCATGTACCGTATTGTAACTTGTGTATTACAGTTCCAGAGAGAGGGTAACAACGGTTGTATCATGTACCGTATTGTAACTTGTCTATTACAGTTCATGTGAGAGGGTAACAACGGTTGTATCTTGTACTGTATTGTAACTTGTCTATTACAGTTCCAGAGAGAGGGTAACAACGGTTGTATCATGTACCGTATTGTAACTTGTCTATTACAGTTCATGTGAGAGGGTAACAACGGTTGTATCTTGTACTGTATTGTAACTTGTCTATTACAGTTCATGTGAGAGGGTAACAACGGTTGTATCATGTACCGTATTGTAACTTGTCTATTACAGTTCATGTGAGAGGGTAACAACGGTTGTATTATGTACCGTATTGTAACTTGTCTATTACAGTTCATGTGAGAGGGTAACAACGGTTGTATCATGTACCGTATTGTAACTTGTCTATTACAGTTCCAGAGAGAGGGTAACAATGGTTGTATCATGTACTGTATTGTAACTTGTTCTCTTACAGTTCCAGAGAGAGGGTAACAACGGTTGTATCATGTACCATATTGTAACTTGTCTCTTACAGTTCCAGAGAGAGGGTAACAATGGTTGTATCATGTACCGTATTGTAACTTGTCTCTTACAGTTCCAGAGAGAGGGTAACAATGGTTGTATCTTGTACCGTATTGTAACTTGTCTCTTACAGTTCCAGAGAGAGGGTAACAATGGTTGTATCATGTACCGTATTGTTACTTGTCTCTTACAGTTCCAGAGAGAGGGTAACAATGGTTGTATCATGTACCGTATTGTAACTTGTCTCTTACAGTTCCAGAGAGAGGGTAACAATGGTTGTATCATGTACCGTATTGTAACTTGTGTATTACAGTTCCAGAGAGAGGGTAACAACGGTTGTATCATGTACCGTATTGTAACTTGTATATTACAGTTCCAGAGAGAGGGTAACAACGGTTGTATCTTGTACTGTAGTAACTTGTCTATTACAGTTCCTGTGAGAGGGTAACAACGGTTGTATCATGTACCGTATTGTAACTTGTCTATTACAGTTCCAGAGAGAGGGTAACAATAGTTGTATCATGTACTGTAGTAACTTGTCTATTACAGTTCCGGAGAGAGGGTAACAACGGTTGTATCATGTACCGTATTGTAACTTGTGTATTACAGTTCCAGAGAGAGGGTAACAACGGTTGTATCATGTACCGTATTGTAACTTGTCTATTACAGTTCATGTGAGAGGGTAACAACGGTTGTATCTTGTACTGTATTGTAACTTGTCTATTACAGTTCCAGAGAGAGGGTAACAACGGTTGTATCATGTACCGTATTGTAACTTGTCTATTACAGTTCATGTGAGAGGGTAACAACGGTTGTATCTTGTACTGTATTGTAACTTGTCTATTACAGTTCATGTGAGAGGGTAACAACGGTTGTATCATGTACCGTATTGTAACTTGTCTATTACAGTTCCAGAGAGAGGGTAACAACGGTTGTATTATGTACCGTATTGTAACTTGTCTATTACAGTTCATGTGAGAGGGTAACAACGGTTGTATCATGTACCGTATTGTAACTTGTCTATTACAGTTCCAGAGAGAGGGTAACAATGGTTGTATCATGTACTGTATTGTAACTTGTCTCTTACAGTTCCAGAGAGAGGGTAACAATGGTTGTATCATGTACCGTATTGTAACTTGTCTCTTACAGTTCCAGAGAGAGGTCGTAGCAATGGTTGTATTATGTACCGTATTGTAACTTGTCTATTACAGTTCCAGAGAGAGGGTAACAACGGTTGTATCATGTATGGTTTTGTAACTTATCTAGTACAGTTCCAGAGAGAGGGTAACAACGGTTGTATCATGTACCGTATTGTAACTTGTGTATTACAGTTCCAGAGAGAGGGTAACAACGGTTGTATCATGTACCGTATTGTAACTTGTGTATTACAGTTCCAGAGAGAGGGTAACAACGGTTGTATCATGTACCGTATTGTTACTTGTCTATTACAGTTCATGTGAGAGGGTAACAACGGTTGTATCTTGTACTGTATTGTAACTTGTCTATTACAGTTCCAGAGAGAGGGTAACAACGGTTGTATCATGTACCGTATTGTAACTTGTCTATTACAGTTCATGTGAGAGGGTAACAACGGTTGTATCTTGTACTGTATTGTAACTTGTCTATTACAGTTCATGTGAGAGGGTAACAACGGTTGTATTATGTACCGTATTGTAACTTGTCTATTACAGTTCATGTGAGAGGGTAACAATGGTTGTATCATGTACCGTATTGTAACTTGTCTATTACAGTTCCAGAGAGAGGGTAACAATGGTTGTATCATGTACTGTATTGTAACTTGTCTCTTACAGTTCCAGAGAGAGGGTAACAACGGTTGTATCATGTACCATATTGTAACTTGTCTCTTACAGTTCCAGAGAGAGGGTAACAATGGTTGTATCATGTACCGTATTGTAACTTGTGTATTACAGTTCCAGAGAGAGGGTAACAACGGTTGTATCATGTACCGTATTGTAACTTGTCTATTACAGTTCATGTGAGAGGGTAACAACGGTTGTATCTTGTACTGTATTGTAACTTGTCTATTACAGTTCATGTGAGAGGGTAACAACGGTTGTATTATGTACCGTATTGTAACTTGTCTATTACAGTTCCAGAGAGAGGGTAACAATGGTTGTATCATGTACTGTATTGTAACTTGTCTCTTACAGTTCCAGAGAGAGGGTAACAATGGTTGTATCATGTACTGTATTGTAACTTGTCTCTTACAGTTCCAGAGAGAGGGTAACAACGGTTGTATCATGTACCATATTGTAACTTGTCTCTTACAGTTCCAGAGAGAGGGTAACAATGGTTGTATCATGTACCGTATTGTAACTTGTGTATTACAGTTCCAGAGAGGGTAACAACGGTGTATCTTGTACGTATTGTAACTTGTCTCTTACAGTTCCAGAGAGAGGGTAACAATGGTTGTATCATATACCGTATTGTAACTTGTCTCTTACAGTTCCAGAGAGAGGGTAACAATGGTTGTATCATATACCGTATTGTAACTTGTCTCTTACAGTTCCAGAGAGAGGGTGGTAACAACGGTTGTATCATGTACCGTATTGTAACTGTGTATTACAGTTCCAGAGAGAGGGTAACATGGTTCCAGACTTGTCTATTACGTTCCTGTGAGAGGGTAACAACGGTTGTATCATGTACCTTATTGTAACTTGTCTATTACAGTTCCAGAGAGAGGGTAACAATAGTTGTATCATGTACTGTAGTAACTTGTCTATTACAGTTCCGGAGAGAGGGTAACAACGGTTGTATCATGTACCTTATTGTAACTTGTGTATTACAGTTCCAGAGAGAGGGTAACAACGGTTGTATCATGTACGTATTGTAACTTGTCTATTACAGTTCATGGAGAGAGGGTAACATTGTTACGGTTGTATCATGTACCGTATTGTAACTTGTCTATTACAGTTCCAGAGAGAGGGTAACAATGGTTGTATCATGTACTGTATTGTAACTTGTCTCTTACAGTTCCAGTGAGAGGGTAACAATGGTTGTATCATGTACCGTATTGTAACTTGTCTATTACAGTTCCAGAGAGAGGGTAACAACGGTTGTATCATGTACCGTATTGTAACTTGTCTATTACAGTTCATGTGAGAGGGTAACAACGGTTGTATCTTGTACTGTATTGTAACTTGTCTATTACAGTTCATGTGAGAGGGTAACAACGGTTGTATCATGTACCGTATTGTAACTTGTCTATTAAAGTTCCAGAGAGAAGGTAACAACGGTTGTATTATGTACCGTATTGTAACTTGTCTATTACAGTTCATGTGAGAGGGTAACAACGGTTGTATCATGTACCGTATTGTAACTTGTCTATTACAGTTCCAGAGAGAGGGTAACAATGGTTGTATCATGTACTGTATTGTAACTTGTCTCTTACAGTTCCAGAGAGAGGGTAACAACGGTTGTATCATGTACCGTATTGTAACTTGTCTATTACAGTTCCAGAGAGAGGGTAACAACGGTTGTATCATGTACTGTAGTAACTTGTCTATTACAGTTCCGGAGAGAGGGTAACAACGGTTGTATCATGTACCGTATTGTAACTTGTGTATTACAGTTCCAGAGAGAGGGTAACAACGGTTGTATCATGTACCGTATTGTAACTTGTCTATTACAGTTCATGTGAGAGGGTAACATTGTTACGGTTGTATCTTGTACTGTATTGTAACTTGTCTATTACAGTTCATGTGAGAGGGTAACAACGGTTGTATCATGTACCGTATTGTAACTTGTCTATTACAGTTCCAGAGAGAGGGTAACAACGGTTGTATCATGTACTGTATTGTATTTTGTCTATTACAGTTCCAGTGGGAGGGTAACAATGGTTGTATCGTGTACCGTATTGTAACTTGTCTATTACAGTTCCAGTGGGAGGGTAACAACGGTTGTATCTTGTACCGTATTGTAACTTGTCTATTACAGTTCCAGTGGGAGGGTAACAATGGTTGTATCATGTACCGTATTGTAACTTGTCTATTACAGTTCCAGTGGGAGGGTAACAACGGTTGTATCATGTACCGTATTGTAACTTGTCTATTACAGTTCCAGAGAGAGGGTAACAACGGTTGTATCATGTACCGTATTGTAACTTGTCTCTTACAGTTCCAGAGAGAGGGTAACAACGGTTGTATCATGTACCGTATTGTAACTTGTCTATTACAGTTCCAGAGAGAGGGTAACAACGGTTGTATCATGTATGGTTTTGTAACTTATCTATTACAGTTCCAGAGAGAGGGTAACAATGGTTGTATCATGTACTGTATTGTAACTTGTCTATTACAGTTCCAGAGAGAGGGTAACAACGGTTGTATCATGTACCTCTACAGCATTATACTCTCAAGGACCACAGAGAAGTAAGTATACACAATTTCATTTTTAGCTGATCACCTGGTATGAAGAACCAAGGTGAGCTTATGTGAACCTGCAGAGTTTGTCATACGTCCATCTGTCGACAATCGACTTCTTCTTTATAATCGCTGCTTGAAATTTAACAAAATTTGACCGATAGCATTCTAATGGAGTACTGACTGAAAATTGTACAAATAGTCAGCTTGACCCCCTGGGGGCCAGAGGGACAGGCCAAAAGGGGAATTAATTTGGCTATTTCACAACTTCATTGAAACTAAGCATGGGATATCTCATATTGAGCGGGGCCAAAAGAGTACCAGTAATAAATTGGTGTCTATAGAAACAGAAGTTTCCTTGAAATGTTTCAGGATCTATGACGACATGCAGATGGAAGAAGATGATAGACAGAGGAAGTTACTGACAGACAATGAAGAGTGTAGCATGGCATTCCTCAATTTACTGATGACGGGGACGGCCACACCTTACCTCCATAACAACAACCTCATCTACAGCGAGGACGCCAAACTTCTCGTACGTTCTCATCCTTGATTATAACTGCACTAAAATGTCGCATGCCTTTTATAGTATATAAAATACTAGTGTTATTCAGTTTCCTGGATAATAATAATACGACACGATACAAACTGGTGACTGTATTAAATTAATGTTAGTTACTGTGAACCATGTATGAAGTTTTCTTGTAATCGAATATAATGAACATGTAGGTCTTATTTGTGCTTTACAAATAATGGACTGTCAGAAAACTCTATTACTATTATGTGTCAGTTTTACCAATACATGTATTTCAGATTAAGGTTGATATCAACCAACAAGAGTTATGGCCCCTCTTCCTGAAATTTATTCATCTTATTTTGTGTGCATATATTCTAATTTATGTACTTGATTATTTGGTCTTTTCAACCATAAATTTGGTAAATAAACATCTTACCATTTACTGTATTTATGTTGCTATAGTTACCCCAAACTTTCACTGACATTAAATATCCTGACTTTGCATGTATCAGGATTTTGTACAACTGCATGTTACACTTTATCCTACCTACGACATGAAATTCCAATCCTGCATGATATCAGCACAAAGCCATTTTTACCTAAAAATATTGTTGATTTTTTCAGGAACTTAAGGCTTTATGCTACTTTTATTTTCTAATATAATAAACTTTACAGCTGTATCAGTTGTATTTTTACAAACAATCGGTTATTTCATGTGCTACTGGTAATCAGATTGGTATATTAATCTGATTATTGTTGTTATTAAAGGGGAGTTAACTCTTATACAAAATGAACATAAGATTTGGTATCATGCAGCCTTAACTTGTTAGTGTTGTTGTGAAAGAAAGCCTTCAGATGTATCTTGGTTAAAATGAGGTATATAGAGATTATCTCCAGTTAACTATGTAAAACAGGATGAGTCGCCTATAAATGCTCGTGACCAACGTAACCCTACCCCAGACCAAGAGAATGAAGAGCACGTAAGTCTGATGTATTACAGATATAACAGGCACGATATTGAGGTACAATTCAAACTGGTAAATATCAGGAATCATATGTAGCGTATGTTACAGAAGTATCTGGTCTGGGAGTCTTGGTATTGACTGATGTACATATTATTTAGTAAGCAGAAATCTTGTCTTTTCTGAAATGTATGAATTTACACTTGCAAATGTATGACATCACAATCAATACCTATCCACAAGGGTAGATAACTCTGTTATAAGCAAATGCAGAATAGTATGTATACTAGTTTACTTATTCAAACAAATTTGTAAACAACTGAAAAGAAAAGAGACAATATGAGGGCCTGTTATCTTTGTTTTACTCAATGTCAGTTTCTGACCTGCTAATTAATATATAACTGTGCTATCTAAAGCTTTACTAACATATGCATTCATAGCTAAATATAATAGTGTGTAGCCCTGACTAAGCTAAATACTACTAACTCCCCTCTTGTGTGCCAGACATGATTAATCTCCAACAATCCACATGTTTCCTTTAGTTTGCATCTGTCCAACTTCTATCACTCTTAAAAATCAAAGGATAACATTCAAGTACATTATTCTCCACAAATTTAATGAATATATTGTAAACCAATTTAAGATATTTTAAATACATGTACCTGGTAATTAAATTATGTATCAACAAACAGACATTGTCATATCGTAACTTGGAATAGGTGAATAGGTTTTACTGATTGGCTGTGAAAGGATTGTAAAATCCTACTTTTTAATTATTAACGTACAGTACATGTACATCCCTTCACGTTTTAAGTAAATGCAGGCATCTGTAAGCAATTTAAAGTAATTTGAGAAATCTTATTCAGCAAAAAAAAAAAAAATTAAGAAGGTACATGTATCGGACTTATATTGAAGGAATATGTTTTTCGAATTCTTGAAATATATTTAGGTATCAGACTGGCTGTATTGTAAAATCTAACTTTATAATGATGATATGGACACTATATAGAAACATGTGTGTTGGTGGCTAGCAATTGTACTTTCATGTTTTAATCTGTATTTATGTACAATATTAGCTTATTGCCTTGAATTGTCATCAACATTCTACAAACTGTTTTTGTTTTCATTTAGATTAAGTATATCCCTTGTAGATTTGGCTTCCATGTAACCTACTTTAAAACTTTACTTTATCTATGTACATATATAAGGATGGGAATCGTTCTGAGCTAGTTTATATTGAGTTAATCTGATTTACTAAATCTATTGCTAATTGGCGGCTATTATAGTTTTCTGTTTTTATTATATAACTATATTGGGTCAGGATGCCTTTCTGTATATAATGTGTTTTACTTATGCTACGTAACTAGATAGGTTGAGGCAAAGTACATCTGTGACTTGTGTGATTGGTAGAATGGAGAAAATAATAGCCATGTAAAGCAAACATGATTTCTATCAAAAACGTTTGAAAATTATATATTGTTATCATAAATTATGTATATAAATATGTATAAATATTATTTTTTTCAAATCGCCTTTCGTCAGTGTTCCGTTGTCCCTTGTCCGTCGTCCGTAGGTATACAAAGCTTGTAACTGCTATTTCTTGAGAAGTACTGCATGGATATTTTTCAAATTTTACATGCATGATTCCCTTGGTCCCTTGGAGTGTCGTGCTGATATTCAGACTGATCGGAAAAAAAAATATGGCTTCCTGGCAGCCATCTTTGATTTTGGCAGTTGATGTTTGCTACTGCTATTTCTCAGAAAGTAATGAAGGGATCCATTTAAAATGTAGGTTTCCCTTAGGCCCCAATTGTGCATATGCCTTTTGGGATTGATCGTTCAAGAATACAGCCGACCGGCCGCTATCTTGGATTTTAGTATTTGAAGTTTGTTACCGCTATTTCTGAGAAATTACTGAAGGAACTTGTCTTAAATATCATCTGTAGGTTCCACTTGGGTTCTAGTTGTGCATATTGTATTTTTGGAGACATTGTTCTTCAATATGGCCGACTGGCCGCCATTTTTGATTTTGATAGTAAGTTTGAAAAGCAGAGAAAAGATCCCTCTTTCAATGGTCAGACATAGATCATTCTTTGGTGGGCGCCAAGATCCCTCTGGGAATTCTTGTAACTTCAGCATTGTCAATATAAAACTCAACAGAAAAGTGTAAAAAGCTTTAAGCAGAAACAAACCTAAAGTGATACCTTGAAATCTCGATAATAAGCCTGAATCAAAAATAGGCCGGGAAAGTAAGCCTGGGATTACTTACCAAAAAGAATATAAGTTGCATCTATGTATAAAGATTTTAGGGTATATTGATAGACAGTAAATGGGTACAGATATATATTTAGGATGTTGTTGATATCAGTGTTGTGTTTGTTTACAGGCCAAACCCAGGAAAGGAATACAGGTGAGGAGTACAATAGGCTTCCTACACTACGACAAGACAGAACACCAGGACAATAGGACGGAGGTTAGTGGGATATCGGCAATTATTTCTCTACTTGTTTATCAAGATTTTTACACTAAGTTGGTATGATCCCTGTATTTGATGTAAATGGGGACAGCATGTTGAAATCTTCAAAGGGAACAGCTCCAAAATCTGCCGCTGTATTTTATGTTAATTATAGATAAGAAGCATGTTTAAAGCCCTAAATTTACCTCTAAGGCTAACTAGCTCCAAATTCTTCCCTTCAAAGCATGCGTGAAACCCCAAAGTGACCATCATGGCTAACCAGACTACCTCTCTATTTTATGTTAATTATAGGTTGGAAGCATGCTTAAAACCCCCAAGTTACCATTATGGCTGACCAATACGAATGGTCAGATTGGCCTCCTGTTCAGTAACAAGATAGACCTGGTATCTGACTGGAGGGTGGAGAACCGCTTCTCACTGCACTACTACACAGGCTTAGCCACTCACAGACCCTGTATATTAGACATTGGTAAGTACAATGTATCACACAGAACCACTTCTCACTACACAGACTTAGCCTCCCACAGACCCTGTATATTAGACATTGGTAAGTACAATGTATCACACAGAACCACCTCTCACTACACAGACTTAGCCTCCCACAGACCCTGTATATTAGACATTGGTAAGTACAATGTATCACACAGAACCACTTCTCACTACACAGACTTAGCCACTCACAGACCCTGTATATTAGACGTTGGTAAGTACAATGTATCACACAGAACCACCTCTCACTACACAGACTTAGCCACTCACAGACCCTGTATATTAGACATTGGTAAGTACAATGTATCACACAAAACCACTTCTCACTACACAGACTTAGCCTCCCACAGACCCTGTATATTAGACATTGGTAAGTACAATGTATCACACAGAACCACTTCTCACTACACAGACTTAGCCTCCCACAGACCCTGTATATTAGACATTGGTAAGTACAATGTATCACACAGAACCACTTCTCACTACACAGACTTAGCCTCCCACAGACCCTGTATATTAGACATTGGTAAGTACAATGTATCACACAGAACCACCTCTCACTACACAAACTTAGCCTCCCACAGACCCTGTATATTAGACATTGGTAAGTACAATGTATCACACAGAACCACTTCTCACTACACAGACTTAGCCTCCCACAGACCCTGTATATTAGACATTGGTAAGTACAATGTATCACACAGAACCACTTCTCACTACACAGACTTAGCCTCCCACAGACCCTGTATATTAGACGTTGGTAAGTACAATGTATCACACAGGACCACCTCTCACTACACAGGCTTAGCCTCCCACAGACCCTGTATATTAGACATTGGTAAGTACAATGTATCACACAGGACCACTTCTCACTACACAGACTTAGCCTCCCACAGACCCTGTATATTAGACATTGGTAAGAACAATGTATCACCCAAAACTACTTCTTACTACACAGACTTAGCCTCCCACAGACCCTGTATATTAGACATTGGTAAGTACAATGTATCACACAGAACCACTTCTCACTACACAGACTTAGCCTCCCACAGACCCTGTATATTAGACATTGGTAAGTACAATGTATCACACAAAACCACTTCTTACTACACAGACTTAGTCACTCACAGACCCTGTATATAAGACGTTGGTAAGTACAATGTATCACACAGAACCACTTCTCACTACACAGGCTTAGCCTCCCACAGACCCTTTATATTAGACGTTGGTAAGTACAATGTATCACACAGAACCACTTCTCACTACACAGACTTAGCCTCCCACAGACCCTGTATATTAGACATTGGTAAGTACAATGTATCACACAGAACCACTTCTCACTACACAGACTTAGCCTCCCACAGATCAGAACCACCTCTCACTACACAGACTTAGCCTCCCACAGACCCTGTATATTAGACATTGGTAAGTACAATGTATCACACAGAACCACTTCTCACTACACAGACTTAGCCTCCCACAGACCCTGTATATTAGACATTGGTAAGTACAATGTATCACACAGAACCACTTCTCACTACACAGACTTAGCCTCCCACAGATCAGAACCACCTCTCACTACACAGACTTAGCCTCCCACAGACCCTGTATATTAGACATTGGTAAGTACAATGTATCACACAGAACCACTTCTCACTACACAGACTTAGCCTCCCACAGATCAGAACCACCTCTCACTACACAGACTTAGCCTCCCACAGACCCTGTATATTAGACATTGGTAAGTACAATGTATCACACAGAACCACTTCTCACTACACAGACTTAGCCTCCCACAGATCAGAACCACCTCTCACTACACAGACTTAGCCTCCCACAGACCCTGTATATTAGACGTTGGTAAGTACAATGTATCACACAAAACCACTTCTCACTACACAGACTTAGCCTCCCACAGACCCTGTATATTAGACATTGGTAAGTACAATGTATCACACAGAACCACCTCTCACTACACAGACTTAGCCTACCACAGACCCTGTATATTAGACATTGGTAAGTACAATGTATCACACAGAACCACTTCTCACTACACAGACTTAGCCTCCCACAGATCAGAACCACCTCTCACTACACAGACTTAGCCTCCCACAGACCCTGTATATTAGACATTGGTAAGTACAATGTATCACACAGAACCACTTCTCACTACACAGACTTAGCCTCCCACAGACCCTTTATATTAGACATTGGTAAGTACAATGTATCACACAGAACCACTTCTCACTACACAGACTTAGCCTCCCACAGATCAGAACCACCTCTCACTACACAGACTTAGCCTCCCACAGACCCTGTATATTAGACATTGGTAAGTACAATGTATCACACAGAACCACCTCTCACTACACAGACTTAGCCTCCCACAGACCCTGTATATTAGACATTGGTATAAGTATAATGTATCACACAGAACCACCTCTCACTACACACAGACTTAGCCTCCCACAGACCCTGTATATTAGACATTGGTAAGTACAATGTATCACACAGAACCACCTCTCACTACACAGACTTAGCCTCCCACAGACCCTGTATATTAGACATTGGTAAGTACAATGTATCACACAGAACCACTTCTCACTACACAGACTTAGCCTCCCACAGATCAGAACCACCTCTCACTACACAGACTTAGCCTCCCACAGACCCTGTATATTAGACATTGGTAAGTACAATGTATCACACAGAACCACTTCTCACTACACAGACTTAGCCTCCCACAGACCCTGTATATTAGACATTGGTAAGTACAATGTATCACACAGAACCACTTCTCACTACACAGACTTAGCCTCCCACAGACCCTGTATATTAGACGTTGGTAAGTACAATGTATCACACAGAACCACTTCTCACTACACAGACTTAGCCTCCCACAGACCCTGTATATTAGACGTTGGTAAGTACAATGTATCACACAGAACCACTTCTCACTACACAGACTTAGCCTCCCACAGACCCTGTATATTAGACGTTGGTAAGTACAATGTATCACACAGAACCACTTCTCACTACACAGACTTAGCCACTCACAGACCCTGTATATTAGACATTGGTAAGTACAATGTATCACACAGAGCCACTTCTCACTACACAGACTTAGCCACTCACAGACCCTGTATATTAGACATTGGTAAGTACAATGTATCACACAGAACCACTTCTCCACACTTACTACACAGACTTAGCCTCCCACAGACCCTTATAAATTAGTACAATGTTATTAGACATTGGTAAGTACAATGTATCACACAGAACCACTTCTCACTACACAGACTTAGCCTCCCACAGACCCTGTATATTAGACATTGGTAAGTACAATGTATCACACAGAACCACTTCTCACTACACAGACTTAGCCTCCCACAGACCCTGTATATTAGACATTGGTAAGTACAATGTATCACACAGAACCACTTCTCACTACACAGACTTAGCCTCCCACAGACCCTGTATATTAGACATTGGTAAGTACAATGTATCACACAGAACCACTTCTCACTACACAGACTTAGCCTCCCACAGACCCTGTATATTAGACATTGGTAAGTACAATGTATCACACAAAAACCACTTCTCACTACACAGACTTAGCCTCCCACAGACCCTGTATATTAGACATTGGTAAGTACAATGTATCACACAGAACCACTTCTCACTACACAGACTTAGCCTCCCACAGACCCTGTATATTAGACATTGGTAAGTACAATGTATCACACAGAACCACCTCTAACTACACAAACTTAGCCTCCCACAGACCCTGTATATTAGACGTTGGTAAGTACAATGTATCACACAGAACCACTTCTCACTACACAGACTTAGCCTCCCACAGACCCTGTATATTAGACGTTGGTAAGTACAATGTATCACACAGAACCACTTCTCACTACACAGACTTAGCCTCCCACAGACCCTGTATATTAGACATTGGTAAGTACAATGTATCACACAGAACCACTTCTCACTACACAGACTTAGCCTCCCACAGACCCTGTATATTAGACATTGGTAAGTACAATGTATCACACAGAACCACCTCTCACTACACAGACTTAGCCTCCCACAGACCCTGTATATTAGACATTGGTAAGTACAATGTATCACACAGAACCACTTCTCACTACACAGACTTAGCCTCCCACAGACCCTGTATATTAGACATTGGTAAGTACAATGTATCACACAGAACCACCTCTCACTACACAGACTTAGCCTCCCACAGACCCTGTATATTAGACATTGGTAAGTACAATGTATCACACAGAACCACTTCTCACTACACAGACTTAGCCACTCACAGACCCTGTATATTAGACATTGGTAAGTACAATGTATCACACAGAACCACTTCTCACTACACAGACTTAGCCTCCCACAGACCCTGTATATTAGACATTGGTAAGTACAATGTATCACACAGAACCACTTCTCACTACACAGACTTAGCCTCCCACAGACCCTGTATATTAGACATTGGTAAGTACAATGTATCACACAGAACCACCTCTCACTACACAGACTTAGCCTCCCACAGACCCTGTATATTTAGACATTGGTCATTACCTTGATTAGAGTTGTATCACACATCCCCCTCTCACTACACAGACTTAGCTCCCACAGACCTGATTGAGAGTTGGCTTGTTGATTCCCTGGGTGCCCTTTGGTTTCATTACCTTGATTGAGAGTTGGCTTGCTGCATTCCCTGGGTGTTCTGTTGGTTTCATTACCTTGATTGAGAGTTGGCTTGCTGCATTCCCTGGGTATTCTGTTGGTTTCATTACCTTCTTGATTGAGAGTTGGCTTGCTGCATTCCCTGGGTGTTCTGTTGGTTTCATTACCTTGATTGAGAGTTGGCTTGCTGCATTCCCTGGGTATTCTGTTGGTTTCATTACCTTTTGATTGAGAGTTGGCTTACTGCATTCCCTGGGTGTTCTGTTGGTTTCATTACCTTGATTGAGAGTTGGCTTGCTGCATTCCCTGGGTATTCTGTTGGTTTCATTACCTTGATTGAGAGTTGGCTTGCTGCATTCCCTGGGTGTTCTGTTGGTTTCATTACCTTGATTGAGAGTTGGCTTGCTGCATTCCCTGGGTGTTCTGTTGGTTTCATTACCTTGATTGAGAGTTGGCTTGCTGCATTCCCTGGGTGTTCTGTTGGTTTCATTACCTTGATTGAGAGTTGGCTTGTTGCATTCCCTGGGTGTTCTGTTGGTTTCATTACCTTGATTGAGAGTTGGCTTGCTGCATTCCCTGGGTGTTCTGTTGGTTTCATTACCTTGATTGAGAGTTGGCTTGCTGCATTCCCTGGGTGTTCTGTTGGTTTCATTACCTTGATTGAGAGTTGGCTTGCTGCATTCCCTGGGTGTTCTGTTGGTTTCATTACCTTGATTGAGAGTTGGCTTGCTGCATTCCCTGGGTATTCTGTTGGTTTCATTACCTTCTTGATTGAGAGTTGGCTTGCTGCATTCCCTGGGTGTTCTGTTGGTTTCATTACCTTGATTGAGAGTTGGCTTGCTGCATTCCCTGGGTGTTCTGTTGGTTTCATTACCTTGATTGAGAGTTGGCTTGCTGCATTCCCTGGGTGTTCTGTTGGTTTCATTACCTTGATTGAGAGTTGGCTTGCTGCATTCCCTGGGTGTTCTGTTGGTTTCATTACCTTGATTGAGAGTTGGCTTGCTGCATTCCCTGGGTGTTCTGTTGGTTTCATTACCTTGATTGAGAGTTGGCTTGCTGCATTCCCTGGGTGTTCTGTTGGTTTCATTACCTTGATTGAGAGTTGGCTTGCTGCATTCCCTGGGTGTTCTGTTGGTTTCATTACCTTGATTGAGAGTTGGCTTGTTGCATTCCCTGGGTGTTCTGTTGGTTTCATTACCTTGATTGAGAGTTGGCTTGCTGCATTCCCTGGGTGTTCTGTTGGTTTCATTACCTTGATTGAGGGTTGGCTTGCTGCATTCCCTGGTGTTCTGTTGTTTCATTCCTTGATTGAGAGTTGGCTTTTATTCCTAGTGTTCTGTTGGTTTCATTACCTGATTGAGAGTTGGCTTGTTGGATTCCTTGGGTGTTCTGTTGGTTTCATTACCTTGATTGAGAGTTGGCTTGTTGGATTCCTAGGGTGTTCTGTTGGTTTCATTACCTTGATTGAGAGTTGGCTTGTTGGATTCCTTGGGTGTTCTGTTGGTTTCATTACCTTGATTGAGAGTTGGCTTGTTGGATTCCCCGGGTATTCTGTTGGTTTCATTACCTTGATTGAGAGTTGGCTTGTAGGATTCCTTGGGTATTCTGTTGGTTTCATTACCTTGATTGAGAGTTGGCTTGTTGGATTCCTAGGGTGTTCTGTTGGTTTCATTACCTTGATTGAGAGTTGGCTTGTTGGATTCCTTGGGTGTTCTGTTGGTTTCATTACCTTGATTGAGAGTTGGCTTGCTGCATTCCCTGGGTGTTCTGTTGGTTTCATTACCTTGATTGAGAGTTGGCTTGCTGCATTCCCTGGGTGTTCTGTTGGTTTCATTACCTTGATTGAGAGTTGGCTTGTTGGATTCCTTGGGTGTTCTGTTGGTTTCACTTGTTGGATTCCTAGGGTGTTCTGTTGGTTTCATTACCTTGATTGAGAGTTGGCTTGTTGGATTCCCTGGGTGTTCTGTTGGTTTCATTACCTTGATTGAGAGTTGGCTTGCTGCATTCCCTGGGTATTCTGTTGGTTTCATTACCTTGATTGAGAGTTGGCTTGTTTCATTTCCTGAGTGTTTTGTTGGTTTCATTACCCTGACTAAGGGTTGGCTTGTTTCATTCCCTGAGTGTTCTGTTGGTTTCATTACCCTGATTGAAGGTTGGCTTGTTTCATTCCCTGAGTGTTCTGTTGGTTTCATTACCTTGACTGAGGGTTGGCTTGTTTCATTCCCTGGGTGTTCTGTTGGTTTCATTACCCTGACTAAGGGTTGGCTTGCTTCATTCCCTGAGTGTTCTGTTGGTTTCATTACCCTGACTAAGGGTTGGCTTGTTTCATTCCCTGAGTGTTCTGTTGGTTTCATTACCCTGACTAAGGGTTGGCTTGTTTCATTCCCTGAGTGTTCTGTTGGTTTCATTACCCTGACTAAGGGTTGGCTTGTTTCATTCCCTGAGTGTTCTGTTGGTTTCATTACCCTGACTAAGGGTTGGCTTGTTTCATTCCCTGAGTGTTCTGTTGGTTTCATTACCCTGACTAAGGGTTGGCTTGCTTCATTCCCTGAGTGTTTTGTTGGTTTCATTACCCTGACTAAGGGTTGGCTTGCTGCATTCCCTGAATGCCCCATTGGTTCCATTACCCTGACTGACGGTTGACTTGTCGCATTCCCTGAATATTCTGTTGGTTTTATTACCTTAATGAGTGTTGGCTTGTTTGATTTCCTGGGTGTACTGTTGGTTTAATTTCCTTAATTGTAGGTTTGCTTATTGCATTCCCTTGAGGTTCTGTTGGTTTCATTACCTTGATTGAGGTTTGGCTTGTTGCATTCCCTGTATCAATATTTTTGCGTAAAACACTATTAGAATTTGTCTTGTTACCTTGACTGAGATGAAAAACTTTGTCAGAAATATTGAACTTATTGCCCTTAAAAATATTGACATCCATATTAGGATTATCAGACATCTGTGTATTCACCATTTGTTCATGAGCTTAGTAATAATTATTTTATCTCAAAAGTACATTCATGCATAAAATTAGCATTTGATGTCTCCAACGTGGTCTTTACAGAAACTAGACATGGTCGGACAGTGAAAGGTCAAACTCTTCTATCGAGGCGGAAGGAAGATGATAAGATCCCGTCACTAGAGCATGTTATAATGTCAAAGTGAGTATCATTAGGACAAACATTGTGTATTGATATTTTGTAATGGACACCATTTTACAGATATGCATTTTGTTTTCTTTTCTTTCGCCAAATCATTTTACGCGACCAAAACAAAATCCCAGAAATGTATTTGTGAGAATTACTAGCTATAACGTATGCCTATGTCATAGTTTGTTCTTCACTCTTCTCTAAGTGTCCATGTTCCAATCTACAGGTGGTACGGTGCAGCCATTAGATGGCAAGGATGTGATCCCTTCTTTTGACCCGTCTCCGTACACCGGAAGTCATCCGGGGAAGCCGTTGTGACATACTTAAACCATCATCATCATACTGATTCCGTCAGATTAAATCAGACCCATTGTAAAACGAGTCCTCATCAAATGTCAAGGATGCAATCCTTTTTGGACGCGTTTTCGTGATCTCAAATGTGAGAAATAACAAATTATTTCAACCAATCAAACATCATGGAATACCTGCATTTAGTTCGTATTAGCCACATATTCCATCGTTAAAAACAATAGCTTTGTACTAGATTTGTATTGACTTATACGTTAAAAGGAATATTTGAATCTATGACTATTGTATTGCATACTCTGTTTAGGTTCTAAAGCGTACACCAAGTGGTATTAGGGCTAATTGTCGGGACCAATTATTTATTTTTGTTATATACATATTTAACTGGTCGCATAACAGCCTTTTATATTGTAGTATCAAGAGTAATCGTGATGTTCTAGCGTATGGCATATCAAAATACTGAAAAAAGGACGAACAGTGAACATACAAGGTCTAGACTGCAGACACCATGTCAATTGTTTTATTTATACTGCAGCTGAAGTACATGTAATGTTAATGCCTTTTCCTTTATAACGTTTTGGCCTCATGGCCTTCCGGAGGCACATGGAATCAAAGCCCAGCTAAGTAAAATATATATTGTAGGCCTACTGATTGCCATGAATCCGTCATTTCTTCCTCTAGGGAACGCTTGTTTGAAAATGTTATTTGTGTTTGTTCGGTTTTATAGTAGATAATCCCGACTTAAATCATCCGGTCCTATCGATGTAGTAATCATTATACATGTACCACGTTTTATTTTAGACGTATAAATATTGCATATCTGTTATCAAATAACTTCTTATCACTGGTGTTTTACATTGAAATTCAAATTTGACCTGGAAACCGAATTTGTGATAGTTCTTAAAATAATGTTCTCATAATCTCTTATCTAGATTTTCAGGGAATCCAAGAAAGAAATAGCGTGTACTAAGCCAGACTTGAAGGCAATAATAATGCTTAAAAATAACATCGTCAAAATGTCTACAATTAGTCTAATGTTTCCGCTGTGAAGTGCAGTACAAGCGTCCCACTAACCACGATGATGTAGCACTTCTACAGATATAGCATTAGATGACCCATAACTATCAAACGTTTTATCCATGATTGCTGTTGTCGTCATGAGAATTTTATCGTGATACGAGTATTTAGATAAGGCCACTTCTAGCTGTTCCTGCTACAGGTATCAGTATGACCATTAGCATGGGCGTTTTATCTCTGTAGGTAAACTATTTAAGCATCATTTTTATCGTTTGGGTGTATCAAGCCATAGACAAAACATACATGGACATTCTTCATAGGGATGAAAAAGAAAAGAATGTCCGTCCGGTTTTTGTTTTGTTTTTTTTTTTAATTTTTGGTCTACGATTTCAAAGGTGTTGCGTTATTCTTTTGTGTCTGGAAACCCTCCTGCTAGTTATCGATACTTGTTGTTTGCAATATAATGCGTGTATTGTGGCATTAAATGTGCATGACGTAAATAAACTGCACATATACATGTACTTCATAAATCGATAAATCAATCAAATTATTTTAAACTATTTCATCTTCTAGTCATTAGAGAGCGACATTAATACGTAACAAGCATGTTTGTATGGCATATTATCAAAATCATTTTGTTCATGTACTCCTTGTTTTATGATAGAGATATTTATCTTTTGTTTAATTTTTATGTTTGTATGGCATATTATCAAAATCATTTTGTTCATGTACTCCTTGTTTTATGAAAGAGATATTTTTCTTTCATACCTACATGTAAGCATGTTTGTATGGCATATTATCAAAATCATTTTGTTCATGTACTCCTTGTTTTATGATAGAGATATTTATCTTTTGTTTAATTTTTATGTTTATTTTCTGATTCTATTGTAAATATAGATTTATAATCAGATAATGGATTGATTTTGTAACTGACCTTGACCTGTCTGACGGAGCCACGTTTAATCTGTTGATGATAACTGTAGGATACGAACGTTGCCTTATTTACCAACAGATCGATCTCTTCTACATCCCTGAATGAATATGGCCAATATTAATTATTGATCTGTTAGTGATATTAATACAGCAGGTGCCTTTCTGGGAAGCATAAGTTTCAGAAACTTTTAGACATATACTTTAATGAATATTTTGAAATATTTTGGATTTCATGATGTTTGCCTTATTTCTTAAACTGCTAAAAATCAATAGTTTGTAAGAATCTTTTTTTTTTACTAAAATTGTTTTCATTATTTTTGTTAGAATTTGAATATCGTTATATTTACCCCAGTGTGTTAATTTTATCAAAATATTTGCTTGGTGATATGTAAAGTTTTTTTATTCTCAACATACTTGGTTATATATCAGTTTGAGGGCCTTGAATATCTTTATATTCTAAGTATTCGTTACGTGGATAAACTGCTGGTCAGTACACTAGTTAATTAGGGTATGGCCGGTTATTTTTGTGGATTATAAGTCTCTTTCCTTTGTTGATGTGAAGGGTATGAATAACCTACCCGAGGCTTGCCAAGGATTTTCCAACATTTTGTGATCCCGAGGGTAGAATATCCCTATCCTTAATATCCACGTATGAAAGAGAATTTAATTCGATTTTCTGATTGACCAATTCTTTTTCTTCATGCCTCTATGAAGAAAGCATCCTCCAATGACGTGAAAACCCGACCTTATCTTTATGTCACATAGGACTTCGACGTTTCGTATTGATTTGGGAAAAATCTCTTTAAAAATCAACAGTATCGTTTGTTTAAATTCATGAAATAATCTTAAAATTGATTATAATCATTGATGTCATTATTATGTTTCAATTTCATGGGGTTATGAAATAAATTATGTTTGGAAACTTTTGTGGATTTTTGCGGATTGCAGCTGAACACAATTTGCAAACAAAATTTCTTTCATGCCCCGATGCAATTAAAGCACAATGACATGAATGCTTAATTAAGATACAATTTTTAAGGTTTTTTCATTAGAATGTAGATATATTTCTTTATTTAATATTTCTATTCTATTATTTCATTTGGATCTAAAGTTTGTTTTCCGTTCAAAAGTGACACTGGTTTTGTTATTTGACCAATTGTTTGGAAACAATAGTTACCTCTTTCTAGCTGATTAGAATGATTTTGTTACCTTGTTCTTTTAAGCTGATAATATAATATCTTTTGTCAGTTTATTTCAGTTATACATGCGACATGTTATCCCTTGCATAGCTTCGTGTAATATTTTATATGTGTGAATTGTTGACCTTTCTCTACATCATAAGTAATATATACTGTTACAATTAACGTTCACATTACTGTTACATGTTTCGATTCACATTTTTATCAGCCTTATTTCTGTTGGTTTTTATTCTTAATTTTATTTTCTTGTTTAGTTTTATTTTTTATTAAGAACGTGACACTGTTTTAAAGTTAATGCATTCACCTTGAATGCATTATTACATTTAATTAGATTTTGAGTCTACTTTGTAAGACAAACAAAATCTGTTTAAGCAAACCATGTAACCGTTCATCAACATTATAGTGCAATGTTTATTATTGCTAGCAGTGTGCCTTCTCTGAAACTGTTGGAAATGTTTATCAAACTTTGTGTGATATTAGGGGACGCTCTGTGTGCAAAGTGTTTTATTTATATAAAAAATGATTTTGCATATCGGTGTTTGTTGTTTATAACTACGTGTATGCCGCTAAACCATCCCCAATATAAGCGAGGTTGATACTTATCCGCGGAGAAAAAAAAGTTGGCGAAATTACTCTAATCGCGAAAGTAAAGTTGTAGTTAGTTACTGAGAACAGAAATCATTGACGTCATTAAATATACCACAGAATTAATGATACAACAAAGAAAGTTGTAGTTACAGTATGTAGTTACTCAGAACTGAAATCATTGACGTCATTAAATATAACACGGAATTAGTGATACAACAAAAACAGCTAATATGCAGGTATGGTGTCATTTTAATGCAACATCGTTGACATCATTTTCAATATGCACAGTTTAATATACACAAATTGGTCGTAAGGGTTAGGGGGAAACGCCAAGCATAGAAACAACATGCTATATTTAAACGAAAAGGAATCGTACATGCAAAAGAAAAAAAAAACATTAATCTATTATATCTATTATTGGTTTTGTAAACTCGTTGATACAGACAGATCACACGAACATACATAAGTCCTGGACGATGTCCTGCCTTATGGTCAGTCATAACCAACAAGGCGGTCTGTCGTAGTCCGTACACATCCCAATGCTATGGAGAGTTACCGACCCGCCGGCCAAACAGTTCTCTGACTTTGTCTCTGAAATCCTTCGTACCAAGCGCATATATCAGTGGGTTCAAGAAAGAGTTTGTGAATCCTAACAATAGAAGATGTGTTCCTACAATATCCTTCAGGAAGCAGGTTGTGTAGCCGGATATGACGTGTGTAATGGTCGTGATCAGAAACGGAAGCCACGTCACAATCACACAACCAAACACCGCCAACAAGGTTTTCAGAGACTTGAAATTTCTTGGAGAAAATCTCAAAATTCTATGATTCCTCCTATCCAAGTGTAGATTTTCAATGGCTTCTATTCTCTTTATGTGCCGCCTGGCATATTTATAGATCAATCCATACATTGTAAATGTTACTATTATCGGTAACAATACACAGGAAGAAAACAGGAATATTATGTAGTCTGAAGGCAGGACGTAAAGGAAGGAACAGTAGTTATGGTAAACTTTGACCTTCCATCCTATGAGGGGTGCGAACCCGGCCAGCAGTGACACGAGCCATGACAGAAGGATCACCACGCTTACCTTACACGCCGTCACCAGTGTTCTGTACGTCAGCGAGTACGTGATGGCGATGAACCGCTCGACGGCGATACACATCAGACAGATGAGAGAGGAGACGCAGCACGCGACAGTGAAGCCTATCCTCACCAAACACAGGTCCAGCGTCTCCTCCTTGGCGCGGGTCAGCATGGTACCTATACTGACCACCCCTACGGTCAGATCAGCCAGACCGAGGTTAGCGATGAGGAGGTAGGCTGGGGTATGGAAGATCTTGTTAGCCGCGATCATACACAGTACTCCGGAATTACAGCCGAGGATCAGGATGGTGATTGGGACGAGTAGAATCTGCTTCGTCTGTTCGTGGACGTTTTCTGGTAACGGAAAACACTTGTTTGTCTGTGTAACGTCTAGGACACTGTCCAGTGGTGGACGAGGGAGACTCGAGTTTAATCCACCGTCACATATACATGCTACCGGAACCTTCTCGACAGGACTCGACTTTATGATCTCTAGCCACACCATTTCTATCTTATGCACGGCCATTTTATCGTATTTAGATGAACTCCTCCTAGAGTTGGTGTTGTAGTGTTAACACAATTTTGAAATTAATCCTGACGCCAACTTTATATTCACAATCGTATCATGTCTGAAGCAAACTGTTCTTCGTTTGCCAAACTTCTATCAGAATACTACTTCTGTTTCCGTCCTTTAATGGTGGATACTTAACTTTGACATATAAAAGCTTTAACTTCTGCATTATCTCCTAATAAACGGTTATCTGTCGACATGATGTTAAGAGGCAGCAGTGATTGAATTAATCGGCGAGCAATATCTTCTCCGCAAAGTGCACCTTCCACAATGTCATGGTAACACTACTTCTTTACAGTTCTCTTATACATTGTGAAAGTTATCTTCCCCTTTCTGTAGTGAAAAGCCTATGTCTTTTATATAAAGTTACAGATTTTTAACTTTTCTGTCCACCTGGTGATGTATCTGTCCATATGTTGTATTCCCTAGATCTGGTCATACCTCACGTCCACACGGCCGTCTGTGATGGCCGGAGAGAGAGCCACTAAAGATATTCAGTCCCTGATAACAACCGGACACTCACGGAATATCCCTGAAGTCGAGTGGCTGATAAATGGCAACATTTCCAAGCCGCAGACACAAAATCAATACCCATTATAATGACAAAGATTTTATCAATATTTATAGCTACCGGATTGTTTATCAGGTATGAAAGATATTGCACGTGAACATCCACGTGAAAAATAATATTTCATAACATTATAAATCGGCCAAATAACTCTATGTTAATGTCAATTTTTAAACACAACGAGAATTTTAAAAGAAATGTATAAAATGTATTTTCGTGGACCAAATTTTTGCGATTTGATCTAAAAACGAGAAAATCATGTTAAAGTGTTCCACCAAATAAGCTATACTATCACTAACACTAATACAATGGACATGGACCAGTTATGGACTTCAAAGGTAGATCATTGAGCTATTTCTCATTATTACGTGGATCAAATTTTCTCGATCCTAGCAATGTGCCTGGAAATCGGGAAAATATCATCTCCACGAAATTAACCGGCTACATTCAAAATAATTTCGTTAAAGGAACTGATAAGTAATTAAAAGGATAATTTAATTCCTTGATGTTCGGTCCATAGATTGATAGACCATATTACTGACCATGCATTCTTCAATCCTTGAAATGTCCTGTAGTTTTGTTGGTATCAATGTAATCGTGTTATTAATTGGAGTTAACATACCTTTGTTTCGCGAGTAATGATATTTCTTTTGCAGAAGAGGTTGGTCCGCTTAAACGATTTGTATGCTTCATTTGCACAAAGTCCTTAGAATTTTGCCTACCTTGTTGTACTCCCTTGACACCGCTTGACTTTTGACCTCCTTTGACACCGCTTGACTTTTGACCTTCTCCCTTGGCACCGCTTGACTTTTGACCTTCTCCCTTGGCACCGCTTGACTTTTGACCTTCTCCCTTGGCACCGCTTGACTTTTGACCTTCTCCCTCGACACCGCTTGACTTTTGACCTCCGTCGACACCGCTTGACTTTTGACCTCTCCCTTGGCACCGCTTGACTTTTGACCTTCTCCCTTGGCACCGCTTGACTTTTGACCTTCTCCCTTGGCACCGCTTGACGTTTGACCTTCTCCCTTGGCACCGCTTGACTTTTGACCTTCTCCCTCGACACCGCTTGACTTTTGACCTCCCTCGACACCGCTTCACTTTTGACCTTCTCCCTTGGCACCGCTTGACTTTTGACCTTCTCCCTCGACACCGCTTCACTTTTGACCTTCTCCCTCAACGCCGCTTCACTTTTGACCTTCTCCCTCGACACCACTTCACTTTTGACATTTTCCCTTAACACCGCTTCACTTTTGACCTTCAGTTGCGCCTCGTCCCTGTGAAGACAGATTTGGGTTTTGTTCGCTGGCTGGGACACGCCATTTTCTATAAGCGCTCAGCATTAAGGGGGTGGGACGACTGGTTAGAACTAATAGAACGGACTTTTATTTGACCTGTTAGACTTGATAGAAGTATTAACACTCATTATTTTTACTTTGACCTTGGGATGCAAATATAATCACTCTATAGGAAGCGTAAGCCCCGTTATACACTAATCTTATTAACTCTTAATTGTTTTTGTTGAGAACAATAAGTTCAACCACTCTATTCAGGTCAAAACGTTCCGGCTTGTGGTAAAATACTCAACAGTTTTACCAGTGTTATAAAATCAATCTTCTTGATTTTCTTGCATTTCAAAATAACTCAGGACTCAATGCTAACTCTTTTGTAAAATTTATTCATCCGAACTCAAGTGACCGTTAAAGCCCATGTGCCTCTTGTATGGAACGAGTCAAAGAAGTTTTATTTTTTGCGAGCCTTGACGAGGAGATGAGTTTCATAAAATCTCATATGACATAAACACAAATAAGATTCCTTTTAACATATAACCACAAGAATTTCGAATAGTCTCAATGTTAAATGTGTTGCGTTAATTTATCGGATACCAACATTTTGCCCTGCTGTCCTCGAAAATCCTGACGCAGTCATTTTTTCCTGGCGTCACTTTATTGTATTTGTCATGAAGACAATAATTTTTAAGCAAATGGAACAGGTCATATTACACTCGTAAGATATGCTGAGAATATTAGCTGTTCGAAACCATCGGATATCAGACGGATTATGTAATAAAGTGAGAAACGAAACATAAGGAAAAGTTACACTCCCAACTGGTGACCGATCGAAACACCAGATACATCGGCTTGTGAGGTACTATAAGGTGTTGTTGTGTATGGATATATGGGTGCAATTAGATTACATATTGTACGGTCTAAGGGATATAATTATAACCCTTTCTGTTTATGGGTTATTCCCCTTTGCTGAACCTTTATATTTTAAGAGTATAATGATAGATTTGGAAATGAAAAGACGCGTCGTCGTTTATCTGACGAAGATGTAGAAAGTTTCCCCAATACAGTATTGTCAACCTCTCAATCACGAAACAGTGTCTATCGTTGCAGGACATCTTTCATGGTCTAGAAGTAGCACTGAAATGGTATCAATATTATACTTAAATAAAAAAAAGAGGCCCAGTCAATAGTTTCATCACAAGTACTCGTGCTGTTTTCAATGATAACAAGACTCGATTTTTTATATCACAATTTTATTAGACATAACAAATAACAAAACTAATTCACAGCTAAAACATCACACGATATTGTTGAGTAATATTTACACCGGAAGTAGAATCAGATAACTCTATTTTTACTGTGTCTGTAACATGCGCAGTAGCACCTGCAACATGGAGAGTGCAGCAGTCACACTGCTGGTTACCATGGCATGTGACGTCACTGGTATAACTGTCATCACCTTCTACGCGCATGTGCAGTTTAGTTGTGTCCGACACACACCGGTATCTGATGATGGCCTCGTACCCCTGGTTGGGACGTGGGTCTGGAGGATTTATACTAAAATTTAATATTTTTGGAATTACATTTACACCCTCTAACACGACAGGTTGTGTCACGTGGGCAGCACTGTTGTTAAATCTATACACAGGGGAGCGGACGACATGTCCGTCCGGAAATACAACTCGGAATATCACAAAAGTTTCCTCACTCACGTGGAATGCTTCCTGCTCGGTAAAGGAGTCTAGACATTGACTTGAGTCAGCTATTAGCGCTGCGTTATCACAGTATGATTTTAAAGCAATGTATCCACGCTCACACGTGTCTATGGCACTCTGTCTGACGGCCTCACTAACATTCTGTCGGCCTGTCCCACCAAAAAGTGAACTACAACTTTCTGTTATATTAGAAGACAACACTCTTTTATTTTTGTGACACACTTTGAGTGATGCTTTTCGGAAGTGATTACACATGCGCACAGGGTGTGTGTCTCCATGTGTTAATATGTTGTCTGTATTTTGTTTGGCGGGAAACTTCACATAGAAACTGCCGGGATAGTAGTCTGCGATTGCCTTGTATTCCAACACCGGCATCATATCACCTTCACTCTGTCTCACTAAAACGCTTGCAAAGACTGTAGACGATAAATCTCCCTCGCCACAACGTTTGACATTAATGGGAACTTTTGTAAAAGTTTTTTTCCACCTGGAGTGATTTTCATCCACTCCTAAAACTTTAAAACTGGCCGACAAAAAATCATTTCCTTTTGGAGGCTCCGCAGTGTTCTGCGATGATTTTTCAATAAATGTGTCGAAAGATTTTCTTTTGATAGACAGAATGGTTATATCTTTTTTCCTTCTTTTTCTTTTTTTCTTTGTCTCATTATTTTTATTTTCTTCACGGGAACCGCACGTGTTGATGATAGTGGAATGACTTTTGTTTGGTTTATTGGTTTCTGGTGACGTCACAAGAATATTACAAGAGTTAATCCAGTGAATTCTGCCTCCGTCAATTCCGGTCACGCTTATGTCCTTAATATGTCTCCCTTTTTTAACACCGATCACAATTTCATTCCCACCTGCATCACGTGACTTTATTTCTGTCACGATTCGGGTAACTCCGTCATCCCGACGTTTGCCGATGATTAAATGTCGGTACAGATCTAGAGAATCAAATCTTGCTAGTCTAGGATCCATCCTTCCTGTATAGAGTTTGAAATCTGGCTTCAATTCGTTTTCTGAAAACAAAAAGAAAAAAATGTAAATCCGGAATCTTTAAAATGGCGTAATGATCAAAATTATTTAGAAATGTTAGTGCATATTGGTGATTTATTTTCATTCCATATTTATTTTTTTAATTAATGTTTCGCACACTAACGTTAATTAGATAATTTGTCAGAGTTACTTCCCTTCGTCCAACGATTTGTATAGAAAAACTTACCGCAGTTAGTCTCATTGTCAAAGTTACCTCGACAGGTACAAAGATTGCCTGGACCACAAAATCCGTTACCATGGCAACAGAATGGGCATCCTATAATACAAAACAATATGTATAGGTCTTCAAAAATAATTCGTATAGTAAAAAACAAGGGAGTGTGGAAAAGGTAATTAATGTGACTAAAGTTCAATAGTTTCTGAAAAACCGAAATTCATGACCGTTTTATAAAGTTTGAACTTTTTTTTCTTTTATATAATTCTATTATGTTTAGGTATAAGTTGTGAAGCAGTTCAATACGGGGGTTTGAGATACAAAAACGACATTGTCGGTACGGTTAGTCGCACTTTCGGTAACATGCTACGTCACTTAATCACGAGAATATATGACATCAAGATCAGACGTAATCGTACGTAAGTAACGTCGTTTTACGTAACTCGATACCGACGAGTTGATTCTCAATGAATTATTAAAATCCGTCCGTGTAAAATGAATCCCACCCCACCCCCTCGACCAAAGATGTCTATTTACCGTCAGTATGTCCTCCTCAAGCCCCACCCCTCTCAGCCCCAGATGTGTATATTTAATTACCGTCTGTAGTGTTGGATGTGGAACACCAGATATCGGCCGGCCAGTTCTCCTTAGGTGGAACAGAGATGTTTCCTTCCGGTACAAAAATACTCATGTTGGAAAATGTGCTGTTTCTGTAGGAAAATACAACATTTTTTTAATGACTTTTCACTTATACTCTAATTAACGTATTGATTTACATTTAATTCATTGGTTTTGTCTCCGGATGCGTTTTAGATGTAAGGTTTTACATTACAATTCGAGAGATTCGTACTGTGGACATGTGAAAACAATTTAATGTTAATCACAATGAAATTACTTGGAAGGCGAGTTTGACCAGAAATATTATCACACAGTCATTTGCAGTAAAAAACAAACAATCAGACTTATAAAAACATATAAACAAACAAATAGATAAAAAGATAAATAACACTTCATAGAATCAATTTTAGACAAAAGCTGTAGTGATGTGATGTGCCCTATCCTCACCATTACCCAATCTTGATACTCCAGGGGATATTATCACTAAAGTTATATCCACAGCGTCAGTGATAGTAACCCCTGGAGTATCAAGGAAGGCCATAAAGATAAAAAATATTCTATAATTGTGATTCACTGAATAAATAGGTAGTATGACTTACCTGGGATAGTATATAGTCACGTGACATTTAGTGCCTCCCGACACAATATGAGGATCCATACAGGAAACTAGGGCTCCGGACACTACTATCCCCAGTAATAAACCCACACGGTGGTCAAGCGTGCTGCCCAGAACAGCCAACGTTAAACAAAACACATTAACCGACACCAATCCGGCCCCGTTTAGGGGTACAACGTTTAACGTTTTCGGTATAGGAGATTCCATAGGGTTAATCCGAATCTCTAGTTTCCCGGAAGTCAGTGAAGCTTCGATTTGTATTTTCGGTTCAGAAGAGTCCACGTAACTGTTACGATAAGCCAAGACGTACAACACAAAGTTTTCATTAGGGGACTCGATCCAAGTGACATCTCCCTTAAATGATAAAAATCAAAATGTTAAAAGAGATTCATAATACATCATATATATATATAATCAGTAGTAGATGAAATATGACAACATAATTTTTTTGTAATTGTAAATATATAATAACATAATATTAATGAATTCTTAATTAACAGTAATAAAAGAAAAAAAAAATAATTGAAAAAAATGACCGTCCCCGGGTGGGCTTGAACCACCAACCTTTCGGTTAACAGCCGAACGCGCTAACCGATTGCGCCACGGAGACTTGTATATCAAATGCGACGAATTTGTAGTATAATAACACGGCAAACTCGCTGTGGGCTACAGTGTTAAATAGCCTACCATATAAGGTAAATTGCTATTAAAATTTTATTTGAATTACAAGGTATTAGAAATATACATCATAACATAGGTTTATGGTAATATTTTTGGGCTCATTTGTAGTACGCGTATCTCGGACAGTGTGAAATCACGCCATATATACTGGAGTTATTAAATCCAACCTAAATACAGCTAGACTTACACAAGTCCCAAGTTTTATCATATCTTTTATCTGGGACTTTTACTGTGACCAATTAATGAGTAAAACAATGCTTATTGATAAGCCGTCTAAGGGAGTGATTTTCATAATAAAACAAATGTAAATAACAATTGATTTGTATATACCAGAAACATAAATACACATTTTTATCAAGTTATATATATATATATGCCAAGTTTATTGAACTTACCGGGAATGCTGATTTTATGTCCACATCTATAGCCTCGGTGATGTTTGACGGTGGGACGTCAAGGTATTCCTCGTGGAAAAATGCGTATTGAGGTATATCCCCTACCCTCGGGAATAATGTGCCGACCTCCGGGGTCGCGTCCCATGCTCCAGTAGTACAAACTAAACTAGCCAGAAGTAATATCCAAACCATCATCTGAAATATAAATAACTAGTAAATACAACGAAGGTGGTTAATATGAATACTTATTGATCTAATTAACTACGTTAACGAATGTGAGTCTTACATATGTACCTGTAAGGTTGTTAAAACGAATGTGAGTCTTACATATGTACCTGTAAGGTTGTTAAAACGAATGTGAGTCTTACATATGTACCTGTAAGGTTGTTAAAACGAATGTGAGTCTTACATGAAGGTTGCATGTACTGTACGTTAAAACGTTCTAACCAAAATAAAACATTTTCTCCAATGATGTGAATACAAACAGATTTTTACGGTAGAAAATCAATTAAGAAAATCGTTAAATGAATAATGACATGTGGACTTAAATGATTGGTTTCCATTTGCACGTGTAATTTACATGCAGGTGGGAGCCCGACTCTCCACTGGGGCGTGAACGTAAAATGTTACTTAAAATAATAGTCACGTGGTCGATACTTCAAGCAGCTATTATTTCCATTAACCATTTAAATGGACCAAAATAACATGACAAAAAGTATTATTTTTTCAATTGTCTAAACAATTATTTCAACTTGTTTTTACCACCATAAATCAGAGACGAGAGCCGGAAATTGGCTGCGGTGCCATGTATATAACACCTGCACAGTGGAAAAAAATAAAGTTGTGCGATCTTATGTTTTAGTGTTAACGTTGATACTATACGGACACGTGTTGTTTCTATATCGGACATCTGTTTTCATGTCGTGGGAATGGTTCTTACACCCTTTTTTTTAACTTCTTACTTCGAAATCCCAGAATTATTTCTTCTTTGTTTGTCAGAGCATTACTCCAATCTTCACTTGATATTAATCCACGCGTTGTAGCATTTCCACAAGTTTGAAAACGAGCACAGCAGTCGTTAATTACACGTCAGAATAAAAACTATGATCCTAAGATAAGTACCATCTGAAGATATACTTTAGTTCTTAGTATGATATATCATGATGACGTCATATGCAAATTTTTCATTGTAGAATATTTTTGACAGCGAATAACAACTTCAAACGAGTATTGGGCTATAATAATAAATAGTGTTCCTTGTCCGTCATTGCTCGCGGTGATGTAACTTCACACGCATCCTAATTTTATAACTGTTAAATATCAATCCGCCAGATCAACACATAAAGAAATTAAAAAGTGATTATGTAATAAGATTCTATCTCTAACTTACTTCAAAGTAACTCCTATACATGTTTCCTGTTTTATGACTAGTTTCACAAAGTCTCGCCGTTTTTGATGTCCGACTTTCCTGCAGAGCCGGATTAACAATGTCAATACTTTGTAGCATTAATAAGATTTATGATGTGTTAGGTAGGGACAAATCACCTATATATAACTGGTCAGGTGAGAGGTCACAATGCCCTGCAGGGACCTTCATATAGCCAGTGGGGGTCAAAGGTTAACACGTAAGGTGACACGCGCCACATGTAAACATATAATGACACAATATTGGACAAGATCATTTATTTATGTTGTGTGTTAGGCGAGTGATACTCTCTGAACAATAGGTGATACTTTTAACGAGTGGACGTTTTACACGAGTCATGTTTACTCTTAGTGTTCAGCCAGTTACGTGAGTAAACAGAGTTGTTTGTTGTCAATAAAAGTCAAGATGTTTAACATCAATATTAGTGCTGTAACAATCAGCATACACACTCCTCTATTGTGCATGGCACTTGAGAAAATATTTAAAATTTAAACAAGAGTCGAAAAGTTTTAAATATCCTGAAGGAAGATCGATATTCCTTTGTTTCGTTTTGTTGAACATTGAAGCTGACACATGCTATTTATTCAGTTGTTCATGTTACATAATGCATTTGACAGTCAACATTTAAATAAATATCTTCCCAATGCTGTTCTACCATGGTGAAGTAGATGTATTTCATTGAAACTGATTAGAAAGAAATGATTAGAAACTGCATGGATACGAATATCGGGGAATTATTTGGTGTGATCACCGATTAATCTGTATAATTATGTGTTTTACAGTGGATTTGGTGATCACCGATCGCGATTGACCGTAACGATCGATACCATATCGAGTATATATCATTATGGATTGAGCATCCATATATATATATCGATTCATGATATATAAATAGACATTATAACTGCCCTGTTAGATACTCAGATAATAAATCAATCAATCAATAATCGATTATGACCTTATATAGATTATTGATGTGGTAATTTAAGTGTACTGGTTAGATCTCCTTATATGGGCCTGTCAAACTGACCTAAATACACTTGTCAATTTCACCATGGTGTAGATTTTCACGGTACACAGAATATTAAAAATATATCACAATCTTAATAGATATACTCTAAATTACAATCTGTAGCTATCGAATATCTCGAATTTTTCATGTTACATATTTCTAAAATATAATCAATTGAAACTGTACATGTACACTCACAATTTGAATTTCGATGAGGAATCCCGGAATTAAATTTTTGTCCACTTGTTTTTTATGCAGATATAAATGGACGTCATTATGATTATTTATAGAAATCCTAAAAAAAATCAGTGCTTTCTATGAGGGTTCTTATCTTTTTGGCATAAATTATAATACGGTAGAATGCGTGCTCTGAAATGTTAGCTCCTCTCAGCATATAGTACATACTTTTTTCTTGCCAATATCACAGGAGTTTGACGTTCTGATAATAATGTATAGTAAAAATGCTATACATTTTACAGGTATATGTATCTAACGTCAAATTGCTGTGTGCTAATAACATATCTATTCTCGTATCTACAAATTATGTTATTGTTTTTTCATTTAAATACAGAAAAAAATCACTTACAGAAGATTTGAAATACACGTACACTTCTACATTAATATTAATTAATTCTACAAAGAGATAAATGTAAAACAGACTTACCATACTACCAGACGTAGTCTTATATCCGTGAAATCATCAAGTCCATGAGTAATGAAGACACCTGTGTCCACAAACAACACACTACTGTAGTTAAAACAAATCTATTTTAAAACAAACTGTCTCTTAACAAATTAAATCGCCCTTCTGTGCACGAACGTGTAGACATGTATCGGAGTAAAGGACAGACTGGTTCGCGCATTCCGGGTCCGCCCCTTGTCCCTTTAATCAAATAGGCCCGAAGGTCCCTGAAATAACACAAAAACTGCCTGTTAGAATTAAAGGAATTTCTAGAGATTTATGGCAGATGACTCTGGACTCGGTGACAATAGCACCCTCGGTGTTAATTGCATCACGTGCGAATTTATGTCCCTATTTGGGACTTTCATGTTAGAGCCGGTGTTGCTTTAGGGCTGACCTTGCGTCCTTTGTCTGTTAGCTTTATGACAGAAGTGTAAACGCGGCTTTTAACACTACACAAAATACATGGTGAAATTAGAAATTAGAGAATTATCGTTGATATCCCGTGTCAAAGGGTATTTTGTTTGTGAATGTTGACACCTCCCTGTTTGGGTGTACTCTAGTATAATCCGCGAAAACGTGACTTTGACATCTCCGTTACAAAATAAAAATATGGAATTGAGGTTATTATAATAGTGTATGGGAGTAGGGCCTGGGATTGATAAGGACTTTATGAGGCTTGTTCTGTGTAGAGTTTATGGTCTATGACCAGTCTACTCCAACAGGCAGCTGATTTTGTCTGATTTCCCTTCGGCTAATTAGTAGCGTTAGCTGATAAAAAAACATCAATTCTAAATTCTTTTTGAAATTAAGTATTTACAGAAAAGTTCTAAAACTACACTCCTTGCAAAAGACGGAATACTTTTATCTCGAAACCAGACGAGTTTTATAGCGATTCTCAATTTTTCCCTTTCGTCATTAAAAAGCAATTAAACGATTCTACAGATTCGATAACGATTGCCACTTTCATTTTGGTTTGCAATCGATAAATCCTGTAACTAAAGGAAATGATGCTGTGTTGTTTAATGGTGGCGTGTGCGCTCATTGGATATGACAGAACACTAGTTGTAATATTTTAAAGACATGTACGTAGCGCCTTGTGTGTATTATTTAATATATTGAGATATTGTACACGACATGCGATAACACAAAGCATGACAGCCTACATCTATATATCGTAATTATAAACGAAAACGGACATGTTAAACGTGACGTCATCGTAACTTTGGAGAAACAGAAACTTAGAGATATCATACACTAACAGGTTTTATAGAACTTTAACATCCCCGATATAGTGATAGTGGGCATTGACACTTGTGTTACAGTGCCTGTGACATAATGAGCCGGACTTAGATTCATTTTTATTGTAATAAGATTGTTCAGTTTTTGAAATATTATTTGCTAAAGAAAGTAATCAAGTGCAGATCAAAGATTTCAATATAATATTATACTGTTAACTCCGAACTCTGTAGGATAATCGATAGTTAACAAGTATGTGTCTGAAAGTTATCCCAAAGGCAAAGTGATTACTGATATAATACGGTACCTGATAATTGATAAGGTGTTAGAAATCATTAGCAGTATTACTTATACATGTACTCAACTAAAAAAAACATGTGTGGCAGTCGGAAACTGTGAGAAAACCGCCATTATCAGGTGTAAGAGATACATTTAAACTAATTGGTATCGTTAAACACAACAAAGAGTTAATAATTATACACACAGGTGTGTAATTACTAATTAGCATTGTTTAATTATGTAGTATTACTATCTTATCTTGCGGTAACTGGCAAAACTATAGCGGACTCTATGTTTATAAAAACACAACCACGATTTATTGTTCAAATTACCTGTGATATATTTATGGGAGTTAATGTCAGTGTTTTGTTACCATTCAAAATAGATTTCCATATCACGGATACCATATCATTCAGCCTCATCTTGTTTTGTATTTGTTAGATTGCTCCATTATATTCTTTATTATGTTAATGTTATATGTTGAATGTGTTCCGTCATGTCAAAATGTTTTATGTTTATTTAAAGATGCTCCACCGCTGACAAATGGTATTTTTTCTCTATCAAAAACAGGAGCAGACGATTAAGTTTTTTTCAGTTACAAAAGTTACTTTCTTTACACCGTTACCGCCAGTGAAAAGTTTGAGCTTCTTATTTTATTTCAAGATAAAAATATTAAAAATAATTAATTGCATCCCGAAAAAATTACCTGGCACCATGTCATATTTGGAATGAAGTACTGATTGCACGTGCGTCAAAAGCAAAATAATTATTTTATGATATTTTTTGTGTTAATTAGACATATGTATACAATTAAACACCAATGATTGTTTAAATGGTGGGTATCGTTTATGCTCTGTCGGTGTTGGAACAGCTTTAACGTGTCGTTACACGTGTAAGTTAAAGATAATGAGTTCTGAATCGGTCTTAACTATAACATCACAATGTCTTACCTATAACAACACAATGTCTTACCTATAACATCACAATGTCTTACCTATAACAACACAATGTCTTACCTATAACAACACAATGTCTTACCTATAACAACACAATGTCTTACCTATAACAACACAATGTCTTACCTATAACAACACAATGTCTTACCTATAACAACACAATGTCTTACCTATAACAACACAATGTCTTACATACAATGTCTTACCTATAACAACACAATGTCTTACCTATAACATCACAATGTCTTACCTATAACAACACAATGTCTTACCTATAACAACACAATGTCTTACCTATAACAACACAATGTCTTACCTATAACAACATCAATGTCTTACCTATAACACACAATGTCTTACCTATAAACATCACAATGTCTTACCTATAACAACACAATGTCTTACCTATAACAACACAATGTCTTACCTATAACAACACAATGTCTTACCTATAACAACACAATGTCTTACACAATACCTATAACAACACAATGTCTTACCTATAACAACACAATGTCTTACCTATAACAACACAATGTCTTACCTATAACAACACAATGTCTTACCTATAACACACAATGTCTTACCTATAACAACACAATGTCTTACCTATAACAACACAATGTCTTACCTATAACATCACAATGTCTTACCTATAACACACAATGTCTTACCTATAACAACACAATGTCTTACCTATAACATCACAATGTCTTACCTATAACAACACAATGTCTTACCTATAACATCACAATGTCTTACCTATAACAACACAATGTCTTACCTATAACAACACAATGTCTTATCTATAACAACAAATGTCTTACTATAACATCACAATGTCTTATCTATACAACAACTTACTATAACATCACAATGTCTTACCTATAACAACACAATGTCTTACCTATAACAACACAATGTCTTACCTATAACAACACAATGTCTTACCTATAACAACACAATGTCTTACCTATAACAACACAATGTCTTACTATAACAACACAATGTCTTACCTATAACATCACAATGTCTTACCTATAACATCACAATGTCTTACCTATAACACACAATGTCTTACCTATAACAACACAATGTCTTACCTATAACACACAATGTCTTACCTATAACATCACAATGTCTTACCTATAACATCACAATGTCTTACCTATAACAACACAATGTCTTACCTATAACACACACAATGTCTTACCTATAACATCACAATGTCTTACCTATAACAACAATTCTTACTATAACAACACAATGTCTTACCTATAACAACACAATGTCTTACCTATAACAACACAATGTCTTACCTATAACAACACAATGTCTTACCTATAACAACACAATGTCTTACCTATAACAACACAATGTCTTACCTATAACATCACAATGTCTTACCTATAACAACACAATGTCTTACCCTAATAACATGTCTTACCTATAACATCACAATGTCTTACCTATAACAACACAATGTCTTACCTATAACAACACAATGTCTTACCTATAACAACACAATGTCTTACCTATAACAACACAATGTCTTACCTATAACATCACAATGTCTTACCTATAACAACACAATGTCTTACCTATAACAACACAATGTCTTACCTATAACATCACAATGTCTTACCTATAACAACACAATGTCTTACCTATAACAACACAATGTCTTACCTATAACAACACAATGTCTTACCTATAAACACATGTCTCTACACACAATGTCTTACCTATAACAACACAATGTCTTACCTATAACAACACAATGTCTTACCTATAACAACACAATGTCTTACCTATAACAACACAATGTCTTACCTATAACAACACAATGTCTTACCTATAACAACACAATGTCTTACCTATAACAACACAAGTGTCTATAACCTATAACATCACAATGTCTTACCTATAACAACACAATGTCTACCTATAACAACACAATGTCTTACCTATAACAACACAATGTCTACCTATAACAACACAATGTCTTACCTATAACATCACAATGTCTTACCTATAACAACACATTGTCTTACCTATAACAACACAATGTCTTACCTATAACAACACAATGTCTTACCTATAACACACACAATGTCTTACCTATAACACACAATGTCTTACCTATAACAACACAATGTCTTACCTATAACAACACAATGTCTTACCTATAACAACACAATGTCTTACCATAACAACACAATGTCTTTATACAACACAATGTCCAACCTATAACAACACAATGTCTTACCTATAACATCACAATGTCTTACCTATAACATCACAATGTCTTACCTATAACAACACAATGTCTTACCTATAACATCACAATGTCTTACCTATAACAACACAATGTCTTACCTATAACAACACAATGTCTTACCTATAACAACACAATGTCTTACCTATAACATCACAATGTCTTACCTATAACAACACAATGTCTTACCTATAACATCACAATGTCTTACCTATAACATTACAATGTCTTACCTATAACAACACAATGTCTTACCTATAACAACACAATGTCTTACCTATAACAACACAATGTCTTACCTATAACAACACAATGTCTTACCTATAACAACACAATGTCTTACCTATAACAACACAATGTCTTACCTATAACAGTAGAATGTCTTACCTATAACAAAACAATGTCTTACCTATAACAACACAATGTCTTACCTATAACAACACATTGTCTTACCTATAACAACACAATGTCTTACCTATAACAGCACAATGTCTTACCTATAACAACACAATGTCTTACCTATAACATCACAATGTCTTACCTATAACAACACAATGTCTTACCTATAACAACACAATGTCTTACCTAAAACAATACAATATCTTACCTATAATATCACAATGTCTTACCTATAACTACACAATGTCTTACCTATAACAACACAATGTCTTATCTATAACAACACATTGTCGTTTTACATTTACACGGAAGTCAATGATGTATTCGTATATATTAATATAGCAATGCAATGGTCGTGAAATCCGCCCCAAATGCTCCACCGCCGACAGAGGATACACGATACTCAGGATTTGAACTATCAAGCTTACTTAGGTAAATGTATTTCTAATTGACACAAAAATTAACGATCAGTATTTCATTCCGTATAGGACATATGGTCAATTTTCAACGGAGGTCCATTTTCAACGTTACACCGGCTTCAAACCATCGGCACATTGTTTTGTAACTCTTGCTAAGACATCTAAACAAAGTAATCTCTTAAGAGACATTTTTTAAATACAAATGTAGTACGTAGAATCCATTAATGGACATTTTAAGTGTAGTTCATGTGTATTGAATTTCTAGTATTAAAGGTTTAAACATTATGAGCTTGAACGTTTTAGGAAATGCGCCGCGCAGCGGACATTTTTTTCTTTCAAATATACATTCGAAAATGGGGGGGTGGGGGGTGGGGGGGGGGGGGGGGGGCAAAGAGATATGTTTGCCCCCCCCCTGTCCTGGGGAACGTTTATTCCTCCCCCCCGCTTCCTACGCCCCCAAGCGACATTTCCAAACCCTCTGCGTATAATTTACAGAGTTGTTATTGGCCTTGTTACTACTCCCACCAATAAAGGTCTAGTACCACGCCGTAAGATTGACCAGATATCCGGCCACGGCAGCCCCACACCCAGCCGGGAGATTTATACATTGCTTTGTAACTTCAGAATAGACCCAAATTTTATCGTGTGACTTCGAACACTTAAACAGTATTTTATGAATCGGATTTGAAGATGAGAAAAATGCTATTTAAGTGATGAGCCTAATTATGTCCGTCAAGGTGAGGACATTTAATGTGCTATGGTCCTCCACTGACCACCTCTCCGGACAAATTGACCTAATCTAGCAGAAAAGGACCGTGTCAAATTTAAAGAGTAATTTCAAGGCATTTCGTCCGGTTAATCCCTCATTTCAATATCGTTTCTATGGTAACCGCCAAACAAACGCCCACATTTTTGGGGAGTAAAGAAAAAACTAAAGTCGTGAAACTTTGAATGACCTTATAGTGAATAGTTTGTCTTTTATTTTTATTTTATTAAAATAAGATTTTAATTCCATGACAAGCTGATCATATATCGATTTAAATTGTTATTGAAATGAACAACATACATACGCCAGTGTACTACCTGTACATTGTATTACCATCCGACACCTTGGTTCTCGTGGTAACATTTGCGTCTATTTCCTAACATTTGGTCCGAGGAAGCTTGGATATTTAAATATAAATTTTCAGGATTTTTAAACGCTTAGAATATACTTGATTTAGTTGCAAACGATGTGCAAACCTTAGCGACGCACGAAATACTTCTACGGATAGACATTGATAGATATTGTAAATAATCAGCAAAACCTTGAGAATGAACGCAATGTTTCTGAGACGAAGAGAACAGGATGCCATACATGTAAACAACACTGCCGACTCCATGAAAAAAACACTATTCCAAAATGCTGTACAATCAATCAAAACAAAGTGAAAAGCCTCATATCTACTTAAAAGGTTACGATAGTGACTGAGCTTTACGATAGAAGCTACTATAACAGTACTACGATAGTATGAATGAGAGGAGTGGATCTATTCGTCCACGTTTGTATGTTTAATTACATCTAAGTATTTGAACATTTAATGGTCAAGAGAAAGGTCAACAAACCACAGGTTACGTTGTTTCTGGAGCATCCTGATACAGATATGCCCAACAAGTTAATTATAGAAACCATTTCAGTCTTACAGGAGAAACTATGAAAATGAAGTTTCATCTCTTACGACAACGTACAATGTATTGAGAGTGTAGGGATCTATGTGTACAGGTGACACTAAAAGGTCTAAGATTTATTTTGATGTTATAAAAAGCCAGAGAAGAATGCCAAACTGGGATGGAAACAGAACCGAATGGAAGAGTAAATGTGAAGAGCAATAAAGACATCCTACAGAATGGCAGTAAGGCCTTGGCCACAGAAGACGCTGAGGACATTATCAGCAACACGAATAGGGATATTTAGGATTGTGGAAGAAATGTGGCTGGTAGGAAAACTAACCATCTAAGGCCAAAATCTACTTACTGTTGGAGGAAGGCACCGAACCTATGATGGCAACCCTGACATCACAATAAGCCAAAGGATTTGTACACTTGGTATATAAGGCACCGAACCTATGATGGCAACCCTGACATCACAATAAGCCAAAGAATTTGTACACTGTGTATATAGGGCGCCAAAACCTATAATGGCAACCCTGACATCACAATAAGCCAAAGAATTTGTACACTGTGTATATAGGGCGCCAAAACCTATGATGGCAATAAGCCAAAGAATTTGTACACTGTGTATATAGGGCGCCAAAACCTATGATGGCAACCCTGACATCACAATAAGCCAAAGAATTTGTACACTGTGTATATAGGGCGCCAAAACCTATGATGGCAACCCTGACATCACAATAATCCAAAGAATTTGTACACTGTGTATATAGGGCGCCAAAACCTATGATGGCAACCCTGACATCACAATAAGCCAAAGAATTTGTACACTGTGTATATAGGGCGCCAAAACCTATGATGGCAACCCTGACATCACAATAATCCAAAGGGTTTGTACACTTGGTATATGGCACCAAACCTATGATGGCAAACCTGACATCACAATAAGCTAAAGGGTTTGTACATTTGGTATATGGCACCAAACCTATGATGGCAAACCTGACATCACAATAATCGAAAGGATTTGTACACTTGGTATATGGCACCAAACCTATGATGGCAAACCTGACATCACAATAAGCTAAAGGGTTTGTACACTTGGTATATGGCACCAAACCTATGATGGCAAACCTGACATCACAATAAGCTAAAGGGTTTGTACACTTGGTATATGGCACCAAACCTATGATGGCAAACCTGACATCACAATAAGCTAAAGGGTTTGTACACTTGGTATATGGCACCAAACCTATGATGGCAAACCTGACATCACAATAAGCTAAAGGGTTTGTACACTTGGTATATGGCACCAAACCTATGATGGCAAACCTGACATCACAATAAGCTAAAGGGTTTGTACACTTGGTATATGGCACCAAACCTATGATGGCAAACCTGACATCACAATAAGCTAAAGGGTTTGTACACTTGGTATATGGCACCAAACCTATGATGGCAAACCTGACATCACAATAAGCTAAAGGGTTTGTACACTTTGTATATGGCACCAAACCTATGATGGCAAACCTGACATCACAATAAGCCAAAGGTTTGTACACTTGGTATATGGCACCAAACCTATGATGGCAAACCTGACATCACAATAACCAAAGGTTTACACTTGTATATGGCACCAAACCTATGATGGCAAACCTGACATCACAATAAGCTAAAGGGTTTGTACACTTGGTATATGGCACCAAACCTATGATGGCAAACCTGACATCACAATAAGCTAAAGGGTTTGTACACTTGGTATATGGCACCAAACCTATGATGGCAAACCTGACATCACAATAAGCTAAAGGGTTTGTACACTTGGTATATGGCACCAAACCTATGATGGCAAACCTGACATCACAATAAGCCAAAGGGTTTGTACACTTAGTATATGGCACCAAACCTATGATGGCAAACCTGACATCACAATAAGCAAAGGGTTTGTACACACTTGGTATATGGCACCAAACCTATGATGGCAAACCTGACATCACAATAAGCTAAAGGGTTTGTACACTTGGTATATGGCACCAAACCTATGATGGCAAACCTGACATCACAATAAGCTAAAGGGTTTGACACTTGTATAGGGCACAAACCTATGATGGCAAACCTGACATCACAATAACAAAGGTTTGTACATATATGGCACCAAACCTATGATGGCAAACCTGACATCACAATAAGCTAAAGGGTTTGTACACTTGTATATGGCACCAAACCTATATGGCAAACCTGACATCACAATAAGCTAAAGGGTTTGTACACTTGGTATAGGCACCAAACCTATGATGGCAAACCTGACATCACAATAACTAAAGGGTTTGTACACTGTATGGCACCAAACCTATGATGGCAAACCTGACATCACAATAAGCTAAAGGGTTTGTACACTTGGATATGGCACCAAACCTATGATGCAACCTGACACCACAATAAGCTAAAGGGTTTGTACACTTAGTAATGGCACCAAACCTATATGGCAACCCTGACATCACAATAATCCAAAGGATTTGTTGGGTATTAATTCCATTACAGTCATCATTCATTTTTGTAGATAGCGGAATTAAACATATACAAGGTTTTACTGATCAGCAACCAAAGGTAACAAAAATTCGTTTGAATGCGAAATCATTTCAATTTAAGCAGGAATCAATGAACGGAATTTTTAACAAAAGTAATAAAACGACAATTACACATTCAATTTGACTTAAATTCCTACGCCTAACGCATTCAATAAATCGGCATAGTTATACAAACGAATACGAAACAATTTTTTATCTAGCACATCTTAATTGTAATTAATTACAAAGTAGCACCGTTAGGCAGGCACCTGTACCCATCAATTAACAATCCGGATCGGAAGATGAGATCGGGCCGGCGTCCGGAACATTGACACTCTAGTCCACTGGCAAACTTTGAAGTCTGTCATTGAATGGCTCGGCATGGCATGATTACAGTATTAAATTTCTCATCAGAGGAATTTAACTTTTGAGTCAGTAGGGCTTCACAGGTGGTTGTGTAGTACAGGTCATTCTGCAGAGCCGGGCATCACAGATATATACAACGTGTACATATGACAACAACGAACCATTTAGATTGATCATGCAACATTATATAATATATAAGGTTTTCAATGGTATGCATGCATGTGCGGACACTAATGCTTCAAGACTGACTCAGTCATTTCTGTAAGAAAATTCAGTATTTCGTGTTTGAAGTACATACAATACTGAAATACAATGCAGAAATGTGATGTTACGTAATAGAACGAATACAAAACACTAAATACAAAACAATGCTTAATACTTATTAATTAGATTACATTGTTTATATTATGGAGATATAAAACAGAAATCACAGTTTATGATGAGAGTACACTCAGATATTTTTTTTACATTATATATCATGTTAACATCTATATTATCAACTTTGGATATATTAGTCTAATTAAAGATATAAAACAGAAATAACAGTAGATGATGAGAGTACACTCAGATATTTTTTTTACATTATATATCATGTTAACATCTATATTATCAACTTTGGATATATTAGTCTAATTAAAGATATAAAACAAAAATCGGGGTTTATGGTGAGAGTACACTCAGATATTTTTGTTACATTGTACATCATGCTAACATCTATATTGTCAACCCTGGATATATTAGTCTAATTAAAGATATAAAACAGAAATCACAGTTTATGATGAGAGTACACTCAGATATTTTTGTTACATTATATATCATGTTAATATCTATATTGTCAACCCTGGATATCTTAGTCTAATTAAAGATATAAAACAGAATCACAGTTTATGATGAGAGTACACTCAGATATTTTTTTGTTACATTGTATATCATGTTAACATCTATATTGTCAACCCTGGATATATTAGTCTAATTAAAGATATAAAACAGAAATCGGGGTTTATGATGAGAGTACACTCAGATATTTTTGTTACATTGTATATCATGCTAACATCTATATTATCAACTTTGGATATATTAGTCTAATTAAAGATATAAAACAGAAATCAGAGAGTACACTCAGATATTTTTGTTACATTGTATATCATGCTAACATCTATATTGCGGTTTATGATGAGAGTACACTCAGATATTTTTGTTACATTGTATATCATGCTAACATCTATATTGCGGTTTATGATGAGAGTACACTCAGATATTTTTGTTACATTGCTATATCATGCTTACACATCTTATTATAGCGGTTGAATGATGAGAGTACACTCAGGATATGTTTGTTACTACATTGTATATCATGCTAACATCTATATTGCGGTTTATGATGAGAGTACACTCAGATATTTTTGTTACATTGTATATCATGCTAACATCTATATTGCGGTTTATGATGAGAGTACACTCAGATATTTTTGTTACATTGTATATCATGCTAACATCTATATTGCGGTTTATGATGAGAGTACACTCAGATATTTTTGTTACATTGTATATCATGTTAACATCTATATTGTCAACTTTGGATATTTTAGTCTAATTAAAGATATAAAACAGAAATCACAGTTTATGATGAGAGTACACTCAGATATTTTTGTTACATTGTATATCATGCTAACATCTATATTATCAACTTTGGATATATTAGTCTAATTAAAGATATAAAACAGAAATCACAGTTTATGATGAGAGTACACTCAGATATTTTTGTTACATTATATATCATGTTAACATCTATATTGTCAACCCTGGATATATTAGTCTAATTAAAGATATAAAACAGAAATCACAGTAGATGATGAGAGTACACTCAGATATTTTTGTTACATTGTATATCATGTTAATATCTATATTGTCAACCCTGGATATATTAGTCTAATTAAAGATATAAAACAGAAATCACAGTAGATGATGAGAGTACACTCAGATATTTTTGTTACATTGTATATCATGTTAACATCTATATTGTCAACCCTGAATATATAAGTCTAATTAAAGATATAAAACAAAAATCGGGGTTTATGGTGAGAGTACACTCAGATATTTTTGTTACATTATATATCATGCTAACATCTATATTGTTAACCCTGAATATATTAGTCTAATTGATCGGTAGATTATTTAGGTGTAGGTTTATTGATAATTAAGAGAACCGTGAGACCAGCTCAAAAACCTTTGTCATGTACCAGGAGAACTGAAGTAAGGTAAATAGTGCTGTTTATAGTTTATCTTATTGTAGTTTATCTTATTGAACAATTTCTTTAGCGGTTTATACATGAAAAGCAACCGGCGTGTCATAAAAACGTAGATCTAATCAACGAAAAATATTAAATGCAAATAACTAGAAACGTCTCTATACAATTTATTGAAATTTCCTGTAATTATTCATCATACAAGGAAGAAATATGATGCAAGTTTTTGTTTAATATTATGTATAAATAATTGTTTAGATATGAAGGCTTTGTGATAGTAAAAGTTAGATCGCCGGAGGGTTACAGCTACACCGGTTTATGGAGATATGATCTAACTATTACCACAAGTTCAGACTCGACTTATATAACTATGTCATGATTTTTTCTCTTTAAGATCTTTCCAGAACTTATGGTTCCTGTACCCCATAACTTGTTTATAAATACAGTTTTCTCGAACTAGTCTTACAAATGTCGAACAGGTCAAACTCTTTTCTCGATTCTCATAAGCCTATCAATCTATTTTGTTGATAATTTGACTACACGTATATGTTTTATTTACACTTCAAAATCCTAAAATATATAATGGACGACTCGTATAGCCAATGGTGTCCTCCTAGTACATTTAGTAGTACTATTACACAACGCGGTAAAAACTGTAAGAAAACCCCACTTAATTTTGGCACAATTATTAGTTTTCACATCTTATATCAGAAACACATATATTTGTACCAGAGATCTAGATATAGCAAATAAATAACATACCCATGTTTTCAGATTTTACTCAGTAGGCCTATACCACAGGTGATTCACCAGGTCAGAAACATCAGTTCACCGATCATCGGACTCAAAAACAACAATAATATATTATAGCTTTATTTCAGATCTATGATTCTGTTTCTCCCAATGTTTATTTCAATATGTTAAAAAAATTTACATTTGGCGCTATAACAACAAAAAATTCGAAATTAATTTTTATGAAATAGTCTAGTTTATCTTTAAATTCCCCACTGATGATGCAAGGACAATTCAGATTTAATATATGATAACGTCATAAAAATGTTGACGTCATCGTAAATAAAAGTGAGATAAATCATTAATTATGGTGTGTATCCCGTCATGGACTAATTAATTGTAATTATATTTCTTTTGAATCCTACAGATTTCCTTTTTAATATTGGAACAAGCAGTCGCTATGATATCGGCCAAGAACAGTAGCGGATCGTCTCTCGTTTTAGCCTCTTAATTGAGAATAGGATTAATGCAGTTGTGTCCCTTTAACGGCGCTTCTATGCGAGGTAGGAACGACAACTCGCATACGAAAACAGGAAGTTTTATAAATAGCTTGCCGGAATTTCCCAATGTCCGAGCTTATCGTCAATCAAGGAAGAAACTCGCCGTAACTAGTGCTGATTGTAAGTTGTGTACACATAACCATGGGTACTTAACTACTAATATAAAGCTAGATACCGGTACAAACAAACTGATGATTACTTTTCACCATCTCCTACTTTCACTTTCCCCTATTTACATACATATGTATCTTACGCAGCTATAGGGAGTGATGTCAAAATTAGGCACTACAAAATAGAAGATTCAAAACAATTAACCTGTATCCATGTTTAGATCAGAACAATTAACCTGTACCCATATTTGGGTAATAACAATTAACATGTATCCATGTGTATAAGGAGCGGGTCGGTGTGACTTGTACATAATGTTTAGGTCATAACAATTAACCTGTACCCATATTTGGGTAATAACAATTAACCTGTACCCATATTTGGGTAATAATAATTAACCTATACCCATATTTGGGTAATAACAATTAACATGTATCCATGTGTAAAAGGAGCGGGTCGGTGTGACTTGTACATATGTTTAGGTCATAACAATTAACCTGTACCCATATTTGGGTAATAACAATTAACCTGTACCCATATTTGGGTAATAACAATTAACCTGTACCCATATTTGGGTAATAACAATTAACCTGTACCCATATTTGGGTAATAACAATTAACCTGTACCCATATTTGGGTAATAACAATTAACCTGTACCCATATTTGGGTAATAACAATTAACCTGTACCCATATTTGGGTAATAAAAATTAACCTGTACCCATATTTGGGTAATAACAATTAACCTGTACCCATATTTGGGTAATAACAATTAACCTGTACCCATATTTGGGTAATAACAATTAACCTGTACCCATATTTGGGTAATAACAATTAACATGTACCCTTCCATGTGTACTAGCAGAGGAGAAAATGTAGCAGCCAGAGCAGGTTTAAATTGGGACCTTTGAACACTTGCAGGATGTTCTGTCAATTTATGATTGACTGATCGACCCAGTCCAATTCCACTAGATTCCATCCTTATTTTAGGTTTTCGCCCACTGAGACATGATAAAACAAATTTCAAGTTCACCTATCCCCTGCTTAGTGTACTCCCATGCAATGCATGAAACAGGTTCATTGGCAAGCTCTCGCCAAATGACTAGGTATGATTTGGGCCCTTTTTAGCACTCAAATTCATAAAACGTCCAACTTAGTTTTATAAAATTGAGCTGTTGTATCTGAAATATTTAGTACATAACTGATTCACCATTAATGGTAGTTTTCTATTATTTCCCCTCTAGTTGCCATGGTAATCATTAAGATATGCATAAATCAAGCGAATGTGAAAAATTGGTCATTTTCACTTATTTTTTGGTAGTCTTCTCTAGGAAATAATAGAGAGTGCAATTTTGGACAAGATTAATATCTACTGAGAATATGTAGGCACTTAAAATGCATATTCAGGAGAAAATAAAGTTTTTTTCAAGGATGAGCTCTATAATTTCTGGATGAAAAACTGTCATACTAACTCTATCAGGGATGCATTAGATATTTCAAATTCAGCAATTTAATTACAAAATAACAGGTTTGAAAATTTGACAGATTTTGCAGCCAAAAAGAGCCAACACCATAGTGACCATACATAGTTCTTTGTAACAGGAGAAAATGTGGTGGGCAGGGGCTCAAACCTAGGACCTTGGAACACTGGTTGGATGCTGTGCTACCTAGGATCACAACTCAGTCTAATTCCACCATGAACCCAGGACCTTGGAACACTGGCTGGATGCTCTCTGCTACCTAGGATCATAACTCAGTCTAATTCCTGGATGCTCTCTGCTACCTAGGATCATAACTGAGTCTAATTCCGTCACGAACCCAGGACCTTGGAACACTGGCTGGATGCTCTCTGCTACCTAGGATCATAACTCTGTCTAATTCCACCACGACGAGGTCACCTTTACTTATCAAGGTTCCTGTGTTAACCCAGCATTAAAATACCAAACTTATTTCTGCTGATCCATATATGATCTATATATTGTGTAGATACTTATCTAACCAGGATCAAATTATGCTAATTTCATATATCCAAGAATTAAATGATCAACAACATGACAACGCAAAAAGCCAGTGTAACTTATTACTGTAAGAATAATGTGCAAATTATAAATGTTCACCCTGAATTGATCTTGAATTAAAATAACTTTTCAGATACATGTACAAGTATTTTAATTGAAGAATATTTTGTTTGTATGTGATTATCATTTTTTTTGTCAGATACATATAGCTAGACATGCTGTGTGATAGGCTGAATGACACATTCATCCTGTTATTTAGGCTTGTTTTGGTCATTTATCTAATTGACAATGGAGATACAAAATGTCCAGAGAGCAATATTACAGGTAAGTATTGAAATATCACAGGCATCCTTAGCAACATCATAGATAACCCTAACAACATTATTTGTAACCCTAATAACATCAAATGTAACCCTAACAACATCACTTGTAACCCTAACAACATCACAGGTAACCTGAACAACACCACATGTAACCCTAACAACATCAAATGTAACCTTAACAACATCACAGGTAACCATAACAACACCACAGGTAACCATTACAACACCACATGTAACCATAACAACAACACATGTAACCATTACAACACCACATGTAACCATAACAACATTACATGTAACCATAACAACAACACACGTAACCATAACAACACCACATGTAACCATAACAACAACACATGTAACCATAACAACACCACATGTAACCATAACAACAACACATGTAACCATAACAACAACACATGTAACCATAACAACACCACATGTAACCATAACAACATCACATGTAACCATAACAACAACACACGTAACCATAACAACACCACATGTAACCATAACAACACCACATGTAAGCATAACAGTGTCATAGATAACCATAACAGCACCATATGTAACCATAACAACACCACATATAACCATAACAACACCACATGTAACCCTAACAACATCACAGGTAACCATAACAACACCACATGTAACCATAACAACACCACATGTAACCATAACAACACCACATGTAACCATAACAATTACATATGTAACATAACAAAGTCACATGTAACCATTACAACACCACATGTAACCATAACAACACCACATATAACCATAACAACACCACATGTAACCCTAACAACATCACAGGTAACCATAACAACACCACATGTAACCATAACAACACCACATGTAACCATAACAACACCACATATAACCATAACAACACAACATGTAACCATAACGACGTCACAGGTAATCCTCACAGGTAACCATAACAACACCACATGTAACCATAACAACACCACATGTAACCATAACAACACCACATATAACCATAACAACACAACATGTAACCATAACGACGTCACAGGTAATCCTAACAATGTCACATGTAACCTAACAATGTGACATGTAACCCTAATAATGTCACTTGTAACCGTAACAACAACACATGTAACCATCACAATACCACATGTACATATGTAAGCTTATCAACATCACATGTAAGCATAACAACACTTCATGTAACCATAACAACACCACATGTAACCATAACAATTACATATGTAACATAACAAAGTCACATGTAACCATTACAACACCACATGTAACCATAACAACGTCACATATAACCATAACAACACAACATGTAACCATAACGACGTCACAGGTAATCCTAACAATGTCCCTAACAATGTCACATGTAACCCTAATAATGTCACTTGTAACCGTAACAACAACATGTGTAACCATCACAATACCACATGTACATATGTAACCTTATCAACGTCACATGTAAGCATAACAACACTTCATGTAACCATAAAGTCACATGTAACCATAACAACATCACATGTAGTCATGACAAAGTAACAAGCTCACTTGTAACCTTACTAACATCAAATGTAACCCTAACAATGTCACATGTAACAGTAAAAGGTAACATAGTAATGAAAATAACCATTGCTATCTTTAGAATATTGTTGTGTTTACAGGTCCTTTGGAATACAGTAGTGGTATGAACAACGCTTCGTTTATGTACGCTGGTAAGCAGTTTTCTGTTGACTGTTGTATAACCGGGTATACCACTATAGTGTGGTCCTATCGTCCCACACACAACGAGAGCTGGGAGGATATCAAGGTAGGGACAACTGTGTACAGACTGGACCAGGGCAGCAGGAACCAGACTTTACTGATCATACCCGAGGATGATAGCTACCCTAAGGAGGGGGAATACAGGTGTGTCGCCACTAACGAACGTAACGACACACTGGAGCATGTGATAGATTTATACTTTGCAGGTGAGTGCCAGATAGTTCTAAAAATATCAATAAGTATTGTGATTCATTCATATGTTAGATGAAAATGAAATAACAATTATATTTTGTTTCAGATGACAATGGACGGGCTCATCCTCGCTCATTTGGTCCTGCAGCCAATACCTGTGCCAGATTACACAGATCCATGGCTGTCAACTGTACAGCGGACTTTGGGGGTTTGGACGAAATTAAATGGTTTGTACAATGGTACAAGGACGACCATGGAAATTTATCTGTGTTGCCGACCAACAGTGACAGTCATTATAGAACTGAAATCATCAACAATGGGTAATTACACACTTACATAGCTATTGTAATATTGTTGTTATTGGTATTGTTTAATGATTTCTGCATATAACCATACAAAATATAACTAATATTTACAAGGCACCATACATGTTTGTCTGCCACAGCTTTATTTATCAAACCTTATGCTTTTTAATAGAAAACTAAAGAGATAATAACATGTGAAAATTTTCGCCCAGGCATTGCAGATATAGCTTTAAAGTTTTCCTGTTTTATCTGGTTCTTGTGGAAATTACCCCGTGGTTCTTACTGTTATGTAGCTGTGTGAGAGTTTTCTTCAGCTGTCAAGGGAACAAGTTAATATGTCAGGAAAGCTCACATTAAAACAGATGTTAATCTAGTACCTATGTATTTTAGATCTCTTTATTAGCTCCTTTGATCTGTCTGTCTGTCTCTGTCTGTCTGTCTGTTTGTCTGTCTGTCAGTCCGTCTGTCTGTCCATCTGTCCATGCGTCTGTCTCTGTTAGTTTGCCTGTCCATCTGTCTGTCTCTGTCTGTCTGTTTGTCTGTCTGTCAGTCTGTCTCTCTGTCCGTCTGTCTGTGCGTCTGTCTCTGTTAGTTTGTCTGTCCTTCTGCCCATCTGTCTGTCCAGCCATCTGTCTGTCTCTGTCCGTCTGTCTGTCCATCTGTCTGTGCATCTGTCTCTGTCAGTTTGTTTGTCCATCCTTCTGTCTATCTCTCCAGCCATCTGTCTGTTAAAATGTCAGATGACTGTTCATGCTAATGGACAATTATGATTAATGGGTTAATCATTTTCTCAATTCAGAACAACAGTATTTTACAACCAAATTAGGAATAAAAATTATAAAAAGTGCACATTTATTCTTTATTTGGAACAAAATTGTTGTCCACTACTATACGTAACAAAGTACCAATTAATACTTTTTTTCCTGGAAATCATGATAACTTTCAGATAGTTTCTCTCTCTTTCATTTACAACAATAAATTTAATGTACTCTGAACATGGTTTTACTATTCCAAGTGAAGAATTAAAGATATTTCCTCTACCCATTAAAGATATTCCCACTACCCATTAAAGATATTCCCACTACCCATTAACGATATTCCCACTGCCACTAAAATATTCCTACTACCCATTTAAGATATTCCCACTACCCATTAAAGATATTCCCACTACATATTAAAGATATTCCCACTACCCATTAACGATATTCCCACTGCCACTAAAATATTCCTACTACCCATTTAAGATATTCTCATTACCCATTAAAGATATTCCTATTACCTGTTAAAGATATTCCCACTGCCCACTAAATATTCCTACTACCCATCAAAGATATTCCCACTACCCACTAAATATTCCTACTACCCATCAAAGATATTCCCACTACCCATTTAAGATATTCCTATTACCCATTAACGATATTCCCACTGCCCACTTAAATGTTCCCACTACCCATTGAAGATATTCCCACAAACAACTAAGATATTACCACAACCAACTAAAGATATTTTTGCTACCTATGAAACATATTTACACTATATATATTCATTAAAGATATCAACATTTTTTTTATTTCAGAACAACAAACTTTTAACTACCCATTTACCAGTTTCACGATACCTATTTTTTCTCTACACAAACCATTAACATTTTCACGATACCAAATTTCTCTACACAAACCATTAACAGTTTCACGATATCCAATTCCTCTATTCAGAACATTAACAATTTCATGATACCCAATTTCTCTATATTTAGAACATTAACAGTTTCAGGATACCCTATTTCTCTATTCAGAACATTAACAGTTTTCACGATACTCAATTTCTCTACACAAACCATTAACATTTTCACGATACCCAATTTCTCTACATAAACCATTAACCGTTTCACGATATCCTATTTCTCTATTCAGAACATTAATAATTTCATGAAACCCAATTTCTCTATATTTAGAACATTAACAGTTTCACGATACCCAATTTCTCTATTCAGAACATTAACAGTTTTCACGATACTCAATTTCTCTACACAAACCATTAACATTTTCACGATACCCAATTTCTCTATTCAGAACATAAACAGTTTCACGATACCCAATTTCTCTATTCAGAACATTAACAGTTTTCACGATACTCAATTTCTCTACCAAACCATGAACATTTTCACGATACGCAATTTCTCTATTCAGAACATGAACAGTTTTCACGATACCCAATTTCTCTATTCAGAACATTAACAGTTTTCACGATACTCAATTTCTCTACACAAACCATTAACATTTTCATGATACCCAATTTCTCTATATTTAGAACATTAACAGTTTCACAATACCCAATTTCTCTATTCAGAACATAAACAGTTTTCACGATACTCAATTTCTCTATATTCAGAACATGAACAGTTTCACGATACCCAATTTCTCTATTCAGAACATTAACAGTTTTCACGATACTCAATTTCTCTACACAAACCATTAACAGTTTTACGATACCCAATTTTTCTATTCAGAACATAAACAGTTTCACGATTCCAAATTTCTCTATTCAGAACATGAACATTTTCACGATACACAATTTCTCTATACAGAACATTAACAGTTTCACGACACACAATTTCTCTATTCATAATATTAACAGTTTCACGATACTCAATTTCTCTATACAGAACATTAACAGTTTCACGATACCCAATTTCTCTATACAGAACATTAACAGTTTCACGATACACAATTTCTCTATACAGAACATTAACAGTTTCACGACACACAATTTCTCTATTCATAATATTAACAGTTTCACGATACTCAATTTCTCTATACAGACCATTAACAGTTTCACGATACCCAATTTCTCTATACAGAACATTAACAGTTTCACGATACTCAATTTCTCAATTCAGAACATGAACATTTTCACGATACACAATTTCTCTATACAGAACATTAACAGTTTTACGATACCCAATTTCTCTATTCAGAACATTAACAGTTTTACGATACCCAATTTTTCTATTCAGAACATGAACAGTTTCAAGAAACCCGATTTCTCTATAAAGAACATTAACAGTTTCACGATAACCAATTTTTCTGTTCAGAACATTAACAGTTTTACGATACTCAATTTCTCTATTTAGAACATTAACAGTTTCACATAACCCAATTTCTCTATTCAAAACATTAACAGTTTCACCAGACCCAATTTCTCAATTCAGAACCTTAACAGTTTCACGATACTCAATTTCTCTACCAAACCATTAACATTTTCACGATACCCAATTTCTCTATTCAGAACATGAACAGTTTTCACGATACCCAATTTCTCTATTCAGAACATTAACAGTTTTCACGATACTCAATTTCTCTACACAAACCATTAACATTTTCATGATACCCAATTTCTCTATATTTAGAACATTAACAGTTTCACAATACCCAATTTCTCTATTCAGAACATAAACAGTTTTCACGATACTCAATTTCTCTATATTCAGAACATGAACAGTTTCACGATACCCAATTTATCTATTCAGAACATTAACAGTTTTCACGATACTCAATTTCTCTACACAAACCATTAACAGTTTTACGATACCCAATTTTTCTATTCAGAACATAAACAGTTTCACGATTCCAAATTTCTCTATTCAGAACATGAACATTTTCACGATACACAATTTCTCTATACAGAACATTAACAGTTTCACGACACACAATTTCTCTATTCATAATATTAACAGTTTCACGATACTCAATTTCTCTATACAGAACATTAACAGTTTCACGATACCCAATTTCTCTATACAGAACATTAACAGTTTCACGATACACAATTTCTCTATACAGAACATTAACAGTTTCACGACACACAATTTCTCTATTCATAATATTAACAGTTTCACGATACACAATTTCCCTATACAGAACATTAACAGTTTCACGATACTCATTTTCTCAATTCAGAACATGAACATTTTCACGATACACAATTTCTCTATACAGAACATTAACAGTTTTACGATACCCAATTTCTCTATTCAGAACATTAACAGTTTTACGATACCCAATTTTTCTATTCAGAACATGAACAGTTTCAAGAAACCCGATTTCTCTATAAAGAACATTAACAGTTTCACGATAACCAATTTTTCTGTTCAGAACATTAACAGTTTTACGATACTCAATTTCTCTATTTAGAACATTAACAGTTTCACATAACCCAATTTCTCTATTCAAAACATTAACAGTTTCACCAGACCCAATTTCTCAATTCAGAACATTAACAGTTTCACGGTACTCAATTTCTCTATACGGACCATTTACAGTTTCATGATACCCAATTTCTCTATTCAGAACATTAACAATTTCATGATACCCAATATCTCTATTTAGAACATTAACAGTTTCACATAACCCAAATTCTCTATTCAAAACATTAACAGTTTCACCAGACCCAATTTCTCAATTCAGAAAATGAATATTTTCACGATACACAATTTTTCTATACAGACCATTAACAGTTTCACGATACCCAATTTCTCTATTCAGAACATTAACAGTTTTCCGATACCCAATTTCTCTATTCAGAACATTAACAGTTTCACGATACCCCATTTCTCTTTACAGAACATTAACAGTTTCACGACACACAATTTCTCTATTCAGAACATGAACATTTTCACGATACACAATTTCTCAATACAGAACATTGACAGTTTCACAATATCCCATTTCTCTATTCAGAAAAATAACAATTTCATGATACGCAATTTCTCTAATTAGAACATTAATAGTTTCACAATACCCAATTTGCTTTTCAAAACATGAACAGTTTCAAGAAACCCAATTTCTCTATAAAGAACATTAACAGTTTGCCGATACCTAATTTCTCTATACAGAACATTTACAGTTTTACGACACACAATTTCTCTATTAAGAATATTAACAGTTTCATGATACCTATTTCTCTATTCAGAACATTAACAGTTTGACGATACCCAATTTCTCTATTCAGAACATAAACAGTTTCACGATACCCAATTTCTCTATCCAGATCATGAACAGTTTACCGATACCCAAATTCTCTATTCCGAACATTATCAGTTTCACAATATCCATTTTTTCTTTGCAAAACACTATCAGTTTCACGATACCCAATTTCTCTATACCGAATATCAACAGTTTCACGATACCCCATTTCTCTAAACAGGACATTAACAGTTTCACGATAACCAATTTCTCTATTCAGAACATGAACAATTTCACGATACACAATTTCTCTGTACAGAACATACGATACTCAATTTCACTATACAGACTATTAACATTTTCACGTGACCCAATTTCTCTATACAGAATATTAACAGTTTCAAGATACCCCATTTCTCTATACAGAACATTAACAGTTTCACGATACACAATTTCTCTATTCAGAACATGAACATTTTTACGATACACAATTTCTGTATACAGACCATTAACAGTTTCACGATACCCAATTTCTCTATTTAGAACATGAGCAGTTTCACGATACCCAATTTCTCTATACAGACCATTTACAGTTTCATGATACCCAATTTCTCTATTCAGAACATTAACAATTTCATGATACCCAATTTCTCTATTCAGAACATAAACAGTTTTCCGATACCCAATTTCTCTATTCAGAACATTAACAGTTTCACGATACTCAATTTCTCTAAACAGACCATTAACATTTTCACGAGACCCAATTTCTCTATACAGAATATTAACAGTTTCACGATACCCCATTTCTCTTTACAGAACATTAACAGATTCACGATACACAATTTCTTTATTCAGAACATGAACATTTTCACGATACCAAATTTCTCTACACAAACCATTAACAGTTTCACAATATCCAATTTCTCTATTCAGAAAATTAACAATTTCATGATACGCAATTTCTCTAATTAGAACATTAATAGTTTCACGATACCCAATTTGCTTTTCAAAACATGAACAGTTTCAAGAAACCCAATTTCTCTATAAAGAACATTAACAGTTTGCCGATACCTAATTTCTCTATACAGAACCATAAACATTTTCACGATACACAATTTCTCTATTCAGAATATTAACAGTTTCATGATACCTATTTCTCTATTCAGAACATTAACAGTTTTACGATACCCAATTTCTCTATTTAGAACATGAGCAGTTTCACGATACCCAATTTCTCTATACAGACCATTTACAGTTTCATGATACCCAATTTCTCTATAAAGAACATTAACAGTTTCCCGATACCCAATTTCTCTATTCAGAACATTAACAATTTCATGATACCCAATTTCTCTATTACGAACATTAAGAGTTTCACGATACCCAGTTTCTCTATTCAGAACATGAACAGTTTCACGACACACAATTTCTCTATAAAGAACATAAAATTTCATGATACCCAATTTTCTCTACACTGAACATTAACAGTTTCACGATACCCAATTTCTCTATTCAGATCATGAACAGTTTCACGATACCCAATTTCTCTATTCAGAACATTAACAGTTTCATTTCTCTATTCAGAACATTAACAGTTTCACGACACACAATTTCTCTACACAAACCATGAACAGTTTCACGATAACCAATTTCTCTATTCAGAATATTAACAGTTTCATGATACCCAATTTCTCTATTCAGAACATTAACAGTTTAACGACACACAATTTCTCTATTCAGAACATGAACAGTTTCACGATACCCAATTTCTCTATTCAGATAATGAACATTTTACCGATACCCAATTTCTCTATTCCGAACATTAACAGTTTCACAATACCCATTTTTTCTTTACAAAACACTATCAGTTTCACGATACCCAATTTCTCTCTACCGAATATCAGCAGTTTCACAATACCCAATTTCTCTATTCAAAACATGAACATTTTCACGATACACAGTTTCTCTATACAGAACATTAACAGTTTCACGACACACAATTTCTCTATACAGAACATAAACAGTTTCACGATACCCAATTTCTATATTCAGAACATTAACAATTTCCCGATACCCAATTTCTCTATTCAGAACATGAACATTTTCACGATACGCAATTTCTCTATACAGAACATTAACAATTTCCCGATACCCAATTGTTCTATTCAGAACATTAACAGTTTCCCGATACCCAATTTCTCTATTCAGAAAATGAACATTTTCACGATACGCAATTTCTTTATTCAGAACATTAACAGTTTTACGATACCCAATTGTTCTATTCAGAACATTAACAGTTTCACGATACGCAATTTCTCTATAAAGAACATTAACAGTTTCACGATACGCAATTTCTCTATAAAGAACATTAACAGTTTCACGATAACCAATTTTTCTATTCAGAACTTAAACAGTTTTAAAATACCCAATTTTTTTTAATTCAGAACGTTATATATAATTAACAGTTTCACGATACCCAATTTTTCTAATCAGATTATTAACAGTTTCACGATACCAAATTGTTCTGAACAGAACATTAACAGTTTCACGTTACCCCAATATCTCTATACAGAACATTAACAGTTTCACGATACCCAATTTCTATATTAGAATATTCATAACAGTTTCACGATACCCAATTTTCCTGTACAGAACATTAACAGTTTCACGAAACCCAATTTCTCTATACAGAACATTAATAGTTTCACGATACCCAATTTCTTTATTCAGAACACCAACAGTTTCACGCTACCCAATTTTCCTGTACAGAACATTAACAGTTTCACGAAACCCAATTTCTCTATTCAGATCGACTGGATTTTTCACTCGTCAGCTGATCATACAGAATGTATCAACAACAGACGTAAACACCACATTCCAGTGCTATGTCAGCAGTGTGAGGGATAACACCAACAAAGTGTTCACGTTTCTCCTTAAACTTTGTCGTAAGTGTATTTATTAATCAACAATTTTTGTGTAAATGTGTTTAACTATCAATAAACTTTGTCGTAAGTGTATTTATCAATCAATAAACTTTGTCGTAAGTGTATTTATCAATCAATCAACTTTGTCGTAAGTGTATTTGTCAATCAATAAACTTTGTCGTAAGTGTATTTATTAATCAACAATTTTTGTGTAAGTGTGTTTATCTAACAATTATCTTTGTCGTAAATGTGTTTAACTATCAATAAACTTTGTCGTTAGTGTATTTATCAATCAATAAACTTTGTCGTAAGTGTATTTATCAATCAATCAACTTTGTCGTAAGTGTATTTGTCAATCAATAAACTTTGTCGTTAGTGTATTATCATCAATAAACTTTGTCGTAAGTGTATTTATCAATCAATAAACTTTGTCGTAAGTGTATTTATCAATCAATAAACATTGTCGTAAGTGTATTTATCAATCAATAAACGTTGTCGTAAGTGTATTTATCAATCAACAAACTTTGTCGTAAGTGTCTTATCATCAATAAACTTTGTCGTAAGTGTATTTATCAATCAATAAACTTTGTCGTAAGTGTATTTATCAATCAACAAACTTTGTCGTTAGTGTATTATCATCAATAAACTTTGTCGTAAGTGTATTTATCAATCAATAAACTTTGTCGTAAGTGTATTTATCAATCAACAAACTTTGTCGTAAGTGTATTTATCTATTAATAAACTTTGTCGTGCGTGTGTTTATCTATCAACAAACTTTGTCGTAAGTGTGTTTATCTAACTATTTACTTTAAGGCTAATTGTGTATAACATTTTAAATAATTATATGTTTCAAACCGAAACAATACTTTCCTTTTACTAAAGGTTGAAGAGAAAAATTATTAGGACGTGTTAGATATAATATTTACTTGGTGTAAAAGATTATGATGTAAATATTGTTCACTAAAATATAATACATGATTTCTAAATTAAATTATCGAATGAAAACAAAGCAATACATTCTGATTTTGCTCTATGCTTTTACAATATTAGTAAGACGGACATTTGTGTTGCTTTCCTCTAGCCAAAGTTGTTCAAATGACGCCAGTCGACAAATATAAGGTTATCTCCCTTTCCATATCTATCCCCATGGCGTTTGTTGTTCTGGTTGCCATAGTTACTCTGCTGGTCTGTCTGTACAAGCCACAGATACAGTACAAGTTTCTGACTTCGGTGAAAAAGGCTGGAGGATGGCAACGACTTGACAACGGTAGGTTCATATGTAATAAATGATTCCATGCAACATGACAGTTTATAGTCAATCATTGATTACTTATTTCTGTGATAGTTGACTGAAAGAAAGTTGTAAAGTTGATACAACTTTGAATTTAAATAATAAATCCTTTATCGTTTAAATAAACAAGATGTTGTTTATTAACAGTTTACATGTATGAGTACCATGTAATGATTACCATTGACAAGTGTTGTTTATTAACAGTTTAAGAGTACGATGTAATAATCACCCTTGCCGAATGCTGTTAATTAACAGTTAATGAACACGATGTAATGATTACCCTTGACGAGTGTTGTTAATTAACAGTTAATGAACACGATGTAATGATAACCCTTGCCGAATGCTGTTTATTAACAGTTTATGAGTACGATGTAATGATTACCCACGGCGATGTGAGTAAAGACTGTGACCTTGGGTCCAGGGTGGAGGCGGATTTAAGGAAGGAGTACAGAGTTGTACTGGATGGGACTGTGACACAGAGGGACCAAACTCCCCAGACTGGTGGGTACATGTTATAACAAGGGAAGAAATTACGGTAGTCACTTTGTTGGTGTCATGGTTCACTTTCTCAGTTCTGCTGGAAGTGAAGAAAGTGGTAAAATGTTTTTTCGAAAGTTCAAAATCTGATGACCAGGGTTGTGTAACAAAACAAGCCGATTTTGTGATTTATGTCTTTCCATTTGTATTTTATGTTTTCGACTTCATTTGATGAATCACTAAGATCTTTTCCTTTTTTTTCTTTTGCAGAAACATGATAAATCCCCCCTTACTCATTGCCTTACCTGTTTCCAACTTTACTGTAAATTTATATAGTTGTTTTTGTTAACGATACCGTAATCTAATTTGTATGCTTTATTTACAGTATATTCGGTAACAGAAGGCTTAGTTAAGAATTCTGCTGCAGTCTTTGTCATTTCACCTTCAGACGGGACGGATGACGCTTACTTGTCTAAACTCGGAAGTATACGGCGACTCATTGAGTCCACCAAATCAAATAGTAGTTTAACTGTGATCCGTCACAAAGATGGCGGGAATGAAAAATATTCACAGTTAAATGGTCTGAAACATTTGACCTATGAACGTGAGGGTCAAAGCATCAGGCGACGAAATAACTTCCTTTGTAAGATAAAGTTGCGTATTCGAGCAGCGAAAGGAATGGAGAATACACAGAACCAAGAGGACGATGGTCCTACCGCCGTAGTGGTGTGATTAGGGTTACGGACGGAAACAAGTGGTCCTACGCCGTGGGTTACGGACGGAAACAAGAGGACGATTGGTCCTAACGCCGTGGTTGCGTGATTAGGGTAACGGACGGAGACTAGAGGACGATGGTCCTAACGCCGTAGTTGTGTGAGGAGGGTAACGGACGTAGACTAGAGGACGATGGTCCTAACGCCGTAGTTGTGTGAGTAGGGTAACGGACGGAGACTAGCAGACGATGGTCCTAACGCCGTAGTTGTGTGATGATTTAAAGGTAGGTTTCGCCCAATGAAATATAAAGACTAAGAAATTGAAATTTATCCTATACATAGATATAATCTTCAGATCATTTTCAATGCATACAGCGAACAATATGGGTGGTCAGTTGCCTAGCTTGACCAGGAAAATACTTCTCTAAAAATAGAGCGAAGTCAAGCTTTACATAGAACATGACGTAGTTTTTCCAAAACGAGGCCGCAGCAACAAACGGAAGCGTGCAACAAACTGTCAGATAGAAGTGACAGTCTTGCTACGGCATGTTTAGTTAAAAAACAACAACAGCAAATCGAAGTGCGAGGGACTGTTTATACATATCATATAATCTAAAACACTTCATGTTACTTACATACGCTCGCTTACGTTGTACACCAAATATACATGTAGTTAGTCTGCGACTGTTTGAGCGCTGGCATATGTGTTGAAATTTAACTCACCACGTGCAATGCCGTTACACGAGTCCCAACAGACCCCGGCGAGTTTCGCTTGAGATGTGGCTTCTGTTTCTTCTATTGCTACATGCCATCTCTGAATTTAAATCCCTATAGATATCCTAGGGTGCTACCGAATCCATTATAATTTCCTCCACTTTGTTGCCGATTCAGATATATTTTTTTCATCTCACACACTTTCGTTCAGCCATTTTGTTTACTTTTAGTGCGTGACAATGCGCAAGCGCCAAACTTCGACAACACAATCCATCGCAGCTTCATTTGCATATTATTTTGTCTGACGGACACCGTAATAAATCAAGGATTTCCTTCAATTTTGTATTCAAGACACATTTGTTCAATCTCAAACATATAAAGAAATTAAATTGAGATATTTTAATATGTTTTTTCATCTTTTCTTCCGCTTATCGCATTTCACAAAAAAATATTTATTTGGTTGGGCGAAACCTACCTTTAATATGTAAATGATTGTGATTATGTTTTATTTTCAATATTCAGCCTGATTTATGTTTGGAATGTAATAAATTTCAAGGTATGAGAGAAAATACACTCTAATGCGTTGATATGAGGTATAGGGATATTCTACCCTCTGAATAACAAAATATTATAAAATCCTATGCAAGCCTGGGATTTTCCCCTGGTAGAAAAAATGATTTTTCATATCCACATATGAAAAAGTCTTGTGGTATTACTGTATATTAACCCAATTCAAAAATTGTTCTCTTCTCTTTGTAAACTTCCTCCTGTGACTTCAATCGTCTAAATTAAAAAAATCCCAACAATTACATTTTATTTTGAAAATAGCAATACTAACAAAGCATAGGTGTGCCAATAAGAGCTGAAAATGGTTTTTGGCAGTACTTGTAAAAAACTCTTATATTTATATCAACATTGCAGGGATATGAGTACATATGTTCTGATCACGTGGTCTACAATTTAATTTCACATGTTTACAGTATTATTAGTAATTGTAAAGTGAATACTGCAAGTATCTCTCCATCTGAACATATAAGGCATAAAACAAGATTTTTTTACCGTTCATACTGTGTCTTTTGTAAGTAATGTCATTTGAATAGTTTTCACAGCTTAGTTCATCAAACCCAAAACATTCGTTGGTAATTGTTGATTTTTATTACTGCATTAATACTATGCAAGAAATGATATGTTTAAATATTATTATTACTCCAAGGCACTAATCTATGCGTTTTTGATAGAGTAAACTTAAATTCGTTTTGTAAGTGTATCTCTTAAACTGAAAGAAGAAAGCCTTTGCATGTACTAAAAAGCATGTATGTACCCCCTTTAGACATCTCCTCAGTAACACGAAGAAAAATATACAAAGTGGCATTTGAATTTTTTTAGCCCACCATCATCAGATGGTGGGCTATTCAAATCGTCTTTCGTCCGTAGTCCGTCCGTCCTTCGTCCAGCCGTTAACAATTCTTGTTACCGCTATTTCTCAGAAAGTGCCAAATGGATCTTTTTCAAATTTCATATATAGGTTCCCCTATGGCCCTAGTTGTGCGTATTGCGTTTTAGGGACCGGTCGGTCAACAAGATGGCCGAGAGGCGGCCATCTTGGATTTTGATAGTTAAAGTTTGTTACCGCTATTTCTCAGAAAGTACTGAAGGGATCTTTCTCAAATTTCCTATGTAGGTTTCCCTAGGGACCTTGATGTGCATATTGCATTTGTAACTGATAGATCAACAAGATGGCTGCCCGCCGGCAATCTGGGTTTTTGATAGTTAAAGTTTGTTACCGCCATTTCTGAGAAAGAACAGAAGGGATCTTTCTCAAATTTCATATGTAGGTTCCACTAGGGACCTTGTTGTGCATATTGTGTTTTGATACCGATCTATCAAGAAGATGGCTGCCAGGCGGCCATCCTGGATTTTGGTAGTGGAATTAAATTCAATACATAGGTTCCCCTAGGGCCCTAGTTGTGCATATTGCATTTTGGGACCGATCGGTCAAGAAGATGGCCGCCAGGCAGCTATCATGGATTTTGATAGTTAAAGTTTTTTATTGCTATTTCTCAGAAAGTATTGAAGGGATCTGTCTCCAATTTTATATGTAGGTCCCCTAGGTCCCCAGTTGTGCATATTGTGTTTTGGGACCAATCGGTCAACAAGATGGCCGCCTGGCAGCCATCTTGGATTTTGATAGGGCCTTAGTTGTGCATATTGCATTTTGTAACTAATAAGTCAACAAGATGGCTGCACGGCTGCCGTCTTGGATTTCATTGTTGAAGTTTGTTACCACTATTTCTTAGAAAGTACTATAGCGATCTGTCTCAAGTTTTATATGTAGTATGTTTGGAAAAGTTTGAAAAGCAGGGCAAAGATCCCTCTTTCCATTGTCAGGCATAGATCATTCTTTGGTGGGCGCCAAGATCCCTATGGGATCTCTTGTTATAATACTTGTTTGAACATCCAATTTTAGTCTATGTATTGGAGTGTAATAGTTGTGTGTATCAGAACCATGTTTATCTATTTGATATCCCCCCTGAAAACACATTTAGACTCTTCTTAATCAGAGACTAGACCAGTCCATTGTAAAATTTCAGGGGTGATTGAGTTAATGTGATTATAATATATATACTTTATTTGGATTTTTTTTTTACACAAAACCATGAGACAGTCAACATAAACGATAGGAAATAAAACAGATTTATATGTTGAGATGCCTGCCAACTAACATTGGAGCTTTTGAAATCCCCTTCGTACATTTGCTGTTAGTGAGGGTCTACGATTTGATGGAATATAGCATTGGTGGATTGCGTTACTAAAGGACTAGATATGGTAATGGCTCTTTTTGGCCCCAAAATCTACCAAATTTCAAATTAAGTATTAAGAAATTAATTTGCTGCGTTTGAAATATTGAATATGTCCCTGATAAAAACTTAACGATATTTTTGTTGACAGAAAGTATGTTTTTGCTATATTACCATGGTAACTTTGCATAAATTATGCAAATTTGAAAATTTGGTCAATTTTGGCATATTTTTTTATAGTTTTTCCTTTAAAAGCAATAGAGCACAACCTAGAACAAGCTTTATATTTTAAGGGAATTAGCAGACACGAAGAATACATCATTTTGAGAAATATAAAGTTTGTTCTAGAATGCGCTCTATGTTAACTAGATGAAAAACTGCATAAAAAGGCCAATTTTGATGAAATTTTCACATTTTGCATAATTTATGTATAATAAAAATGGTTGCCATGCCAACTAGAACTGCTATATTACCTAATAGCACTATCAAATATGTCAGGTATGTAGTTAATATTTGGAATGCAAGATTAACATCTTAAAATAACAAACTTTGAAAAATAGCGGATTTGGGGGCCACAAAATACCCTTACCATACCTAGTCCTTTGCTTAGCATAAGTTTGTTTTCTGAGAACAAACAAAAATGTACGATAGGGTGCGATGGATAGGCACGAAATCCGTTATTAAGACACTGCTTTATCGGTTTATTAATACAAGAACAAATTACAATGATGGCTTATTTAACAATATTTTATTGTCGATAGTAAAATGTATTCCTTCTGAATGATACATTATTTTTTATGCGTTCCTTTTATTTTTTACTTGATTCTATATGTTCTTATCGATCGTGTAATGTATCAATGTATTATTTTTGAATATTTTAATTTTACTGCAACCCCACTATATAAATATTAATATTGTCTATGTCTATTGTCTCTTGTTTCGTCGTTGTATATTAGGAGAAGACTTATATAAGTTGTAATTACTTTTGCCTGATCCCTTTGTCTCATGTTTTTAAATGTTTAAACTAACCAAATGCAGTTGGCATTGTTCAGCGCATTCTACTTATTTTTAAGTCATTACCATATAGTGACGTCACAATTGTTGTTCCAGCGATCAAGGAATAAGGGTGTTGAAATTGATCCTCCGTCCTTGACGATAATTGTTCTTTTGACAATTATAGGAGTAGGAATGCAAACGGGACAACGGCAATAACTACAGTTAAATGTTTAAATATATCTGTTGTTATATATCATTTTTTTTGTGATCGTGTGTGTAATGGTCGTATATGGAAGAGAGTGAGTTATTACACGTATTAATACGATTGCGTCCCCGTAACCACATACAGTTACTAGCATCACTTGTTGTTAGTTATATTAATAATGGATCGTGTTGGCGAAGGTATTTGTTGATATTTTAAGTTGTCGACTAGCATGATGTTGTATTGATTTCCTTGTAAATATGTATGATTACATTTTACTAACGTACAAACTAAATTGTTAATGTTTACTTCTATTCAACAGATAATTCACCAGGCTACAAAGCTTCAAACTTATTAATAACCTTATTTATATGCTTTTGATAATCAGTTTCTTCATTTTGGTTATTTATGACTCATAATTTTGTATTTGCTATAGCTTATTCAATGCTTGTTATGCTTCGTTCTGCTTTTTTGTTATATTATTCATGTTTTGTTCACTAACTGTCGCTCAATTTATTTATTGTTTTTATTTTACATTTCTACTGAAAGATCTTAAGAGCATTTTTATATAAAAGTTTAATAAACATCGTTTGTACTGCTATCAGTATTATAACGTGTACTTTGACATGTAATGTAAACTGCCATCTGTAAATGATATTTTTTATCTGTGCCATCGGACCTAAATTTGATCATGAATCGTACCATGATATGCTTTTATACTCCTGATTTCCAAAGGTGAAGGGAATAAATCTACTACAAAGTAAAACTTTTGTTTTCTATGTAATGGTGTTTATAGCAACGATCCCAGACATGTAAAATGTAAATAAAAGATTTATTTGTGCTCAAAATCAAGAATATACATATACATGTACATACGCATATACAAATCTAGATAAGTCGTAAATGTCACAAACAAATAAAGGAGTCAGGGTATCGTTTCACAAAGCTTCGTAACTTACGAACGTTCGTAAATATTTACGAAAACGTTACGCAAAACTTACGAAATTCGTAAGTGCGTTTCACAAAGGTGTTCGTAACTTTTTTGCGTAACTTACGAAAAGACGTAGGAATCCTCGTTCCTACTGGCATGAATTTCTGGTGAATCTAAAATAAGATATGTGAAATTCTTTGCAAATATAGGAGGAGTTATTTGTGCCATTTATTGAAAAAATAGCGTTTATAATAAAGTGTTGAGAAATATGTTATTAAAAATATATAATCTTTCTTGAAATGTGCATTTAATTGAAATAAACTTGAACTGCATGTTTTCATCTTGTGGCATAATATATATATATGTTTTGTGATGTCATCTCTGATTGGCCGATACCTCTGTCCATAGAATGATGGAATGAGGGAATGATGCACAATATATTTAATGTCATTCTTAAGAAGGTTTGTAAACCTATTGGTGACAGCAAATGGCTTTAGAGTGTGTGCGCTCTTAGGTAAGTACGAAGAATGTTGGCTTTTTTGCATTTTTTTTTTTTTGGTGGGGGGGGGGGGGGTTATTTTGGGGGCTGAAACCTCTTTTAGTGGATTTTGAGAATATCAATGAAACTTGTCTATAATCTTATGATCTTTATTTGCCCCCTTCACGCATTCAAGGAAGAGGCGCCGGATCAGGCGCGTACATATGTAGCTACCATAGACTCCCGTGCACCCACATTCTATGAAAACTCATTTCTTTTACCTGAAATGAAATATCAAATCAAAGACAGTTATGACGAACTTTTATGTACTCACTAATTTATTTTGACTTCATTATAAGATATGTCAAAATGCATAGACTAGACTACTCGAATTAAACGTTAGCGTGATTATTGTCTATCATACCGTAATGAAATGGCTAGTAGTAGCTACATGTAGCGGTACATTTCACGGTGAGAGCGGGTCAAGTTTTGTGACTCCAAACTTAAATGTGAAGTCATTTCTTTTAATTATTACGACATAAAACTTAAAGCTGAAGTTAAACTGTAAGATTTGTGTAAAAGAAATGCAGAATTATCTTCACTTTGCCAAGAGACACAGCATTTTATCTGATAATTTGGCTCAAAGTCACAAACATGATTTGATCTTGAGTCGGACACCAAAAATGTTCAAAACGATCCTAAGTCGGACAGTGTATTTTATCATTATACAAGTGAATGTATGTATAGACATAAACAGGTGCTGTAATTAACCTTTTTTCATCATGTAAGTTTGAAATTTTTTAAAATAAATATTTCATATCTGTTTTTATTTTCTAATCAGTCTTTTAAGTTTCCTTTCAAGTCACCATTGACATTTTTCTTAAATATAGCTAAAATATACCGCATGCATCTGCACATGGTCCGTACGTGTTGCAAATCGAAAGTGATCATCCATGCATCCCGGTTGGGCCTACTACTATAAATAGATATGGCTGAACCGTCAGCATGATATATATTTGTTTTCCCCCCCTTTTTTAACATATGTCAAAAAATGTTTTTAAAATTCATTATTCTATAAGCAATTAATCTCCCTTGTAAATGTTCGCTAAAATCTTTGTCCATCTCCATCACACAGGTTCTTATTTTGTACTGATGACGTCAAAGTTAAAATTTGTACCAGACGGCGATTTCCGTTGAAATTATTTGCTGATTTGTGGAATCAATAGACAACTTATTTGGGTACGTAATGAATTATAAAATGAATTATTTTGACCAGTGTTTTCTCGACTTTTATGGTATGTATAATAAATTGCTATTTTTGGTTATCTTATATTAGAATTTGTTCAAGTTGTATGTGTAGTGCACAGAGTACCTATTGCATGTATTTATTCTACGAGAAAATCACTTTTAGAGTGTATTTCTTTCTATATAATTGGTCATACATAAAATAGAAATAATCAACTACTAAACCTGTGACATACAAGCATTATTTCTCGCTACTTATTAATATTTCGAAACGCAATGTCTTCATGTAATTTCCGCTCCGGCGATTACACCGCCCAACGTCAATAATTTAAAAATGCTCGGAATAAGACTAAATTGACACGATTTTTTAACTCACTTGTGAAACGGTACCCTGGACCATAAGCCTACTTACATTGAGAAATTTTCCTCTGTAATTTTAGACTATTGGAGTATTTTATAGGTCGAATATATTTAACTTTGGTGCTGATGAAATTAGTCTATGAATGCACAAAACATTTTGTTTCTAAAGTATTCGTTATTATAGGGTAAATACGGACAGAATAAAATTACTACACAACGAACATTTTATGTAAACATTGGCCTAGCCAGGGTGTAATTCCTGACCTATGACGATCTACCGGATATTTAAAAGCAAGATAATTTTGACCTCACAACAATCTATATATATGCTATTTCAAACCTTACTTGAATTTCTCCATTGAAGCAGAATTGGACAGAACTTTTACCCCAAAATGCCATCAGGGACAGAATTGTCTCCCATTTCATTGGATAATTAAACAATTGGTTCATCTGGAATGTCACCGCTCAGTTCTTTTTGTAACATTTCCAAAACCGCTCTATGCTATGATGGAGAGCTTGGTTTTCTTTCTGTATGACATAAGTAGTAGGATCATTATGAAATTAAAAGATTGACACCAAGGCCTACATACATTGAATATGACGTGAACGTCCTAAATGTGTTGTTAAAAACGTTATGCATGATTTCTTACACTGGATGTTGACCACTATTTACCACAGTGTATGAACGGAAGTGTATAGTATAATCATTAGTTGCTTTTTGTATCGTCACTTGTGAGTATCGAAGCGGGATAAATGAAAACGGACATGGTATACGGGTCAGTAAAACACCAAATATCTGTATTATTCGTAACTACAAATATGTTTAACATTATAGACGTCCTCGGAATATATTTCCTCTTTATAACAAGCGACTATACAAGTGCCCTCGCAAGCAACTATACATCGCAGTTTCAAAGCATACAATTTTAACTGATCATCCTACAACTTCAAAATACGATTAAGTCAAAGATATGGTGTCCATTAATATGTATTTATGTGTTTTATATTGTTGGATTCATTTATAAACATGTGATGGTGCTTGAAATGATGAAAGCCAGACAGAATACCTTAACATACTGCAAAATATTAGGCGGGTGTCTCAATACTTCGGCGATGAACAGCAGATCAACTCATGAAAAGTGTCTGAAATGTTATTGCTGGTTAACACTAAAAACTTCATTAGTCACTGGTAGTTCAAATTGCTATCCATGACGCCGTTTATAACTTCAGATTACAGCAAAATCGTATAGAATAAATAAAATTTGGCAAAAAGTATCCACTATCCGTTATTTCATTTGTCTTAGCAAGAACCCGAGTACCGCTATACAGCTCGCAACTACGAAATTTAAAAAAATACTATGCACTTCCGTTCATACACTGTGTTTACATATTATATAGATATTTTAACGCAGTCAATTAAGTTCTAGATTGTTTTTAAATGAACATTCAAAAATGTAAAACGAGTAAAATATAGTATTAATAGCTGATGATAGTTAAATTTATAAAGATGATACAATTTAATTGGAATAAAGTAATTGTCTTGGCGTTAGAGCAGGCCTAGGGGCGATAACTCTTATACTAAAATTGAATGAGGGAGTTGTATAATGTAAGTAACATCCTGGATTTTCTATAGCTTATCATCAACCAAGGAAGACACTCCTCGAAACTAAGGTAGATTACAAGTTGTGTACACGTTACCATGGATATTTAACTACTAATATAAAGCTGGTTAACGCAACGTCGAGGCATGACTTATTTCCTACCTTTACCTCTACAGAAAATGTGAGCACAGGGATCATGGTTAGGCACAAATGCCAAAAATATAGTGTGTAATACACTGGTCATAAGTATGGCTTCCAATAGACTGGTCATATGTATGGCTTGTAATATACTGGTCATATGTATGGCTTGTAATAGACTGGTCATATGTATGGCTTGTAATAGACTGGTCATATGTATGGCTTGTTATAGACTGGTCATTTGTATGGCTTGTAATAGACTGGTCATATGTATGGCTTGTAATAGACTGGTCATGCGTATGGCTTGTAATAGACTGGTCATATGCATGGCTTGTAATAGACTGGTCATGTGTATGGCTTGTAATAGACTGGTCATATGTATGGCTTGTAATAGACTGGTCATATGTATGGCTTGTAATAGATTGGTCATTTGTATGGCTTGTAATAGACTGGTCATATGTATGGCTTGTAATAGACTGGTCATATGTATGGCTTGTAATAGTCTGGTCATATGTATGGCTTGTAATAGTCTGGTCATATGTATGGCTTGTAATAGACTGGTCATATGTATGGCTTGTTATAGACTGGTCATTTGTATGGCTTGTAATAGACTGGTCATTTGTATGGCTTGTAATAGACTGGTCATATGTATGGCTTGTAATAGTCTGGTCATATGTATGGCTTGTAATAGTCTGGTAATATGTATGGCTTGTAATAGACTGGTCATATGTATGGCTTGTAATAGTCTGGTCATACGTATGGCTTGTAATAGACTGGTCATATGTATGGCTTGTAATAGTCTGGTCATATGTATGGCTTGTAATAGTCTGGTCATATGTATGGCTTGTAATAGTGTGACCATAAGTAATGCTTGTAATAGTCTGGTCATATGTATGGCTTGTAATAGTGTGACCATAAGTAATGCTTGTAATAGACTGGTCATATGTATGGCTTGTAATAGTGTGACCATAAGTAATGCTTGTAATAGACTGGTCATATGTATGGCTTGTAATAGACTGGTCATGCGTATGGCTTGTAATAGACTGGTCATATGTATGGCTTGTAATAGACTGGTCATGTGTATGGCTTGTAATAGACTGGTCATAAATAATGCTTGTAATAGACTGGCCATAAGTAATGCTTGTAATAGACTGGTCATACCTATAGCTTGTAATAGACTGGTCATATGTATGGCTTGTAATAGACTGGTCATATGTAATGCTTGTAATAGACTGGTCTTACGTATGGCTTGTAATAGACTGGTCATGTGTATGGATTTTAAAAGACTGGTCATATGTATGACTTGTTAAAGACTGGTCATAAATAATGCTTGTAATAGACTGACCATAAGTAATGCTTGTAATAGACTGGTCATAAGTAATGCTTGTAATAGACTGGTCATAAATAATGCTTGTAATAGACTGGTCATAAGAAATGCTTGTAATAGACTGATCATAAATAATGCTTGTAATAGAATAACCATAATTTATGCTTGTAATAGACTGACCATAAGTAGTGCTTGTAATAGACTGACCATAAGTAATGCTTGTAATAGACTGACCATAAGTAATGCTTGTAATAGACTGGCCATAAGTAATGCTTGTAATAGACTAACCATAAGTAATGCTTTTAATAGACTGGTCATAAATAATGCTTGTAATAGACTGACCATACATAATGCTTGTAATAGACTGGCCATAAGTAATGCTTGTAATAGACTGGTCATAAGTAATGCTTGTAACAGACTGGTCATATGAAATATTATGTAAACTGTCATCTGTATTATAAATTTGACAGGGATATGTAATATGTAAACTGTTATCTGTATTATAACTTTGACAAGGATATGTAATATTATGTAAACTGTCATCTGTATTATAAATTTGACAGGGATATGTAATATTATGTAAACTGACATCTGTATTATAACTTTGACAGGGATATATCATATTTTATTATACCTCACTTTTATTCAGAATGTTCTGATTGGATTAAACTTGATCACATGACATTGAATAAGTTAGATGTTTCCCCGGAATTGGAAGGCGAGGGAAATAACCCCAGGGAAATAACCCCCGAGGGAAATAACCCCAGGGAAATAACCCCCAGGGAAATAACCCCTTGGAAGCTCCGCACGTGACCGGAAGTTGACGTCATCTGCAACGTCAACCAACAATGGCAACGCTGTTGTTTATTTTTTGTAGCCCAACGAATTTAACAACGTTGTTGTTGGGAAATATCTTCATGGATTCTTTTAAAAGAGATTTTTTTCTTTTGATTTTGTTCGGTATAATAAAATAATTATGTCCCTATGTGTCGGGATACATCTAGAATTGTCTCCCTGGAAAGAGTTATTTTCTCTCGCGCTTTGCCCTCGAGAAAATAACTCTTTCCAGGGAGACAATTCTAGATGTATCCCTCCACAGAGGGCCATAATTGTATATTATAAATTTGACAGGGATATGTAATATTATGTAAACTGCCACCTGTAATATAATTATGACAAGGATATGTTATATTATGTACACTGACATCTGTATTTTAACGTTGCCTGTAAACTGCTATCTAAAAACAATATTTTGACATCCAATCTAAATGTGATCCTGAATTGTGAAATATACAAATATGGACCCCTCTTGAGGGATACATCTAGAATTGTCTCCCCGGAAAGAGTTATTTTTTCGAGGGCGAAGCTCGGAAGAAAATAACTCTTTCCATGGAGACAATTCCCGATGAATCCCGACACAAAGGGACATAGTTATTTTATTATACCGAACACAATTCAAATGAATTCATAAATTTATTATTTGCCTGTTTAAAGACCTCATAAAAATGTTTCCCTATAAAAAATAAGCGACAGCGTTGCCATTGTTAGTAGACGTTGCAGACACGTCCACTTTCGGTCACGCACAGAGGTTCCCTGGGGTTATTATCCTGAGGGGTTATTTCCCTCGCCTCCCAATGCCGGGGAGATATCTAACTTATTCAATGCTATGTGATCAAGTTTAATCCAATCAGAACATTCTAATTGGAAGAGAGGTATAATAATACATTATATTTTCTGATATTGGTTTACAAAGGTGGAGGGAATAAATCTACTACGATTTTTTTTTTCATTTTTGTGGTCGCTCATTTGTGATTAGTCATTTCTTTGTGGGATCAGTAACTCGTTATTTGTCATGCTTTAGAAAGGTTGTCAGAACCTTTCGAAATATCGAATGTATAATTGTTGTCGACGGATGATCTAAACACATTCTTCATAGTTGATGAACGGTGCTAGTGAAATATGTGAAACATGATAAGATGTCAAACATGTTTTGCTTCCACGAACACTATTCTATCTTGCCGACGATGTATATTCTGTTTGTTTGTTTGTTTGTTTGATTAATTAACGTCCTATTAACAGCTATGGTCATGTAAGGACGGCCTCCCATGTATGCGGTGTGTTGCGTGTATGTTGTGCGAGGTGCGTGTTTTGGGAGACTGCGGTATATTCATGTAGTGTCTTCTTGTATAGTGGAACTGTTGCCCTTTTTATAGTGCTATATCACTGAAGCATGCCGCCGAAGACACCAAGCAACACACCCCACCCAGTCACATTATACTGACAACGGGCCAACCAGTCATCCCACTCCCTGTATGCTGAGCGCTAAGCAGGAGTAGAAACTACCACTTTTAAAGACTTTGGTGTGTCTCGGCTAGGGGACAGAACCCAGAGCCTTCCTCACAGGGGCGAACGCTCAACTCAAGGCCAAAAGTGAGGCGGTGCCAAGGGAGGCATTAGGAAAGATAAAGTCATTTAGGAAGAAGAGAAAAGATAAGATCCTAAATTTAGTCGCCTTTTACGATCATGCAATAGGGGCAGCAGGTACAATTCTATGTATATTCTGTATTCCGTAGATAAATATCCATTATAATTTGTCTACAATCAGCTGTAAGAATTATGATGTTAGTGATATGTGTTGAAGATCCTGAAACAGAAGGAAAACAATGGGTTCCTGGGAATTAGGAAATTTGTGGATCGTGCCAAAATATTACAATGATAAGAAAGAAAGAAATCAAATAGTTTACATTTTTCTTTTCTAGCCTCCACGGAGACAGTATTAATTAGCCGGTTTATATGTCTAAAACCAAACCAGGGATGTATATATAAGGGTTGATCTTCAGTAAAGTCTGTGTAAGAATGTGGGGCAGTTGGAATAATCTGTGTAATAATGTTGGTCAGTTGGAATAGTTTGTGTAAGAATGTGGGGCAGTAGGAATAGTCTGTGTAATAATGTTGATCAGTTGTAAAAGTCGTGTAAGAATGATGGTCAGTTTGAATAGTCTGTGTAATAATGTTGGTCAGTTGGAATAGTCTGTGTAAGAATGTGGGTAAGAATGATGGTCAGTTTGAATAGTCTGTGTAATAATGTTGGTCAGTTGGAATAGTCTGTGTAAGAATGTGGGTCAGTTGGAATAATCTGTGTAATAATGTTGGTCAGTTGGAATAGTCTGTGTAATAATGTTGGTCAGTTGGAATAGTCTGTGTAATAATGTTGGTCAGTTGGAATAGTCTGTGTAATAATGTTGGTCAGTTGGAATAGTCTGTGTAAGAATGCGGGGCAGTTGGAATAATCGGTGTAATAATGTTGGTCAGTTGGAATAGTCTGTGTAATAATGTTGGTCAGTTGGAATAGTCTGTGTAAGAATGCGGGGCAGTTGGAATAATCGGTGTAATAATGTTGGTCAGTTGGAATAGTCTGTGTAATAATGTTGGTCAGTTGGAATAGTCTGTGTAATAATGTTGGTCAGTTGAAATAGTCTGTGTAAGAATGTGGGGCAGTTGGAATAGTCTGTGGAATAATGTTGGTCAGTTGGAATAGTCTGTGTAAGAATGTGGGGTAGTTGGAATAGTCTGTCTAATAATGTTGGTCAGTTGGAATAGTCTGTCTAATAATGTTGGTCAGTTGGAATAGTCTGTCTAATAATGTTGGTCAGTTGGAATAGTCTGTGTAATAATGTTGGTCAGTTGGAATAGTCTGTGTAAGAATGTGGGCCAGTTGGAATTACTACATTGTAGGGTTGATCCTACCAATTGTTTGTTCCAATTTGCCGTCATGTTAAACAGATTAAAACCTAGTGGTGACGCAAGCCTCATTCTGTGATAAGGTAAGATAAATGTACAGCTGTCAACGCCATCACAGAATATTACAACCATTAGGCATGTAGTTTTACTTGTGAAGTCGCCTGGTGGTTTGTTTTCACCGACCTATCCTCGTCGAAGTATTAAGTTGTTTTTAATACATTGCATTGTTATTTGTTTTGCGATGTTTATGTTATTTGCTTACTTTAAATAGCAGATATTCACAATGGCCTCCTACGATATGTCTATCCCTACGATAGAGTTATCTGACCGGAAGTCCGGGAACATTTGTCTGATGAGGTACAAAGTGTATTCATTTCTGAACCGGAAGTCGGCCAAGAGTTTGATTAAGGACTGACTGCAAAACATCAAATCAATAATGTTTAACACAAGGGAAACTGCCAGAGGATCGAAAAAAATATATTAAATAAAAAATGTTTATGTGAAAATGTATCATTAACTAAGTTACACTTCACCTACTCATCACATCGGATACATCCTGGTGTGTCACGATGGCTTATTGTATGTATCATTAACGAAGTTACACTTCACCTACTCAACACATCGGAGACATCCTGATGTGTCACGATGGCTTATTGTATGTATCATTAACTAAGTTACACTTCACCTACTCAACACATCGGATACATCCTGGTGTGTCACGATGGCTTATTGTATGTATCATTAACTAAGTTACACTTCACCTACTCAACACATCGGATACATCCTGGTGTGTCATGATGGCTTATTGTATGTATCATTAACTAAGTTACACTTCACCTACTCAACACATCGGAGACATCCTGGTGTGTCACGATGGCTTATTGTATGTATCATTAACTAAGTTACACTTCTCCTACTCAACACATCGGATACATCCTGGTGTGTCATGATGGCTTATTGTATGTATCATTAACTAAGTTACACTTCACCTACTCAACACATCGGATACATCCAGGTGTGTCACGATGGCTTATTGTATGTATCGTTAACTAAGTTACACTTCACCTACTCAACACATCGGATACATCCTGGTGTGTCATGATGGCTTATTGTATGTATCATTAACTAAGTTACACTTCCCTACTCATCACATCGGATACAACCTGGTGTGTCATGATGGCTTATTGTATGTATCATTAACTAAGTTACACTTCACCTACTCATCACATCGGATACAACCTGGTGTGTCACGATGGCTTATTGTATGTATCATTAACTAAGTTACACTTCACCTACTCAACACATCGGATACATCCTGGTGTGTCATGATGGCTTATTGTATGTATCATTAACTAAGTTACACTTCCCCTACTCAACACATCGGATACATCCTGGTGTGTCATGATGGCTTATTGTATGTATCATTAACTAAGTTACACTTCACCCTACTCAACACATCGGATACATCCTGGTGTGTCACGATGGCTTATTGTATGTATCATTAACTAAGTTACACTTCACCCTACTCAACACATCGGATACATCCTGGTGTGTCATGATGGCTTATTGTATGTATCATTAACTAAGTTACACTTCACCTACTCAACACATCGGATACATCCTGGTGTGTCACGATGGCTTATTGTATGTATCATTAACTAAGTTACACTTCACCTACTCAACACATCGGATACATCCTGGTGTGTCATGATGGCTTATTGTATGTATCATTAACTAAGTTACACTTCACCTACTCAACACATCGGATACATCCTGGTGTGTCATGATGGCTTATTGTATGTATCATTAACTAAGTTACACTTCACCCACTCATCACATCGGATACATCCTGGTGTGTCACGATGGCTTATTGTATGTATCATTAACTAAGTTACACTTCACCCACTCATCACATCGGATACAACCGGGTGTGTCATGATGGATTATTGTATGTATCATTAACTAAGTTACACTTCACCTACTCAACACATCGGATACATCCGGGTGTGTCACGATGGCTTATTGTATGTATCATTAACTAAGTTACACTTCACCTACTCAACACATCGGATACATCCTGGTGTGTCACGATGGCTTATTGTATGTATCATTAACTAAGTTACACTTCACCTACTCAACACATCGGATACATCCGGGTGTGTCACGATGGCTTATTGTATGTATCATTAACTAAGTTACACTTCACCTACTCATCACATCGGATACATCCTGGTGTGTCACGATGGCTTATTGTATGTATCATTAACTAAGTTACACTTCACCTACTCAACACATCGGATACATCCTGGTGTGTCATGATGGCTTATTGTATGTATCATTAACTAAGTTACACTTCACCCACTCATCACATCGGATACATCCGGGTCTGTCACAATGGCGTATTGTATGTATCATTAACTAAGTTACACTTCACCTACTCAACACATCGGATACATCCTGGTGTGTCACGATGGCTTATTGTATGTATCATTAACTAAGTTACACTTCACCTACTCAACACATCGGATACATCCTGGTGTGTCACGATGGCTTATTGTATGTATCATTAACTAAGTTACACTTCACCTACTCAACACATCGGATACATCCTGGTGTGTCACGATATGTTTATGTGTATGTATCATTAACTAAGTTACACTTCACCTACTCAACACATCGGATACATCCTGGTGTGTCACGATGGCTTATTGTATGTATCATTAACTAAGTTACACTTCACCTACTCAACACATCGGATACATCCTGGTGTGTCACGATGGCTTATTGTATGTATCATTAACTAAGTTACACTTCACCTACTCAACACATCGGATACATCCTGGTGTGTCACGATAGCTTATTGTATGTATCATTAACTAAGTTACACTTCACCTACTCAACACATCGGATACATCCTGGTGTGTCACGATAGCTTATTGTATGTATCATTAACTAAGTTACACTTCACCTACTCAACACATCGGATACATCCTGGTGTGTCACGATGGCTTATTGTATGTATCATTAACTAAGTTACACTTCACCTACTCAACACATCGGATACATCCTGGTGTGTCACGATGGCTTATTGTATGTATCATTAACTAAGTTACACTTCACCTACTCAACACATCGGATACATCCTGGTGTGTCACGATGGCTTATTGTATGTATCATTAACTAAGTTACACTTCACCTACTCAACACATCGGATACATCCTGGTGTGTCACGATGGCTTATTGTATGTATCATTAACTAAGTTACACTTCACCTACTCAACACATCGGATACATCCTGGTGTGTCACGATGGCTTATTGTATGTATCATTAACTAAGTTACACTTCACCTACTCAACACATCGGATACATCCTGGTGTGTCACGATGGCTTATTGTATGTATCATTAACTAAGTTACACTTCACCTACTCAACACATCGGATACATCCTGGTGTGTCATGATGGCTTATTGTATGTATCATTAACTAAGTTACACTTCACCTACTCAACACATCGGATACATCCTGGTGTGTCACGATGGCTTATTGTATGTATATCATTAACTAAGTTACACTTCACCTACTCAACACATCGGAGACATCCTGGTGTGTCACGATGGCTTATTGTATGTATCATTAACTAAGTTACACTTCCCTACTCAACACATCGGATACATCCTGGTGTGTCACGATGGCTTATTGTATGTATCATTAACTAAGTTACACTTCACCTACTCAACACATCGGATACATCCTGGTGTGTCATGATGGCTTATTGTATGTATCATTAACTAAGTTACACTTCACCTACTCAACACATCGGATACATCCTGGTGTGTCACGATGGCTTATTGTATGTATCATTAACTAAGTTACACTTCACCTACTCAACACATCGGATACATCCTGGTGTGTCACGATGGCTTATTGTATGTATCATTAACTAAGTTACACTTCACCTACTCAACACATCGGATACATCCTGGTGTGTCACGATGGCTTATTGTATGTATCATTAACTAAGTTACACTTCACCTACTCAACACATCGGATACATCCTGGTGTGTCATGATGGCTTATTGTATGTATCATTAACTAAGTTACACTTCCCCTACTCAACACATCGGAGACATCCTGGTGTGTCACGATAGCTTATTGTATGTATCATTAACTAAGTTACACTTCACCTACTCAACACATCGGAGACATCCTGGTGTGTCATGATGGCTTATTGTATGTATCATTAACTAAGTTACACTTCCCTACTCAACACATCGGAGACATCCTGGTGTGTCACGATGGCTTATTGTATGTATCATTAACTAAGTTACACTTCACCTACTCAACACATCGGATACATCCTGGTGTGTCATGATGGCTTATTGTATGTATCATTAACTAAGTTACACTTCACCTACTCAACACATCACATCACATCGCTTCGAATACATCCGGGTGTGTCACGATGGCTTATTGTATGTATCATTAACTAAGTTACACTTCACCTACTCATCACATCGGATACATCCGGGTGTGTCACGATGGCTTATTGTATGTATCATTAACTAAGTTACACTTCACCTACTCATCACATCGGATACATCCGGGTGTGTCACGATGGCGTATTGTATGTATCATTAACTAAGTTACACTTCACCTACTCAACACATCGGATACATCCTGGTGTGTCACGATGGCTTATTGTATGTATCATTAACTAAGTTACACATCAGATACACGAGCGGCCGTCATTAATAATCTAATCAACCAAGCTTCAATACAAATTTGGATTGGACTGCGCATGCGCTGGGTGCTGGTCCTTCCTGTGTTGGTATCGAAAAAAACATCGAAAATTAAAGATATTGTACCATCTAAAGACAAGGCTACTGGTTTAGGTGCATTTTTTAACTGTTTTTTTGGTATAGCTATTGATAAACTGAGAAAATATATTTAAAGTGAGAATATAGCATCGTCTCTGTGGGCTTGTTTAGCCTATCACATCCTATAACTCGCGCCATATTTGAACTCAATTCCGGTGTAAACAAATGAAGTACAACATATATGTATACTATTCTTTTTCTGTCTTTCTATTCATCAACTAACATTGCTCATCTGTGTCTGTATCATCTTGTGCCTCTGGGTCGCACAGAGGACGGGAGTTTATAATCATTCATCTTGTCTCTAACAATTATATGCTTGTGATTTGTTCTCACTGTCCAAAATTCGAGCACGTTGTAATATATGTACGTTATCGAACCGGTTGATAGTCACCCTCAAACATGGCCAACTGGTAACGTGTCTCATTGTTACTCATCATTGTTATTAACATAGTACCAACCCAGCACAGAACCAGAAATCTGGACAGAACAATTATCGTCCAAAACATCCCACCAGATCTCCAAAAAAACTAACGTCATGTTTTAAACCATTGAAACCATCTTGCATAACAAAAAACAAAAAAAAAATATTGGATAACATCTACCTGTAAAATACCTGGTTATTTCAACAAGCCAGTTCATCCCTCAGCACAAAAATACCATCTTTTTCTCGAAATATCTTTAAGTAATCCTGGTCACAGGACACCAAGGTTCCCTTGCCGTACATGCAGTAAAGCCGTAATCTGGCAAGGTAAAGCCATAGAATGTATCATATAGTACAACATCATGGATAATAGCAACAAATCCTGGCACTGCTAACATGCGTCTCCCAAACTTCTCATCATTTTTTAAAATTCAGCCATTTACACCACACCAATTCATTCTCGTCATTCAGTAACCCTGACAATCCTGGAATTCCTCTCCAATTTAAATTAACACTTCACACCAAAGAAATAAATCCTCTACACATGTACAACATCCCAATCGATCAATCCCCCAATACAACAAGACCAGATCTATTAACCAACCCCTTAAAGTCATCAATATGAACTTTCCATCGATCAAAAGTAAGAAACCAGAAAAAGACATATTAATGAATACCTCGAACCTGATATCATTATTGGCACAGGGACATGACTCTCTCAACATATTTCATCAAGCGAATTTTTCGATTGTAATAAGTATGAAATCCTTTGGAAAGACTGTCCACCAAGTAAAAACGGCCAAAGCTATGGTGGAGTTCTAATTGCAGTAAACCGCTCAATTCCTATCATCGAAGTAAAAGAGCTTAGCACTGACGCAAAAAATGGTCTGGGTAGAATTCGCCATAAAAAAACTCTCGAAAAATTTATATTGGTGCATAGTACAGCCCTCCATCTGAACGCAACAACCGCTCTGTTGAACAACTCAAAATGTCCATCAACAGAATTCGAAAAACTTCCAAAGCTATTACAATCCTAGCTGTAGATTTCAATCTTGGTAATATAGACTGTGACACTGTTTGTGTAATACCTCGTAAAACAGATCCCATGGTCCATCAATATCTCCTTAACACGTGAAATGACCTCTCCTTACATCAAATTGTAAATATGACAACTATAGATGATAAAATCCTACATCTAGTCCTAACAGGTCACCCAAGCACTGTCAACAACATCAGGACATCCTACATCTAGTCCTAACAGGTCACCCAAGCACTGTCAACAACATCAGGACATCCTCAACAACATCAGGACATCCTACATCTAGTCCTAACAAGTCACCCAAGCACTGTCAACAACATCAGGACATCCTACATCTAGTCCTAACAAGTCACCCAAACACTGTCAACAACATCAGGACATCCTACATCTAGTCCTAACAAGTCACCAAAACACTGTCAACAACATCAGGACATCCTACATCTAGTCCTAACAAGTCACCCAAACACTGTCAACAACATCAGGACATCCTACATCTAGTCCTAACAAGTCACCCAAACACTGTCAACAACATCAGGACATCCTAAATCTAGTCCTAACAAGTCACCAAAACACTGTCAACAACATCAGGACATCCTACATCTAGTCCTAACAAGTCACCAAAACACTGTCAACAACATCAGGACATCCTACATCTAGTCCTAACAAGTCACCCAAACACTGTCAACAACATCAGGACATCCTACATCTAGTCCTAACAAGTCACCCAAACACTGTCAACAACATCAGGACATCCTACATCTAGTCCTAACAGGTCACCTAAACACTGTCAACAACATCAGGACATCCTACATCTAGTCCTAACAAGTCACCTAAGCACTACCAACAACATCAGGACATCCTACATCTAGTCCTAACAAGTCACCCAAACACTGTCAACAACATCAGGACATCCTACATCTAGTCCTAACAGGTCACCCAAGCACTGTCAACAACATCAGGACATCCTACATCTAGTCCTAACAAGTCACCCAAACACTGTCAACAACATCAGGACATCCTACATCTAGTCCTAACAGGTCACCCAAACACTGTCAACAACATCAGGACATCCTACATCTAGTCCTAACAGGTCACCCAAACACTGTCAACAACATCAGGACATCCTACATCTAGTCCTAACAAGTCACCCAAACACTGTCAACAACATCAGGACATCCTACATCTAGTCCTAACAAGTCACCCAAACACTGTCAACAACATCAGGACATCCTACATCTAGTCCTAACAAGTCACCCAAAACACTGTCAACAACATCAGGACATCCTACATCTAGTCCTAACAAGTCACCCAAACTGTCAACAACATCAGACCTACAAGTCCTAACAGTCACCCAAACACTGTCAACAACATCAGGACATCCTACATCTAGTCCTAACAAGTCACCCAAACACTGTCAACAACATCAGGACATCCTACATCTAGTCCTAACAAGTCACCCAAACACTGTCAACAACACAGGACATCCTACATCTAGTCCTAACAAGTCACCCAAACACTGTCAACAACATCAGGACATCCTACATCTAGTCCTAACAAGTCACCCAAACACTGTCAACAACATCAGGACATCCTACATCTAGTCCTAACAAGTCACCCAAACACTGTCAACAACATCAGGACATCCTACATCTAGTCCTAACAAGTCACCCAAACACTGTCAACAACATCAGGACATCCTACATCTAGTCCTAACAAGTCACCCAAACACTGTCAACAACATCAGGACATCCTACATCTAGTCCTAACAAGTCACCCAAACACTGTCAACAACATCAGGACATCCTACATCTAGTCCTAACAAGTCACCCAAACACTGTCAACAACATCAGGACATCCTACAGTCCTAGTCCTAACAAGTCACCCAAGCACTGTCAACAACATCAGGACATCCTACATCTAGTCCTAACAAGTCACCCAAAGCACTGTCAACAACATCAGGACATCCTACATCTAGTCCTAACAAGTCACCCAAACACTGTCAACAACATCAGGACATCCTACATCTAGTCCTAACAGGTCACACAAGCACTGTCAACAACATCAGGACATCCTACATCTAGTCCTAACAAGTCACCCAAACACTGTCAACAACATCAGGACATCCTACATCTAGTCCTAACAAGTCACCCAAGCACTGTCAACAACATCAGGACATCCTACATCTAGTCCTAACAAGTCACCCAAACACTGTCAACAACATCAGGACATCCTACATCTAGTCCTAACAAGTCACCCAAACACTGTCAACAACATCAGGACATCCTACATCTAGTCCTAACAAGTCACCCAAACACTGTCAACAACATCAGGACATCCTACATCTAGTCCTAACAGGTCACCCAAACACTGTCAACAACATCAGGACATCCTACATCTAGTCCTAACAAGTCACCCAAACACTGTCAACAACATCAGGACATCCTACATCTAGTCCTAACAAGTCACCCAAACACTGTCAACAACATCAGGACATCCTACATCTAGTCCTAACAAGTCACCCAAAACACTGTCAACAACATCAGGACATCCTACATCTAGTCCTAACAAGTCACCCAAACACTGTCAACAACAACATCAGGACATCCTACATCAGACATCTAGTCCTAACAGGTCACCCAAACACTGTCAACAACATCAGGACATCCTACATCTAGTCCTAACAAGTCACCCAAACACTGTCAACAACATCAGGACATCCTACATCTAGTCCTAACAAGTCACCCAAACACTGTCAACAACATCAGGACATCCTACATCTAGTCCTAACAAGTCACCCAAACACTGTCAACAACATCAGGACATCCTACATCTAGTCCTAACAAGTCACCCAAACACTGTCAACAACATCAGGACATCCTACATCTAGTCCTAACAAGTCACCCAAACACTGTCAACAACATCAGGACATCCTACATCTAGTCCTAACAAGTCACCCAAACACTGTCAACAACATCAGGACATCCTACATCTAGTCCTAACAAGTCACCCAAACACTGTCAACAACATCAGGACATCCTACATCTAGTCCTAACAAGTCACCCAAACACTGTCAACAACATCAGGACATCCTACATCTAGTCCTAACAAGTCACCCACACTGTCAACAACATCAGGAACCTACATCTAGTCCTAACAAGTCAACTGTCAACAACATCAGGACATCCTACATCTAGTCCTAACAAGTCACCCAAACACTGTCAACAACATCAGGACATCCTACAACTGTCCTAACAGTCACCCAAACACTGTCAACAACATCAGGACATCCTACATCTAGTCCTAACAAGTCACCCAAACACTGTCAACAACATCAGGACATCCTACATCTAGTCCTAACAAGTCACCCAAACACTGTCAACAACATCAGGACATCCTACATCTAGTCCTAACAAGTCACCCAAACACTGTCAACAACATCAGGACATCCTACATCTAGTCCTAACAAGTCACCCAAACACTGTCAACAACATCAGGACATCCTACATCTAGTCCTAACAAGTCACCCAAACACTGTCAACAACATCAGGACATCCTACATCTAGTCCTAACAAGTCACCCAAACACTGTCAACAACATCAGGACATCCTACATCTAGTCCTAACAAGTCACCAAAACACTGTCAACAACATCAGGACATCCTACATCTAGTCCTAACAAGTCACCCAAACACTGTCAACAACATCAGGACATCCTACATCTAGTCCTAACAAGTCACCCAAACACTGTCAACAACATCAGGACATCCTACATCTAGTCCTAACAAGTCACCCAAACACTGTCAACAACATCAGGACATCCTACATCTAGTCCTAACAGGTCACCCAAACACTGTCAACAACATCAGGACATCCTAACTAGTCCTAACAGGACACTGTCAACAACATCTACATCTACATCTAGTCCTAACAAGTCACCCAAACACTGTCAACAACATCAGGACATCCTACATCTATCCTAGTCACCCTAACAACATCAGGACACCTACAGTCACCCACCCAAACACTGTCAACAACATCAGGACATCCTACATCTAGTCCTAACAGGTCACCCAAACACTGTCAACAACATCAGGACATCCTACATCTAGTCCTAACAAGTCACCCAAACACTGTCAACAACATCAGGACATCCTACATCTAGTCCTAACAAGTCACCCAAACACTGTCAACAACATCAGGACATCCTACATCTAGTCCTAACAGGTCACCCAAACACTGTCAACAACATCAGGACATCCTACATCTAGTCCTAACAAGTCACCCAAACACTGTCAACAACATCAGGACATCCTACATCTAGTCCTAACAAGTCACCCAAACACTGTCAACAACATCAGGACATCCTACATCTAGTCCTAACAAGTCACCCAAACACTGTCAACAACATCAGGACATCCTACATCTAGTCCTAACAAGTCACCCAAACACTGTCAACAACATCAGGACATCCTACATCTAGTCCTAACAAGTCACCCAAACACTGTCAACAACATCAGGACATCCTACATCTAGTCCTAACAAGTCACCCAAACACTGTCAACAACATCAGGACATCCTACATCTAGTCCTAACAAGTCACCCAAAACACTGTCAACAACATCAGGACATCCTACATCTAGTCCTAACAAGTCACCCAAACACTGTCAACAACATCAGGACATCCTACATCTAGTCCTAACAGGTCACCCAAACACTGTCAACAACATCAGGACATCCTACATCTAGTCCTAACAGGTCACCCAAACACTGTCAACAACATCAGGACATCCTACATCTAGTCCTAACAAGTCACCCAAACACTGTCAACAACATCAGGACATCCTACATCTAGTCCTAACAAGTCACCCAAACACTGTCAACAACATCAGGACATCCTACATCTAGTCCTAACAGGTCACCCAAGCACTGTCAACAACATCAGGACATCCTACATCTAGTCCTAACAAGTCACCCAAACACTGTCAACAACATCAGGACATCCTACATCTAGTCCTAACAAGTCACCCAAACACTGTCAACAACATCAGGACATCCTACATCTAGTCCTAACAAGTCACCCAAACACTGTCAACAACATCAGGACATCCTACATCTAGTCCTAACAAGTCACCCAAACACTGTCAACAACATCAGGACATCCTACATCTAGTCCTAACAAGTCACCCAAACACTGTCAACAACATCAGGACATCCTACATCTAGTCCTAACAAGTCACCCAAACACTGTCAACAACATCAGGACATCCTACATCTAGTCCTAACAGGTCACCCAAGCACTGTCAACAACATCAGGACATCCTACATCTAGTCCTAACAAGTCACCCAAACACTGTCAACAACAACATCTAGGACATCCAACACTGTACACATCAGTCCTACATCTAGTCCACAAGTCACCCAAACACTGTCAACAACATCAGGAATCCTACATCTAGTCCTAACAGGTCACCCAAACACTGTCAACAACATCAGGACATCCTACATCTAGTCCTAACAAGTCACCCAAACACTGTCAACAACATCAGGACATCCTACATCTAGTCCTAACAGGTCACCTAAACACTGTCAACAACATCAGGGACATCCTACATCTAGTCCTAACAAGTCACCAAAACACTGTCAACGACATCAGGAATCCTACATCTAGTCCTAACAAGTCACCCAAACACTGTCAACAACATCAGGACATCCTACATCTAGTCCTTACAGGTCACCCAAACACTGTCAACAACATCAGGACATCCTACATCTAGTCCTAACAAGTCACCCAGGCACTGTCAACAACATCAGGACATCCTACATCTAGTCCTTACAAGTCACCCAAAGACTGTCAACAACATCAGGACATCCTACATCTAGTCCTTAACAAGTCACCCAAACACTGTCAACAACATCAGGACATCCTACATCTAGTCCTAACAGGTCACCTAAGCACTGTCAACAACATCAGGACATCCTACATCTAGTCCTAACAAGTCACCCAAGTACTATCAACAACATCAGGACATCCTACATCTAGTCCTAACAGGTCACCCAAACACTGTCAACAACATCAGGACATCCTACATCTAGTCCTAACAAGTCACCCAGGCACTGTCAACAACATCAGGACATCCTACATCTAGTCCTTACAAGCACCCAAAGACTGTCAACAACATCAGGACATCCTACATCTAGTCCTAACAAGTCACCCAAACACTGTCAACAACATCAGGACATCCTACATCTAGTCCTAACAGGTCACCTAAGCACTGTCAACAACATCAGGACATCCTACATCTAGTCCTAACAAGTCACCCAAGTACTATCAACAACATCAGGACATCCTACAACTAGTCCTAACAGGTCACCTAAGCACTGTCAACAACATCCGGACATCCTACATCTAGTCCAAACAGGTCATCAAAGCACTGTCAACAACATCAGGACAATACCCAGTATTGGTCAAGCTTGTTATGATATAGTTCTAGCAGAGTTATCTATCTCCTAGAGACGTGATAAAATATATCTCACAAAATATATATAAATACAATAAAGCAATCTCGGAAAAGATAGATAAAGATATGAAAGAAACATTACATAATTAACAAAATATTGTCGGAACAGCATATATGTAGGAACTTTGGTCACTTATCAAAAACAGTTTCACAAGACCCTAAGAGAAAATATACCACAAAAACTCCTGAGACATAAGCATAACTTTCCATGGATAAAAGGAAACATTGTTAAGAAAAAGAACAAATACAAACAATTTCATTACAACAACAACAAAAATCCACCAAATGTACTGCTCTTAAAACAGTGAAAGCTGAAATACAACGTGACACTAGCACAGAATATTGGGAATATATTGAAAACATGATTTTAGATATCCAGGAAAATGACCTGCCTAAATGTAAAAACCCGTTTACTTATATAAAGTCCCAAAAAAACAAAAGTAGCAGCATACCACCCCTTAGAAAAAATGGTCACATCTAATGATAAAGCAAACATTCTTAACACACAATTCCAAGAAGCCTTCACGCCACCTGCAAGAATACTTATCCATGACAAAGGCACATGTCCTCATCCGACCATGAATAAAATAACGATCTCAAACAATGGCGACCCTAGAAAAGCCTCTGACCGAGATGAAATCAATGGAAAAATTCTTAAAGAGTAAAGTACTACCATTGCTCCAATCCTAAAATTGATCTTTGAAAAATCACCAAACCTTGGTGAAGTACCACGTGACTGGAGACATGCAAATGTCTGCCCTGTATTCAAAAAAGGGGATGAGCACAACGCCATCGATTATCGCCCAATATCCCTCACTTTTTATGTTGTAAAATCTCAGAACATTTCATTTCAAAGATCGTTATGAATAACATTGAGATAAATAACATCTTGTACAACTACCAACACGGTTTCCGCGCAAAAGGATGATGCAAAACCCAACTCATTTCTCTCATTCAGGATTAACCAAAGCAAACAAAGTGACTTAATAGAAATGGATTTCGTAAAAACATTTATCAAAGTTTCACATCCTCACATCCATTATAAACTTAACTACTATGACATTGATACACAGACCCAAAACTGGATATCTTCTTTCCTCTCTAGCCGAACTCAAACTGTCATCCTAAATGGTGTTAAATCCAGCATTGTACCTGTGACCTCTGGTGTCCCTCAAGAAACAGTACTCGGACCAATTCTCTTTCTGATCTATATTTATGACCTTAGTGAATATATCAAATACAGTATACTTCGCCTCTGAGCTGATGACAGTATGATTTACAAACAAAGAAACTCTGTTGACGACAAACACAACTCCAACAAGACATAAATGCCGCAGCGAGATGGGAAAATGATTAGCATTTGAAATTCCATCCAGATAAATGTACAGTCCTAAAAGTAAACAAACACGCAAAATCCCACTCCTATGATCATCTCCACGGCCACACCCTTGTAATCAAAGATTCGGCAAAGTACTTAGGCGACACAGTCCAATCCAACGTAAAATGGGACAAACATAAAAATTATATTACATCCAAAGCAAACAAGTCATTAGGCTTCTTGAAACTAAATCTGAAAATCAAATCCTAACAAATTAAAGATCACGCATATAAAACCTTAGTTCGTCCAAAACTAGAGTATTGCTCATCACACTTGGATCAACATCTTACAAATCAGATAAATCAGATAGAGAAAGGTAAACGGCGTGCTGCAACATTTACATGCTGCCGTTATCGTAATGACGACCTGAACTGGTCTACCCTACAACTCCGTAAGTTTCAAAGCTGGCTTATCAGATTCTATAAGATAGTAAATCACCATGGAGCCCTATAGCCTTATCGAATTCTGACTCCAAAACAAATCAGGACTCGTTTTAGCCATCATAATCCAAACACTTTCGTGCAAATTCTAACCAAAAACGATTCATATCAGGTTACATTTTCCCCACAAACTATGTATAATTGGAACATTTTACCACAGACTATGTATAATTGGAACAGTTTACCACAGACTATGTATAATTGGAACAGTTTACCACAGACTATGTATAATTGGAACAGTTTACCACAGACTATGTATAATTGGAACAGTTTACCACAGACTATGTATAATTGGAACATTTTACCACAAACTATGTATAATTGGAACATTTTACCACAGACTATGTATAATTGGAACATTTTACCACAAACTATGTATAATTGGAACATTTTACCACAAACTATGTATAATTGGAACATTTTACCACAAACTATGTATAATTGGAACATTTTACCACAAACTATGTATAATTGGAACAGTTTACCACAGACTATGTATAATTGGAACAGTTTTACAACAACTTGTATAATTGGAAAACCCACAAACTATGTATAATTGGAACATTTTACCACAAACTATGTATATTGGGAACAGTTTTACCACAAACTATGTATAATTGGAACATTTTACCACAAACTATGTATAAATTGGAACAGTTTTACCACAAACTATGTATAATTGGAACATTTTACCACAGACTATGTATAATTGGAACAGTTTACCACAAACTATGTGTATAATTGAACATTTTACCACAGACTATGTATAATTGGAACATTTTACCACAAACTATGTATAATTGGAACATTTTTACCACAAACTATGTATAATTGGAACATTTTACCACAAGACTATGTATAATTGGAACAGTTTTACCACACAGACTACACAGATATGTATAATTGGAACATTTTACCACACATTTTACCACAGACTAATGTATAATTGGAACATTTTACCACAGACTATGTATAATTGGAACAGTTTAACCACAAACTATGTATAATTGGAACATTTTACCACAGACTATGTATAATTGGAACATTTTACCACAAACTATGTATAATTGGAACATTTTACCACAAACTATGTATAATTGGAACATTTTACCACAGACTATGTATAATTGGAACAGTTTACCACAAACTATGTATAATTGGAACATTTTACCACAGACTATGTATAATTGGAACAGTTTACCACAAACTATGTATAATTGGAACAGTTTACCACAGACTATGTATAATTGGAACAGTTTACCACAGACTATGTATAATTGGAACATTTTACCACAGACTATGTATAATTGGAACAGTTTACCACAAACTATGTATAATTGGAACAGTTTACCACAGACTATGTATAATTGGAACAGTTTACCACAAACTATGTATAATTGGAACAGTTTACCACAGACTATGTATAATTGGAACAGTTTATAATTGGAACAGTTTTACCACAGACTATGTATAATTGGAACATTTTTTATTACCACAAACTATGTATAATTGGAACATTTTACCACAGACTAATGTATAATTGGAACAGTTTTACCACAGACTATGTAAAATTGGAACAGTTTACCACAGACTATGTATAATTGGAACAGTTTTACCACAGACTATGTATAATTGGAACAGTTTATTTTACCACAAACTATGTTTATAATTGGAACATTTTACCACACAGACTATGTATAATTGGAACATTTTACCACAGACTATGTATAATTGGAACATTTTACCACAAACTATGTATAAATGGAACATTTTACCACAGACTATGTATAATTGAACATTACCAACATTATAATGAACATTTTACCACAGACTATGTATAATTGGAACAGTTTACCACAGACTATGTATAATTGGAACATTTTACCACAAACTATGTATAATTGGAACATTTTACCACAGAACTATGTATAATTGGAACAGTTTTACCACAAACTATGTATAAATTGGAACACTTTGTATAATTGGAACACCACAGACTATGTATAATTGGTACAGTTTTACCACAAACTATGTATAATTGGAACAGTTTACCACAAACTATGTATAATTGGAACATTTTACCACAGACTATGTATAATTGGAACATTTTTACCACAAACTATGTATAATTGGAACAGATTTCTACCACAGACTAATGTATAATTGGAACAGTTTTTACCACAGACTATGTATAATTGGAACATTTTACCACAGACTATGTATATAATTGGAACATTGAACATTTTACCACAAACTATGTATAATTGGAACAGTTTACCACAGACTATGTATAATTGGAACAGTTTTACCACAGACTATGTATAATTGGAACAGTTTTACCACAAACTATGTATAATTGGAACATTTTACCACAAGACTATGTATAATTGGAACATTTTACCACAGACTATGTATAATTGGAACAGTTTACCACAGACTATGTATATAATTGGAACAGTTTTACCACAGACTATGTATAATTGGAACAATAGTTTACCACAGACTATGTATAATTGGAACAGTTTACCACAGACTATGTATAATTGGAACAGTTTAACCACAGACTATGTATAATTGGAACAGTTTTACCACAAACTATGTATAATTGGAACAGTTTACCACAGACTATGTATAATTGGAACAGTTTACCACAGACTATGTATAATTGGAACAGTTTACCACAGACTATGTATAATTGGAACAGTTTACCACAGACTATGTATAATTGGAACAGTTTACCACAGACTATGTATATAATTGGAACATTTTACCACAAACTATGTATAATTGGAACAGTTTACCACAAACTATGTATAATTGGAACAGTTTACCACAGACTATGTATAATTGGAACAGTTTTACCACAGACTATGTATAATTGGAACAGTTTTTACCACAGACTATGTATAATTGGAACAGTTTACCACAGACTATGTATAATTGGAACAGTTTACCACAAACTATGTATAATTGGAACAGTTTACCACAGGACTATGTATAATTGGAACAGTTTACCACAGACTATGTATAATTGGAACAGTTTACCACAGACTATGTATAATTGGAACAGTTTACCACAGACTATGTATAATTGGAACAGTTTACCACAGACTATGTATAATTGGAACAGTTTACCACAAACTATGTATAATTGGAACAGTTTACCACAGACTGATGTATCATTGGAACAGTTTACCACATACTATGATATAATTGGAACATTTTAACCACAAACTAATGTATAATTGGTAACAGTTTTACCACAGACTATGTATAATTGGAACAGTTTACCACAAACTATGTATAATTGGAACATTTTACCACAGACTATGTATAATTGGAACAGTTTTACCACAGACTATGTATAATTGGAACAGTTTACCACAGACTATGTATAATTGGAACAGTTTACCACAAACTATGTATAATTGGAACATTTTTACCACAAACTATGTATAATTGGAACAGTTTACCACAGACTATGTATAATTGGAACAGTTTACCACAGACTATGTATAATTGGAACAGTTTACCACAGACTATGTATAATTGGAACAGTTTACCACAGACTATGTATAATTGGAACAGTTTACCACAGACTATGTATAATTGGAACAGTTTACCACAGACTATGTATAATTGGAACAGTTTACCACAGACTATGTATAATTGGAACAGTTTACCACAGACTATGTATAATTGGAACAGTTTACCACAGACTATGTATAATTGGAACAGTTTACCACAGACTATGTATAATTGGAACAGTTTACCCACAGACTATGTAATAATTGGAACAGTTTACCACAGACTATGTATAATTGGAACAGTTTACCACAGACTATTTGTATAAATTTGGAACAGATGTTTACCACAGACTATGTATAATTGGAACAGTTTTCCACAGACTATGTATAATTAAACAGGTTTACTATGTTTTATTTGGAACAGTTTAACACAAACTATGTTATAAATTGGAACAGTTTACCACAAACTAATGTATAATTGGAACAGGTTTACCACAGACTATGTATAATTGGAAACAGTTTTACCACAGACTATGTATAATTGGAACAGTTTACACAGACTATGTATAATTGGGAACAGTTTACCACAAACTATGTATAATTGGAACAGTTTACCCCACAGACTATGAATAATTGGAACAGTTTACCACAGACTATGTATAATTGGAACAGTTTACCACAGACTATGTATAATTGGAACAGTTTACCACAGACTATGTATAATTGGAACAGTTTACCACAGACTATGTATAATTGGAACAGTTTACCACAGACTATGTATAATTGGAACAGTTTACCACAGACTATGTATATAATTTGGAACAGTTTACCACAGACTATGTATAATTGGAACAGTTTACCACAGGACTATTTTAATTGAACAGTTTACCACAGGAACGTATGTATAATTGGAAACAGGTTTACCACAGACTATGTATAATTGGAACAGTTTACTCACAGACTATGTATAATTGGAACAGTTTACCACCTAACTATGTATAATTGGTTCATTTTACCACAGACTATGTTAATTGGAACATTTTACCACAGACTATGTATAATTGAACAGTTACCACAGACTATGTATAATTGGAACAGTTTACCATCAGACTATGTATATATTGCAGGAACAGTTTACCACAGACTATGTATAATTGGGATACAGTTTACCCACAGACTATGTATAAATTGGAACAGTTTTACCACAGACTATGTATAATTGGAACAGTTTACCACAGACCTATGTATAATTGGAACAGTTTTACCACAGACTATGTATAATTGGAAACAGTTACCTCAGACTATCCCCAATTGGAACAGTTTACCACAGTCTATGGTAATAATTGGAACAGTTTACCACAAACTATGTGTTTCCTGATACAAATATATGTACTTTGTGTCATTTTCGTTATCTGTCGAATCTTAATACTTTACTCTAACGTTAACGCTACAGATTCAAATCGTCAGATAGTTCGACAGTTATTCGTCGCACAAGTAATTATAATAATACAACATGCATTCTATTAATCATGTCAATATCAATAATGAATATAATTACGACTCTCTGTCTTTTAATCACGTATATCACATTGAGTGAAGCTGAGTTTATAACCATTCTCAGATCGGGGCTAGGCCTCCATTGTTCTGATAGGAAAAATGACGATGTCATGAATTTACATTCCTGTGTATAATATTCGCCGTTACGGATCGTAACAACCACTACCCAATTTTTCCGAGACACGATCGCAAATTCAACAAGACCGTATCACTTATCAACAGAATGATGAAGAAACAACACCCTGACATCATTTGGCAACACGACAGAGACTCGTTGAAGACAACCTCAATCCGAGCTAAAGATGGTACACACCTGAAACCGTCGGCGGAAGTTGCTTTCTCCAACAGCGTTGACCGGGCCATCAGACACATGAGGGCTTGATCTTATAATCAGCCAATCCTTTATAAAAAAGGCCATTTTCATGGCTACCCAAATATCACAAAAAGACCCATGAACACTCGAAAATACGCAAATTATATATCTTTAGCATAAATAAAAACAACTGAAAATTGACACGTGTATACTTTTTATAATATAATTATAAATAATTGACGAATACTTCTTAAAACTAAAAACATATATTTAATCAGAAACATATCTGACAATATGAATTAAATTTTATCGTATTAGTTCACCAGTTAAGTTTGGCCTCTATACTGGCATTACGTGCAACAAAGTACATCAAATAATTACCAGAATATGATATCGGTCGTTTAATGTATATCAAATCAATTCAGATAACCTGAAAAGCAGATCATTATGTATAACACTTAATCAGCATTTTACAATTAAAGGCAACAGCAAAATATCTTTCAAAACGTCTGTAAATAGCAAATATTTATTTATTTTATGGAAAACGATCTTATTTTAATATCGTCAACAAATTTGTGAGAAGAATATACCTACATGTAATTGCACATAATCAAACACATTTGTTTGTCATAGTTAATCCCCGTGTATATACACATATTTTACACATAACCTAGACAGTTATTCATTTGTTACCGTTCGTATCGAACACTTCTGAAAAATAGGTGCAAAATACGTAGCTCAAATGACGAGACGCGTGAAAGAAAACAACAAAAGATAGGAGAATAGGATATATATGTATTTTTGAAGGGTAAAAAATGAATTGTAAACATACATATTTTACAGGTACAATCGGCTGGCGGCTGTACGTACTGTAAGTCTCGTTTCACAAGGTAACGTTTACCTGTGTAAGCCGTGTGCTCAGCCGTCACGGCTCGGCGCGCCCGCTCGATGTAAGCACCGAAATGTGTTAATACTAGCGCAGAAACATTGAATATAAACGCAGAAACATTGAATATAAACGCAGAAATAAATAAATACTGGCATTACGTGCAACAAAGTACATCAAATATTACCAGAGTATGATATCGGTCGTTTAATATATATCAAATCAATTCAGCAAACCTGAAAAGCAGATCATTATGTATAACACTTAATCGGTATTTTACAGTTAAAGTTGTATGGTCTATCACTTTCGCTCTTTTTGTCATAGTGAAAACTGTTTAAGTGTTATACACATTTTTCCCCGTCTGTCCGAGGTTAAAACTTTGTACTTTTACCACTTTTTATAAAGTTGCAGCACTGGAAGTATTTTTAATTATAGAAGTAAAAAAATCTTTTTAACGTGTACACGTCAAAAATAAACTCGAAAGATGCCGAATCATTCCGAACTCTTCCGAACATCGTCGCGACAATCTCGAAGTAACACGAGAGTTGTGAAACCAAATGTCAACAATTTTTTTCATACAAAACATGCGGTCGACCTCAGCAGACTGGATCTACAAAGAAAATAATGCTTGCACATTACAATATTTGATACACACAATATTGAATTACGGCAATGTGTGATTAGATGTTTCAAATACTCGCTCTGTGGACATATACCAGCACGATTTGCTCATATTAGCCAGAAGGAAAACGTAAACAAACACATGTGCGCTTACGCTAGTTACCTGGATCACCACAGGACGTGTGGACATAAATCACGTGGTACGATTCGGAATGCCGACAAAAGCCGAAGGTACTGAACATGGCGATGATTGAAGGCGCTGTATTCAAAACCAGGAATATATGATCCCTAGATTTCAGCGCTCTTATAGGCCGACATATTCTTTTGGGGAGCTTAATCAATAAGTTACATGTGCATGTTCAAATATCAAATGTTTAAGCAATGTATCGTTACAGTGAAAATTACCAGAAATACAACTATAAAGGCAACAGCAAAATATCTTTCAAAACGTCTGTAAATAACAAATATTTATTTATTTTATGGAAAACGATCTTATTTTAATATCGTCAACAATTCAAATTTGTGAGAAGAATATACATATATGTAATTGCACATAATCAAACACATTTGTTTGTCATAGTTAATCCCCGTGTATATACACATATTTTACACATAACCTAGACAGTTATTCTTCTGAAAAAAGGTGCAAAATGCGTATCTCAAATGACGAGGCGCGTGAAAGAAAACAACAAAAGATAGGAGAATCGGATATATGTTTTTTTGAAGGGTAAAAAATGAATTGTAAACATAAATACTTAATTTTGTTAATCGAATTGGAATTCTGAGGAAAAGTCTTAATATATAGGGTTAATACTGAATAAAAAAGCACATATGCTAATCCTGCCGAAACTTCTTAAAAATTAAGTATTCTGCCGTTATTCTAAGAAGTTTCGGCAAGATTAATACATTTTGGGTTACCAGTGGATCTGTGGCTGATATGTGTAGCTTTGTGTGAAGTGTGTTGTCTGTGGCTGATATATGTAGCTTTGTCTGAAGTGTGTTGTCTGTGGCTGATATATGTAGCTTTGTCTGAAGTGTGTTGTCTGTGACTGATATATGTAGCTTTGTCTGAAGTGTGTTGTCTGTGGCTGATATATGTAGTTTTGTCTGAACCGTGTTGTCTGTGACTGATATATGTAGCTTTGTCTGAAGTGTGTTGTCTGTGGCTGATATATGTAGCTTTGTCTGAAGTGTGTTGTCTGTGGCTGATATATGTAGCTTTGTCTGAAGTGTGTTGTCTGTGGCTGATATATGTAGCTTTGTCTGAACTGTGTTGTCTGTGTCTGATATATGTAGCTTTGTCTGAACTGTGTTGTCTGTGGCTGATATATGTAGCTTTGTCTGAGCTGTGTTGTCTGTGGCTGATATGTGTAGCTTTGTCTGAAGTGTGTTATCTGTGGCTGATATATGTAGCTTTGTCTGAACTGTGTTGTCTGAGGCTGATATATGTAGCTTTGTCTGAAGTGTGTTGTCTGTGGCTGATATATGTAGCTCTGTCTGAACTGTGTTGTCTGTGGCTGATATATGTAGCTTTGTCTGAAGTTTGTTTTTTTGACTGATATATGTAGCTTTGTCTGAAGTGTGTTGTCTGTGGCTGATATATGTAGCTTTGTCTGAACTGTGTTGTCTATGGCTGATATGTGGCTTTGTTTGCAGTGTTCTATCTGTGGCTGATATATGTATTTTTGTCTGAAGTGTTTTGCCTGTGGCTGATTTATGTAGCTTTGTCTGAAGTGTGTTGTCTGTGGCTGATATATGTAGCTTTGTCTGAACTGTGTTGTCTGTGGCTGATATGTGTAGCTTTGTCTGAAGGTGTTTTGTGGCTGATATATGTAGCTTTGTCTGAAGTGTGTTGTCTGTGGCTGATATATGTAGCTTTGTCTGAAGTGTGTTGTCTGTGGCTGATATATGTAGCTTTGTCTGAAGTGTGTTGTCTGTGGCTGATATATGTAGCTTTGTCTGAAGTGTGTTGTCTGTGGCTGATATATGTAGCTTTGTCTGAACTGTGTTGTCTGTGGCTGATATATGTAGCTTTGTCTGAAGTGTGTTGTCTGTGGCTGATATATGTAGCTTTGTCTGAAGTGTGTTGTCTGTGGCTGATATATGTAGCTTTGTCTGAACTGTGTTTGTCTGTGGCTGTGATATATGTAGCTTTGTCTGAAGTGTGTTGTCTGTGGCTGATATATGTAGCTTTGTCTGAACTGTGTTGTCTGTGGCTGATATATGTAGCTTTGTCTGAAGGTGTTTTGTCTGAAGTGTCTGTGTTGTCTGTGGCTGATATATGTAGCTTTGTCTGAAGTGATATATGTAGCTTTGTCTCTGTGTTGTCTGTGGCTGATATATGTAGCTTTGTCTGAATGTGTTGTCTGTGCTGTATATCTGTGCTGTTATATGTAGCTTTGTCTGAAGTGTGTTGTCTGTGGCTGATATATGTAGCTTTGTCTGAAGTGTGTTGTCTGTGGCTGATATATGATTTGCTGGTTGTCTGTTTGTCTGATATATGTAGCTTTGTCTTGTCTGTGGCTTGTCTGTGCTGATATATGTAGCTTTGTCTGAAGTGTGTTATCTGTGGCTGATATATGTAGCTTTGTCTGAACGGTGTGTTGTGTGTGTGTCTGATATATGTAGCTTTGTCTGAACTGTGTTGTCTGTGTCTGATATATGTAGCTTTGTCTGAAGTGTGTTGTCTGTGGCTGTTATATGTAGCTTTGTCTGAAGTGTGTTGTCTGTGGCTGATATATGTAGCTTTGTCTGAAGTGTGTTGTCTGTGCTGATATATGTAGCTTTTGTCGGTCTGGTGAACGTGCTGTGTGTTTGTCTGTTGTTGTGGCTGATATATGTAGCTTTGTCTGAAGTGTGTTGTCTGTGCTGATATATGTAGCTTTGTCTGAAGTGTGTTGTCTGTGGCTGTATATGTAGCTTTGTCTGAACTGTGTTTTCGTGTCTGATATATGTAGCTTTGTCTGAATGTGTTGTCTGTGCTGTATATGTAGCTTTGTCTGAACTGTGTTGTCTGTGGCTGATATATGTAGCTTTGTCTGAATGTGTTTCTGTGCTGATATATGTAGCTTTGTCTGAACGTTTGTCTGTGCTGTATATGTAGCTTTGTCTGAAGTGTGTTGTCTGTGGCTGATATATGTAGCTTTGTCTGAACTGTGTTTTGGCTGTATGGTGCTTGTCTGAGTTCGTGCTGATATATGTAGCTTTGTCTGAACTGTGTTGTCTGTGTCTGATATATGTAGCTTTGTCTGAAGTGTGTTGTCTGTGGCTGATATATGTAGCTTTGTCTGAAGTGTGTTGTCTGTGGCTGATATATGTAGCTTTGTCTGAACTGTGTTGTCTGTGGCTGATATATGTAGCTTTGTCTGAAGTGTGTTGTCTGTGGCTGATATATGTAGCTTTGTCTGAACTGTGTTGTCTGTGGCTGATATATGTAGCTTTGTCTGAAGTGTGTTTTTGTGCTGATATATGTAGCTTTGTCTGAACTGTGTTGTCTGTGGCTGATATATGTAGCTTTGTCTGAAGTGTGTTTTTTGCTGATATATGTAGCTTTGTCTGAAGTGTGTTGTCTGTGGCTGATATATGTGCTTTGTCTGAAGTATGTTTATCTGTGGCTGATATATGTAGCTTTGTCTGAACTGTGTTGTCTATGGCTGATATGTGTAGCTTTGTCTGCTGTGTTGTCTGTGGCTGATATATGTAGCTTTGTCTGAACTGTGTTGTCTATGGCTGATATGTGTAGCTTTGTCTGAAGTGTGTTGTCTGTGGCTGATATATGTAGCTTTGTCTGAAGTGTGTTGTCTGTGGCTGATATATGTAGCTTTGTCTGAAGTGTGTTGTCTGTGGCTGATATATGTAGCTTTGTCTGAACTGTGTTGTCTGTGGCTGATATATGTAGCTTTGTCTGAAGTGTGTTGTCTGTGGCTGATATATGTAGCTTTGTCTGAACTGTGTTGTCTATGGCTGATATGTGTAGCTTTTTCTGAACTGTGTTGTCTGTGGCTGATATGTGTAGCTTTGTCTGAACTGTGTTGTCTGTGGCTGATATGTGTAGCTTTGTCTGAACTGTGTTATATGTGGCTGATATATGTAGCTTTGTCTGAACTGTGTTGTCTGTGGCTAATATTTGTAGCTTTGTCTGAACTGTGTTGTCTGTGGCTGATATGTGTAGCTTTGTCTGAACTGTGTTATATGTGGCTGATATATGTAGCTTTGTCTGAACTGTGTTGTCTGTGTCTGATATATGTAGCTTTGTCTGAACTGTGTTGTCTGTGGCTGATATAATATATTACCATTAGATATAACCATGGGTGGGTGATGTGATACAGACTACCAGACCCACATGTCTATGTATATATTTTACACTTTCCGTATTTTATTATCTATATATGGTGACCACACGAGGTCATACGTGGCCTCGAGAGTGTCAGTTACATCCTGCCAGGTGTTACCTACGAAATATCAAAACATCTCGATAAAACAATAGACATGATATAAACTATGATATAAATTTGAATGGAGAAACATAAAAACTAATAAGGATGATAGAACCAGAAGCTCCGGAACAATAGACGTTAACTTCCTCATCCATCATAAATGTAAATAATCCTAGTTATACTCTTAGGAAAATGAGAAAGGATGACAACCACGGAACGACTAGGCCAGGTGGCATTTTAACAGATTCAAATTGGGCCTTTAAAAGTTTCCTGAACATTCCATTCCTTTATTTAAAATTCCCTATAGGGAGGAAGAAAAAATCTTGTGGGCGATATCACTGGATAAATAAAAGCTCGGTATGACTTGAGTTGGTTTCAGAGGTCATCTTTACAGACGTCTTCAATTTCAAAACATTTGCCTATGGATGTTTTAAGTAAAGGGGCTTTCCTGTTGGTATTTTATGTTAAAGTGAACAGTCGGGCAAGGATGGCTAAAGTCTGTAAAAATAGTGTGAATGTATCCAGTATAATATCTTATGAAATAGAAAAATAAAATCTCTCGCCAAAATCTGTCTGCGTACGAAGAAATTAATTTAAAGTAATAGGAATCCTAAAACGTCCTCCCGGCTGACTATGTCTGTGGTTACATTTACACGCAGCCTCGCTTTCAATGCTTTCAACTTTCCTTTACTTTAATGGTCAGAACTGGGAAACGTAAGCAGAACTTGGCCGTCGTATTAATATGTGAGAACTTTTGGAAGGCCAATGAACGCATTAGACTGGTTTTCTTTGCCCGGCTATTCACTTTAAGAAACTTTTCTTAAATTCTATAATACTTTCCTATGAGTATTTATGATTATTCTTTAATATATCCTACTAGTGTTTTATGTTAAGAAGCTTTCCTTAAATCTTATAATAATTTAGTTGATAAACATTCTTTGGAAAAATGAATGTTACTAAAACAGTGATCAAACCTCAGATTGTAAATGGAAACATCTCCTGATGACAATCTTAACATAATAAACAGTCCCCATTAAAAATCGGTGTTAAATTTAACATCAGTTCATTTAATTTTGAGACTGTTTTTGTAATAAAACAAATAAATAGACACAAATAATAATAATAAAAAAACAACAACATAGTTTAGATTGTTTTATGGTTTTATGTTTTCAATATTAATACATTTCACGACCATATAAAGGCACATGTAAACAGATACCAACGTTGGAGATACTTACAGCTTATAACCTATACCATGCCCGATACTCCATGGGTTACTATCACTGTCGATAGCCTGGTCTTTGTCCTAACAAACTGAAGGCTCTGTGTTAGAAAACAGATGAGACACGTAACTTGGTTTATAGACACACTGTATATAACTGTGAAGTAGGGTGTGGATTTAAGTTTCTGTATGGCTGTGATTGTCTGTGCCTTCAGTTTTGCTGACATATTCCAGTGGTGGACATAGCGACAGTGATAGTAACCCTTGGAATAACGGGGACGGGTTAACACCAAATCAGACATATATAACACTATTAAATCTGGCCAGCAGATCACATCAGGATTTGTAATTTAAATTATTGAAGTACTTCTCTTCAAACAGAAAATTAGAAACCAAGATAAGATATTAACGCTCTAGAGATATATGAAATAGGTCATATCAGTGTGTACATTGGTAGTAGCGGACACTGTTAATCCCGTGTTTTACTGCCCCTACCAGATAACGGATGGGAGTGGCTGTCTGGTGTGTTTACATTTCTTACAAATAAATCATCAGATATTACATCAGACCTTTAAGTTGTAGTTCTTGTAATTTCACTAACGCAAACTCTCATAAAAAATACAATCTGTGAATATGGATGCTTATATATGTTGGTTCAGATCCATGAAAGCACTAATATACTATTGACATAGCGGTAAGTGTCGCATGAATTATCACACGTTTTGAAAGAACCGCCACAGTCAACGCTATGTTTCAAACTTTTAGGTAATATCGGAAAACCGAGTTGCATCACGCGACCGACATCAGCGATACCCGTATAGATCGGAACATCTCGAGCGGTATCACGTGGTCAATATCGGCAATACCCGTACGGATCGAAATAGATCGGAAGAGTTCGGATACTTCCGAGCTATTTTAAACGAGTGCACGTTAAAAATCAATATTTTAATTTAATTATTTAATAATAAACTTTCCAAAAGTCGGTAAATATCGAAAGTTTAAAACTTAATGAAGCGGAGAAAAATATGTAAAACACTCTAAATATTGTTTTTATGCCAAAAATACAAGTCACAGACCATACAACTTTAATATATATCACAACTGCTCACAATACACATGAGAATAGCATGATGGATGCTGGATATGACATCAGGCACGACCACAATAACGTGATGCCGGATATGGCGTCATACACGACCACTATAATGTGTATCCAAGAGGTATAGAAAAATAAAAAAAATGTTAATAAAATTAAAATAATATTGTGTAGCGTATTAAAAGTGAGATTACCAGAACAATGTGTAATACCCATCAATAATAAAACTGTAACAATGAAATTTAAGCCATTGAAAAAAAGTTATATTACAATAGCGCCCTAAATGTAAAATTGAAAAGAAATGAACTTAAACAAAGAAGTGTTCAAACTCACACTCTGTCACTTAAATACCAATAGCCATAGTGTGATATTTATTTTAACTGATATGTAAAACGTTGTTATCCACATATATTTACATTTACTTGTCACTTCTACTATATAAACTAACCAAGGCAAAGTGAAGTATATGACGTCATAACTGACATCCAAAACATGACCATTATGACGTCACTAATGTTGACGTGGAGACGTGAACTGATCACTGTCACAATGGCTGTTCCATCTTGTAAATGAAATCGTCATTGATAAACGGTTTTCCTGGTTTAGCTTAAACAATGTTAATGCAGAGACCCTAAAATGCGTTGATAATGTATATATAAGAATTAAACTATCTTCCTATGGCATCTATGATCTATATAGATGCCAGAACTTTGCAGACAATCCATAATACGCTAGCGCGCATTATGAAAATTGTCTGCAAAGCTCTGGCATCTATATAGACCATATATGCTATAGGAAGATAGTTTAATGCGTAAATCAAAGAATATTTTAACCATTTTTCTCCAGCCTTTACGGTTATCCTGTCATTCTGATATTTTCCCGCCACGAGAAAACCGCAACTACAAATAATTCCCCACTTATGAAAAAATATTCGGTATGCCAACGTTAATACCACAATCCTTTACAATAATACCATTTTGGTTTCAGAATACAACAGTTTTGTTGACGCCGTGACGTCACAAGGTGATATTGCATGGGTAGCCGTAGACCTGTATTACACTTGTAGAGGTAGTTAAGGCACTATAATTACACAACAATAACATCGTCTCCTCTTGTCTACTGTTAACGTATTCTAGTGGAAGTCAGGCACTTGTAATAAATGTGGCACTAGGATTAAAGCCACCTCATACATCTCTAATACCGCAACCAGAATGATAATTAAGAAAAAAGTAAGATTGTACTAATTAATGTAAATATTGTACCATTCGTACACGATATCAATGTACCGAAAATAAAGGTACAGCTGTATTGTTTGACCAATATGGTATTCATGTATATAACAAGGAGAAGAAGTACGTACAATCTGGTAGGTATGTAACAATCTGGTAGGTATGTAACAATTTGGTAGGTATGTAAAATTCGACATCAGTCCTAACATGTTTCCAACTTAATTCTGATAATGATACTCATAAATGAATACTTCAATGGGACGGAGAACCCGTCGGTATTAGAAAGTGTGTACCTGGACGGAATCTAGCCCAATAGTGTATCATTCCAACCTTCCTGTAGGTAAATGACAAATGATATGTGTAATGGAAATATGGTATAAATATATCAACCACAATAACAGGGTTTCAACTCCACTGTATGAGTTTGGAAAACACAGTATGCATGTGTTCAAGGTTAAGTTATCGAACTTCCCCACGATTACGAAGGTTGATGCAACATATACATGTGTATATAGCATCTATACACTAACCTATCATTTTTTTCAGAAATGACACTTATAATTACCTGATGAATACATGATAATGTGTTGCTATTCATCTGAACGTTAAAATTTTCTTAAAGAAGTCTTGTTTCGGATTTGAATAAAATATAGCAATGATAAAGCATGTATTGTTCCCTCTGTGTTGTAATTAAGGATAAAGCGATGTATTGTTTCATCTGTGTTGTAATTAATGGTAAATCGATGTATTGTTTCCCATGTGTTGTAATTAAGGATAAAGCGATGTATTGTTTCATCTGTGTTGTAATTAATGATAAAGCGATGTATTGTTTCCTCTGTGTTGTAATTAAGGGTTATGATAAAGCAATGCATTGTTTCATCTGTGTTGTAATTGATGATAAAGCGATGTATTGTTTCATCTGTGTTGTAATAAATGATAAAGTAATGTATTGTTCCCTCTGTGTTGTAATTAATGATAAAGCAATGTATTGTTTCCCCTGTGTTGTAATTCATGGTAAAGCGATGTATTGTTTCCTCTGTGTTGTAATTAATGATAAAGCGATGTATTGTTTCCTCTGTGTTGTAATTAAGGGTTATGATAAAGCAATGCATTGTTTCATCTGTGTTGTAATTCATGGTAAAGCGATGTATTGTTTCCTCTGTGTTGTAATTAATGATAAAGCAATGTATTGTTCCATCTGTGTTGTAATTAAGGATAAAGCAATGTATTGTTCCCTCTGTGTTGTAATTAATGATAAAGCAATGTATTGTTTCATCTGTGTTGTAATTTAGGGTAAAGCGATGTATTGTTCCCTCTGTGTTGTAATTCATGGTAAAGCGATGCATTGTTCCATCTGTGTTGTAATTTAGGGTAAAGCAATGTATTGTTCCCTCTGTGTTGTAATTATTGGTAAAGCGATGTATTGTTCCCCCTGTGTTGTAATTAATGATAAAGCGATGTATTGTTTCATCTGTGTTGTAATTAATGATAAAGCAATGTATTGTTCCCTCTGTGTTGTAATTAAGAATAAAGCGATGTATTGTTCCCTCTGTTTTGTAATTAATGATAAAGCAATGTATTGTTCCCTCTGTGTTGTAATTCATGGTAAAGCGATGTATTGTTTCCTCTGTGTTGTAATTAATGATAAAGCAATGTATTGTTCCATCTGTGTTGTAATTAATGATAAAGCAATGTATTGTTCCATCTGTGTTGTAATTAATGATAAAGCAATGTATTGTTCCATCTGTGTTGTAATTTAGGGTAAAGCGATGTATTGTTCCCTCTGTGTTGTAATTAATGATAAAGCGATGTATTGTTTCATCTGTGTTGTAATTAATGATAAAGCAATGTTTTGTTCCCTCTGTGTTGTAATTAAGAATAAAGCGATGTATTGTTCCCTCTGTTTTGTAATTCATGGTAAAACGATGTATTGTTTCATCTGTGTTGTAATTCATTGTAAAGCGATGCATTGTTCCATCTGTGTTGTAATTTAGGGTAAAGCAATGTATTGTTCCCTCTGTGTTGTAATTATTGGTAAAGCGATGTATTGTTCCCCCTGTGTTGTAATTAATGATAAAGCGATGTATTGTTTCATCTGTGTTGTAATTAAGAATAAAGCGATGTATTGTTCCCTCTGTTTTGTAATTAATGATAAAGCAATGTATTGTTCCCTCTGTGTTGTAATTCATGGTAAAGCGATGTATTGTTTCCTCTGTGTTGAAATTAATGATAAAGCAATGTATTGTTCCATCTGTGTTGTAATTAATGATAAAGCAATGTATTGTTCCATCTGTGTTGTAATTAATGATAAAGCAATGTATTGTTCCATCTGTGTTGTAATTTAGGGTAAAGCGATGTATTGTTCCCTCTGTGTTGTAATTAATGATAAAGCGATGTATTGTTTCATCTGTGTTGTAATTAATGATAAAGCAATGTTTTGTTCCCTCTGTGTTGTAATTAAGAATAAAGCGATGTATTGTTCCCTCTGTTTTGTAATTCATGGTAAAGCGATGTATTGTTTCATCTGTGTTGTAATTCATTGTAAAGCGATGCATTGTTCCATCTGTGTTGTAATTTAGGGTAAAGCAATGTATTGTTCCCTCTGTGTTGTAATTATTGGTAAAGCGATGTATTGTTCCCCCTGTGTTGTAATTAATGATAAAGCGATGTATTGTTTCATCTGTGTTGTAATTAAGAATAAAGCGATGTATTGTTCCCTCTGTGTTGTAATTAATGATAAAGCAATGTATTGTTCCCTCTGTGTTGTAATTAAGAATAAAGCGATGTATTGTTCCCTCTGTTTTGTAATTAATGATAAAGCAATGTATTGTTCCCTCTGTGTTGTAATTAATGATAAAACGGTATATTGTTCCCTCTGTTTTGTAATTAATGGTAAAGCGATGTATTGTTCCCTCTGTGTTGTAATTAATGATAAAGCGATGTATTGTTCCCGCTGTGTTTTAATTAAGAATAATGCGATGTATTGTTCCCTCTGTTTTGTAATTAATGATAAAGCAATGCATTGTTTCCTCTGTTTTGTAATTAAGGGTTATGATAAAGCAATGTATTGTTTCATCTGTGTTGTAATTCAGGGTAAAGCGATGTATTGTTCTCTCTGTGTTGTAATTAATGATAAAGCAATGTATTGTTCCATCTGTGTTGTAATTAAGGATAAAGCAATGTATTGTTCACGCTGTGTTGTAATTAATGGTAAATCGATGTATTGTTCCCTCTGTGTTTTAATTAATGATAAAGCAATGTATTGTTTCATCTGTGTTGTAATTTAGGGTAAAGCGATTTATTGTTCCCTCTGTGTTGTAATTCATGGTAAAGCGATGTATTGTTCCCTCTGTGTTGTAATTAAGGATAAAGCAATGTATTGCTCCCTCTGTGTTGTAACTATTGGTAAAGCGATGTATTGTTCCCGCTGTGTTGTAATTAAGGATAAAGCAATGTATTGTTTCATCTGTGTTGTAATTAAGGATAAAGCAATGTATTGTTTCATCTGTGTTGTAATTAATGGTAAATCGATGTATTGTTTCCCATGTGTTGTAATTAAGGGTAAAGCGATGTATTTTTCCCTCTGTGTTGTAATTAAGAATAAAACGATGTATTGTTCCCTCTGTGTTTTAATTAAGGGTTATGATAAAACAATGTATAGATCCATTTGTGTTGTAATTCAGGGTAAAGCGATGTATTGTTCCCTCTGTGTTGTAATTAAGGCTAACGATAAAGCAATGTATTGTTCCTCCGTTTTGTAATTAAGGGTAATAATAAAGCAATTGTAATTAAGGGTAATAATAAAGCAATTGTAATTAAGGGTAATGATAAAGCAATGTATTGTTCCTCTGTTTTGTAATTAATGGTAATTTTAAATCGATGTGTTGTTCCCTCTGTGTTGTAACTAAGGCTATTGATAAAGCAATGTATTGTTCCTCCGTTTTGTAATTATGGGTTATGATAAAGCAAGTGTAATTAAGGGTAATTTTTAAGCAATGTATTGTTCCCTCTGGGCTGTAATTTAGGGTAAGAATAAAGCGATGTATTGTTCCCTCTGTGTTGTAATTAATGATACGTTTGAAGGAGTCCTATGGGCACTGTCCTGAACGTTTCTTAAAATGACATTTAATTTATAATTCTTTAAATGGCCCCTTACGAATTATTAATTTTATCTTAAAATATTCTATGCGATTTTACAATCGACATGGAAAATGATCGAGTGTCGGCTAATTAGCCCTATTGGGAGTGGCATTACAAGGTTAATTAATTAATGAATTACTTAAATCAATTAATTCATTCCTCCATGCATTCTTTCATGTTATATCATTATATCGTACATTATCAAAATATTAATATAATGTTAACAACCGCGTACTAAATCAATTAATTCATTCTTCTATGCATTTCTTCATTTTACATCATGTTCTCGTTAAATATTAACTATTTTGTCATGTTTCGTCGTACATAACATATCCTAAGTAGAACCAGGGGTCCCTTGACATGACAGTCTTTGTTCCCGGTATGTAGAGTTGTACGTCGATATCGATAGGGTGTTTCTTCCTCTCCTCCGTCGTAAACATAGAGTAAAGAATATGTTGTTCTACATTCATCAGACTCTCATTCAGATAGCGCATCACTGCCGACTTATATTGTTTACCAAACCGCACGAGGACGTCAGGCTTGCCCAGAAAAAGGCCGCCTCCGATCCAGTTTAGATTTCCATAGATTATTGTCTTTGCTCGTATGTCGGAAAGTTTGGAGTTATAAACACGTGTTACACCCACTTTAGTGGAATCAAAGTCACTGGGAACCTCCAGCCAGAATGTTTTATTCCTAGTCACAATTTCCCTGAAGTAGCCCACATCTAACCAGCAGTAATAGTCTGTGGAGAAGTAGCTATGCTCTATAGCATCCACTACAACAGGTAGTTTGGAATGTGTGAGCGAGGTGTAGGCCGGGATATACGTATTGGGGTAATGTTTCGGATAGCCTGGTGCAGAATAAATTTTGGCAATCTGTGGCATAATTTGGAAACTCCACAGTGTGTTTCGTTCTATGACGACTACTTTTGTACTATGCGTGTAGTTGTTACGTATATCCCTAAATAACGCCGCGAATGGTTGGCTGTCTGTGTAGAGTATAACCGGGTTCTTCACCCTCCCCAACACCCGCAGCCAGTCCTGGTATTTCTGTGGTGTCCGCACATTGGCCACAGATCCTTTGGGGAAATTGCCAATGTTAAAGTATCCGGTAACGATAGTCAAACTTTTATTTGTACCGGCCAGACTTCGGATAAAGTCTTGCGTAGCGTCCTGTAAAATAACATTATACATGTTAAACCTTAACGTTGTATGGCGGATGGTACGTATGATCTATTACATAATGTATATGTTTGAGCAATTCTGGAGAATTTGTTACTGTCATTAATGTTATGGATCTTTAAAATTGTTCCACGAGTATTCATATATTCTCGTTATTTCATTTTTTTATAATAATGATTAAACTGTATTGGACAAGTCATATTGTCAATTGTATAATGTTATCACGTGATCTAATATCTTGTGTATTTCACTTTGATATTATGACTGTACCCTTACGATATAAATAATGACATGGTATCACGATATTTGAATTTTAAAATAAAACATTATCTTATCGACATTTTAAAATAAATGATATTTTTTATTAAACAAAAAAAAAAACCAAAAAAACAATGAAAAGTTTGGGCTTCTTATTTTATTTCACATACCTAAATTAATTGCATCCCGAAAAAACCCCAAGAAACATAACACTATGCCCTATATGGCATGAGGTACCGATTGCGCAGACAACAAAAGCTACACAAATAGTTTTATATGAATTGAAGTGTTAATTAGTCATATATACCCACGATTGAACATCCATTATTGTTCATTTGATAAATATTGTTTATACTATGACGGTGGTGGGTCATCTTAAGCTATGCTATCAAAGTTATATTATAATGTATTAATTTCACAAAATGTAAAGGGATTCGTCTCATAATTACATTTTGTGTGTTGAAGTTAGGAAATCATAGAGAACAACTGCCGTCTGTATTACATATAGAAATCATAGAGAACAGCTGCCGTCTGTGTTACATAGAAATCATAGAGAACAACTGCCGTCTGAATTACATAGACATCATAGAGAGCAACTGCTGTCTATATTACATAGAAATCATAGAGAACAACTGCTGTCTGTATTACATACACATCATAGAGAAAAACTGCCGTCTGTATTACATAGAAATCATAGAGAACAACTGCTGTCTGTATTACATAGACATCATAGAGAACAGCTGCCGTCTGTATTAAATAGACATCATAGAGAACAGCTGCCGTCTGTATTAAATAGAAATCATAGAGAACAGCTGCTGTCTGTATTACATTGACATCATAGAGAACAACTGCCGTTTGTATTACATAGACATCATAGAGAACAACTGCCGTCTGTATTACATAGAAATCATAGAGAACAACTGCCGTCTGTATTACTTAGACATCATAGAGAACAGCTGCCGTCTGTATTAAATAGAAATCATAGAGAACAGCTGCTGTCTGTATTACATTGACATCATAGAGAACAACTGCCGTTTGTATTACATAGACATCATAGAGAACAACTGCCGTCTGTATTACATAGAAATCATAGAGAACAACTGCCGTCTGTATTACTTAGACATCATAGAGAACAACTGCCGTCTGTATTGCATAGACATCATAGAGAACAGCTGCTGTCCGGATTAAATAGAAATCATAGGGAACAACTGCTGTTTGAATTACATAGACATCAAAAAGAACAGCTGCTGTCTGGATTAAATAGAAATCATAGGGAACAACTGCTGTTTGTATTACATAGACATCATAGAGAACAGCTGCCGTCTGTATTACATAGACATCATAGAGAACAACTACCGTCTGTATTACATAGACATCATAGAGAACAGCTGCCGTCTGTATTATATAGAAATCATAGAGAACAACTGCCATCTGTATTACATAGACATCATAGAGAACAATTGCTGTCTGTATTACATAGAAATCATATAAAACAGCTGCTGTCTGTATTACATAGACATCATAGAGAACAATTGCCGTCTGTATTACATAGACATCATAGAGAACAGCTGCCGTCTGTATTACATAGACATCATAGAGAACAGCTGCTGTCTGTATTACATAGACATCATAGAGAACAACTGCCGTCTGTATTACATAGACATCATAGAGAACAACTGCCGTCTGTATTACATAGACATCATAGAGAACAGCTGCTGTCTGTATTACATAGACATCATAGAGAACAATTGCCGTCTGTATTACATAGACATCATAGAGAACAACTGCCGTCTGTATTACATAGACATCATAGAGAACAGCTGCCGTCTGTATTACATAGACATCATAGAGAACAACTGCCGTCTGTATTACATAGACATCATAGAGAACAACTGCCGTCTGTATTACATAGACATCATAGAGAACAACTGCTGTCTGTATTACATAGACATCATAGAGAACAACTGCCGTCTGTATTACATAGACATCATAGAGAACAACTGCCGTCTGTATTACATAGAAATCATAGAGAACAGCTGCCGTCTGTATTACATAGACATCATAGAGAACAGCTGCCGTCTGTATTACATAGACATCATAGAGAACAGCTGCCGTCTGTATTACATAGACATCATAGAGAACAGCTGCCGTCTGTATTACATAGACATCATAGAGAACAGCTGCCGTCTGTATTACATAGACATCATAGAGAACAGCTGCCGTCTGTATTACATAGACATCATAGAGAACAACTGCCGTCTGTATTACATAGACATCATAGAGAACAACTGCCGTCTGTATTACATAGACATCATAGAGAGAACAATCTGCCGTCTGTATTACATAGACATCATAGAGAACAACTGCCGTCTGTATTACATAGACATCATAGAGAACAACTGCCGTCTGTATTACATAGACATCATAGAGAACAACTGCTGTCTGTATTACATAGACATCATAGAGAACAACTGCTGTCTGTATTACATAGACATCATAGAGAACAACTTCTGTCTGTATAACATAGACATCATAGAGAACAACTGCCGTTTGTATTACATAGACATCATAGAGAACAGCTGCTGTCTGTATTACATAGACATCATAGAGAACAACTGCCGTCTGTATTACATAGACATCATAGAGAACAACTGCTGTCTGTATTACATAGACATCATAGAGAACAGCTGCTGTCTGTATTACATAGAAATCATAGAGAACAACTGCTGTCTGTATTACATAGACATCATAGAGAACAACTGCTGTCTGTATTACATAGACATCATAGAGAACAACTGCCGTCTGTATTACATAGTCATCATAGAGAACAGCTGCCGTCTGTATTACATAGACATCATTGAAAACAGCTGCTGTCTGTATTACATAAATCATAGAGTACTGCGTCTGTATTACATAGACATCATAGAGAACAACTGCAGTCTGTATTACATAGACACCATAGAGAACAACTCCCGTCTGTATTACATAGAGAACAACTGCCGTCTGTATTACATCATCATAGAGAACAGCTGTTGTCTGTATTACATAGACATCATAGAGAACAACTGCCGTCTGTATTACATAGAAATCATAGAGAACAACTGCGGTCTGTATTACATAGACATCATAGAAAACAGCTGCTGTCTGTATTACATAGACACCATAGAGAACAACTGCCGTCTGTATTACATAGACATCATAGAGAACAACTGCTGTCTGTATTACATAGACATCATAGAGAACAACTGCTGTCTGTATTACATAGACATCATAGAGAACAACTGCCGTCTGTATTACATAGACATCATAGAGAACAACTGCTGTCTGTATTACATAGACATCATAGAGAACAACTGCCGTGTATATTACATAGACATCATAGAGAACAACTGCTGTCTGTATTACATAGAAATCATAGAGAACAACTGCTGTCTGTATTACATAGACATCATAGAGAACAACTGCCGTCTGTATTACATAGAAATCATAGAGAACAACTGCTGTCTGTATTACTTAGAAATCATAAAGAACAACTGCCGTCTATATTACATAGACATCATAGAGAACAACTGCTGTTTGTATTACATAGACATCAAAAAGAACAGCTGCTGTCTGTATTACATAGAAATCATAGAGAACAACTGCCGTCTGTATTACATAGAAATCATAGAGAACAGCTGCTGTCTGTATTACATAGAAATCATAGAGAACAACTGCCGTCTGTATTACATAGAAATCATAGAGAACAACTGCCGTCTGTATTACATAGAAATCATAGAGAACAACTGCCGTCTGTATTACATAGACATCATAGAGAACAACTGCTGTCTGTATTACATAGACATCATAGAGAACAACTGCCGTCTGTATTACATAGACATCATAGAGAACAACTGCCGTCTGTATTACATAGACATCATAGAGAATAACTGCCGTCTGTATTACATAGAAATCATAGAGAACAACTGCTGTCTGTATTACTTAGAAATCATAAAGAACAACTGCCGTCTATATTACATAGACATCATAGAGAACAACTGCTGTTTGTATTACATAGACATCATAGAGAACAACTGCTGTCTGTATTACATAGACATCAAAAAGAACAGCTGCTGTCTGTATTACATAGACATCATAGAGAACAACTGCTGTCTGTATTACATAGTCATCATAGAGAACAACTGCCGTCTGTATTACATAGACATCATAGAGAACAGCTGCCGTCTGTATTACATAGACATCATAGAGAACAACTGCCGTCTGTATTACATAGACATCATAGAGCGGACATCATAGAGAACAACTGCTGTCTGTATTACATAGACATCATAGAGAACAACTGCCGTCTGTATTACATAGACATCATAGAGAACAACTGCTGTCTGTATTACATAGACATCATAGAGAACAACTGCCGTTTGTATTACATAGACATCATAGAGAACAGCTGCTGTCTGTATTACATAGACATCATAGAGAACAACTGCCGTCTGTATTACATAGACATCATAGAGAACAACTGCCGTCTGTATTACATAGACATCATAGAGAACAACTGCTGTCTGTATTACATAGACATCATAGAGAACAGCTGCCGTCTGTATTACATAGACATCATAGAGAACAACTGCTGTCTGTATTACATAGACATCATAGAGAACAACTGCCGTTTCATAGAGAACAACTGCCGTTTGTATTACATAGACATCATAGAGAACAGCTGCTGTCTGTATTACATAGACATCATAGAGAACAGCTGCCGTCTGTATTACATAGACATCATAGAGAACAACTGCCGTTTGTATTACATAGACATCATAGAGAACAGCTGCTGTCTGTATTACATAGACATCATAGAGAACAGCTGCTGTCTGTATTACATAGACATCATAGAGAACAGCTGTTGTCTGTATTACATAGACATCATAGAGAACAGCTGCCGTCTGTATTACATAGAAATCATAGAGAACAACTGCTGTCTGTATTACATAGACATCATAGAGAACAGCTGCCATCTGTATTACATAGACATCATAGAGAACAACTGCTGTCTGTATTACATAGAAATCATATAGAACAGCTGCTGTCTGTATTACATAGACATCATAGAGAACAACTGCTGTTTGTATTACATAGACATCATAGAGAACAGCTGCCGTCTGTATTAAATAGAAATCATAGAGAACAGCTGCTGTCTGTATTACATTGACATCATAGAGAACAACTGCCGTTTGTATTACATAGTCATCATAGAGAACAACTGCCGTCTGTATTACATAGACATCATAGAGAACAACTGCCGTTTGTATTACATAGACATCATAGAGAACAACTGCCGTCTGTATTACATAGACATCATAGAGAACAGCTGCCGTCTGTATTACATAGACATCATAGAGAACAACTACCGTTTGTATTACATAGTCATCATAGAGAACAACTGCCGTCTGTATTACATAGACATCATAGAGAACTGCCGTCTGTATTACATAGACATCATAGAGAACAGCTGCAGTCTGTATTACATAGAAATCATAGAGAACAACTGCCATCTGTATTACATAGACATCATAGAGAACAACTGCTGTCTGTATTACATAGAAATCATATAGAACAGCTGCTGTCTGTATTACATAGACATCATAGAGAACAACTGCCATCTGTATTACATAGACATCATAGAGAACAACTGCCGTCTGTATTACATAGTCATCATAGAGAACAGCTGCCGTCTGTATTACATAGACATCATTGAAAACAGCTGCTGTCTGTATTACATAAAATGTAGACATCATAGAGAACAACTGCCGTCTGTATTACATAGACATCATAGAGAACAACTGCCGTCTGTATTACATAGACATCATGTTGGAATTATCAGAATATCCTTTTCCGTGATAAGTCATTATAAACTACAATTGTCACAAATCGTTTACTTTCATCAAAATAATACTTACATCTTGACCAGTTATAGTTTTCAACAGAAAGGGCAACTGTTTTGTGGGGAAGAATTTCTGAAAGACAATTGAATAAGTGCATTAGGTCACAGAGAAATCGTATAACTCTACACCAGTTACTACAAAAACCAAGTAGTTCGTAAGTAGTTATAATGAATTATATATCAGTAAACAAATAAATAGGCAAATACAGCACTTGTAAATGTGTACTTATCACAATAATCATATAATCTAACATAACCAACTGAGGTCAAAAATGTAACGAAAGGTATCATCTAAAGAAAGATGTTTTATGGCCAGATAATATATGCCGATACATATTTCTCTCATACCTACTTGATGGTTTCATGCAATACACTCGTGTCACATGAGGCTCTGTATTACATGACTAACCCTGCAATACAGCTTTGTAACGTCACGGCGTCAACAGAATTTACTTTTATAATTTCTTTATATGATATTGTTTTCTTCATACGACACAACATTCCACAGTAAAGTCAAAACTAACATTAAGATATCAGCATTACATATTCAACATAATACTACATTTAATGCTCAATAAAACAGTGCCAATCTCACTGTCCACCAATGAACAGGATAATCAATTGTTACAATAAACTTTATAGTAGTAGAGTATTTATTGTAAGGTCATAAATATGGTATTCCGCCATTTTGAAAAAAAAATCGAAAAAATGCGACTGCAAGTCAATTTCTCCATACATGCAAACTGTGTGACATTTTCAGCAAAATTCACGTTGTTTGTTTCTTTATTAGTAAAACCAAAATATATTTTGAAATAAAAATGTTAAAATCATTTAAAAACGTTCACCCATTATTGCACTTGTAATCTAGAACAAAGTGATTCAGTGGCCACATGCATCATTGGTATGTGTTTAATAAATGTCCTTGGATCGACCTGCCAACATACCAGACAGGCTAGTGATACCTAAACAAGGATGGGATATTACCCGTAAAAACATTGGCGTGTCCAATTGCATTCTAAACAAATCCCATAATAGGAATATGTTTATCTTTAAGAGTGTGAATGAGAAGTCTGTGCGATTAACTAATATTTAATACATATAGTGTGATATGCAAGGACATTTGGAAGCCATTTACACTGGGTTTCTTTGCCCGACTATTTATTTCCATAATATTTCAGAACATTTCATCATTTCGCTCCCTCAGCTACAGTGGTCCAGATAGCTATATAGAGCACAACATGCGTGAAAACCTTAAATCAAGTTTACTTCATACTTCACTGAATAGATCAATAGATCTGATCCGATGAGTTCAGGTATCTATTGAAGTAACTGTTTGTAAAATTACAAAATTCCTTAGCCTTAAAAATAAAGATAAACTAAAAAAAACCATATAATTATATATAAAAAAAGAAATAAAATAAAATTGATCGCCCTTAAAATGACACACACCACTAGTTGAAGTTTAATCCCAGGTATTTAGGAATTTGATAGAAGCAGCTTTCTCTTATAATATTAATTAACTGTAAACCGCACCATAAGGCAATATTCAGTAATTAAAGAGTACAATAAGATTTATCATTGGTATATAGTACACGAACATAATTAAAGATAACTTACTTTAAGATTCCTCATTTCGGTTACACGAACGCATACATACACACATGACGTTTGTTAAAATTTCACAAATAAAAAGGACCGCTCAATTAAGAACTTGTTAGTATTAATCCCCATTCATACCTGCGGTTTTAGGCGAGTTTCTTGTATGTAGATGAGAAGGAAAATCGCAACAAGTATGAAACAAATGTAGATGAGCCAGGGTTGTGTTTTCATGTCTGCCACTGGCTGACACCAATCTGTACAAGATAAAGAAATAAATTTAACGTTTGAAATAAACAAAACCTGGAAAATAGGCATTTTGGCAAATTAATCATTGTAAGAATATAAAAGATAAGCCATGTCACACCAAAATAGTGAAAAACTAAAGTGGTTAGAGAATACAAGATTTAAAACAATTCCAAAATAAAGCTGATAGATTCATTATCTTTGTAGACAAATAACTTATCTCTTGATACGTGTATGTTCTCTTGTCTATTTATTTTTTTAGTTTGACGATTCAGAATGAAAACCAAATGATATTTTACCATTGCAGATGTCACTGATACATTTGTATGCTTTACCAAAATATTTGCAAGATTTGGAGACAAAAATCTAGTAAGATTTTGCCTGGAAATGGGTTATTGCATATTTGAGCACATTTTACGCTCTCCGTGATTACATTTCATATTTTGTTTGTTTCCTGTGTTTCAAACATAATGAGCTGTATGATAATGCAGAATTTATAAACAATTGCATTACAGACTCAGATTACCAGGGATAAACCAGTTTTTCCCACACGCCGTATTTGTGTACACGAACTGACTGATGGTTCAAACATTTCCAATCCACAAAACGATTTGGACACTCCAAGGAAAACGAGAAGAGACTGACGTATTCTTATTGAGAATTCCACGTATTTTGTATTTGCTAATTATTAGTTGAAACAATGATTGATGGATTCGTGTGTGTGCATGATATTGATTCCGCGATAGAATGGAGAAGTCGTTATGTCCTACATGACGGAAGGTTATACATTCTACTGATATGTTAGGTCTATAATGCAGCAGGTGGTTTATGATAATCCCACTTCAGATATAAACCCTCGTGTCCTAACATAAGGAGTCGCGTCAGGTACGATAACATTAAAACAAACAAAACAGAGATTACAAAGTATAAACCTCCTAAGATTGACTACGTTCATCAGGACACGCCTTATCCGCACAGATCCTGGTCACCCACCCACGGCAGCATTCTGATTACATAATAAGGAGGAGTTTTTTTACAGTACAAATAGTTTAGTCTCCCAGCTGAAAAGTGATATGTATATGTTTATCTGTACATCTATGTTTTGATAAGAGTGTCAGTGTTTGGGAGCCCTGGTGTCACCTCCCCTAACAATACTGTTCTTACTACGGAGTGCTATAGCTCAACATACGTAAATGTATATTAAAGATGCTCCACCGCTGACAAACAGATTTTTTCACTATCAAAAACAGCAGCAGTCAATTTAGTATTTTTCTTCGGTTACAAAAGTTACTTACTTTAAACCATCACTACCATTGAAAAGTTTTATTTTACTTCAAGATAAAAATATCAAAAATAATCATTTGCATCCCGAAAAAAATCTGTGGCACTATGTCCTATATATGGAATGCAGTATTGATTGCGCATGCACCGAAAACAAAACAAATTATTTTAAATTACTTTTTGTGTTAATTAGACATATATGTACACGATTAAACACCAATTATTGCTCAAATGATGGGTATTATTTATGCTCTGTCGGCGGTGGAGCATCCTTAATATAATTATTACTTAGATTATTCATAATGATTTCAAAGTTATTGAAGGATTACAGTTAATAGAAGACAGAGAAAAAGGTAAAATCTTGAAAGGATCAACACGTACATTTAAAGGGACATTTTTTTTTATAAATGTTGAAAAAGAAATACTTAATGTTTTGCTAATAATAATAACAATAATTTGGGATTAATTGATTTTGATCGAATGTTTGAAGTAAAGAGAATGAATATGTGTGTAAACAACCAAAAATTAACACAAAAAGATGCTTACACACACAACCTCCCCAAAAAACAACAAACTAAAATCACACACCATCAAACCGAAAAGGACTCAAATCATGCATATCAAACGCTTCAAAATATACAACATACAAAGAGGTAATTGGCATATTTCAATAACTGCTCACAAGTGTGCTTCCAATTTATCCAGATTTTATCAAAGGAGGTGTTGCATATAGATACATCCATATTTGATTGACAGTGTTTTCACATCATACTTTTAATACAAAAACTCATTGAAACCTTACATATTTATGTTTTTCCCTCGATACAGAAAATATGTATAACCTCATATAAAGATTAAAATATAATTGCGTGTTATTGAAAAAATTCAGTCTCACCAAAGCATATTGTTTCCAATTTAAAATGAGGTAAGTATTCTGTATGTTACTGATGAGAGTGTTTGATTGTTTTTACATCAGATTAACAGCCAATGTCATTTGGTCAGGTGGGGGTAGTGGGGTAAAACGGTACCCGACAAGTACTCAACTGAAATACTGTGTTTATAAGAACTTTTAAATTAATATTTTTTATTGTTTTAAATCTAAGAGTTACAGAGATCCTAATCGAACTTCTCGTATGTGCGTGACTGATAATGGTTACAGGGAGAGCCTAGCTACATTGGATATTAATTCTAGAAAAACCTAAAGTCAGTTAAATTCAGTTTCAGTTTTTCTTTGCTTGTAATGTGTATTTTCATTGGCTTAAAAAATTCAAATCAGTCCCAAAATCCGTAGCTATTTGTACGCGTCGGCTCTGATGAGCTGACAGACTTGCGTAATGATTTCAAAGGAAAAACAGTCCCTCAGTAAATGCTATTTGAATAGATTATACAAAGTAGATGTATGATGGAGAGATAACACATAATGTGTACTATCATCATAAACTGCATTTTGGGCATTTACATGTAAGACGACTTGTGTTTAGGACGATTTGGTTAGGACGACTTGTGTTTAGGACGATTTGTTTAGGATGATTTGTTTAGGACGTTTTGGTTAGGACAATTTGGTTCGGACGACTTGTTTAGAACGATTTGTTTAGGACGTCTTATTTAGGACGTCTTATTTAGGACGATTTGGTTCGGACGACTTGTTAAGAACGATTTGTTTAGGACGTCTTATTTAGGACGTCTTATTTAGGACGATTTGTTTAGGACGATTTGTTTAGGATGATTTGTTTAGGATAATTTGTTTAGGACGATTTGTTTAAGACGTCTTGTTTAGGACGATTTGTTTAGGACGATTTGTTTAGGACGTCTTGTTTAGGACGATTTGTTTAGGACGATTTGTTTAGGACGATTTGTTTAGGACGATTTGTTTAGGACGATTTGTTTAGGACGTCTTATTTAGGACGATTTGTTTTGGACGATTTATTAAGACGATTTTGTTAAGACGATTTGTTTAGGACGATTTGTTTAGGACGATTTGTTTAGGACGTCTTGTTTAGGACGATTTGTTTAGGACGATTTGTTTAGGACGTCTTGTTTAGGACGATTTGTTTTGGACGATTTATTAAGACGATTTGGTAAGACGATTTGGTTAGGACGATTTGGTTAGGATGATTTGTTTCTCGACTGAATTATCATGGAGCTATTTAGTTATGCTTGAAGCAAACACAACGGTGTATGTTCATGATTTCTTATCATCCCCGGAATGCGCTGTATGAAAGTAGCACATAATGTATGCCATCTTTTATGACTCTGTACACGTTCCGGAGATGACCTATATATAAGTGTTACAATGGTGATGTCTGTCTACACGTTTAATACTTGACATGTAAACAAAGTAAATCGAAAGGTAGTTCAAGTGGTTAAAGATAATGACACAACAACCTTCAGACAGAATGACTGTATTACCTGTGGTGTTTAGGGTGTTTCCTTTTATTTTGATGATCAATCATCCACGGATATCAATAATAACTATCACATATTATCTGTTTAGTAAAGATCGACAAAACGGATAGCCTCCAAGATACTCCAAAATGTGGCAATTGACAAACATATTGTTAAACTGTTTTATAGTGGTTATTGTGTTCAGATAAAAGCAGTACGTATTTCATATTTAGCGTCTCTCAACATACTCCTTATTACAACAATTCCCAATAAATGACACTGTTAAGTATATTCACATTTTGTCATTGCATTTTATGCAATTATTCGTGTTACATTTGAATGGGCGTTTGAGCTTTATCTAGTAGTGGTTTACTTGGTCTCAGTGATGAAGAGTCCATAGGAGACTGTAGTTAGTCCTCTCCAGGCTTTATCTAGTAGTGGTTTACTTGGTCTCAGTGATGAGGAGTCCATAGGAGACTGTAGTTATTCCTCTCCAGGCTTTATCTAGTAGTGGTTTACTTTGTCTCAGTGATGAGGAGTCCATAGGAGACTGTAGTTAGTCCTCTCCAGGCTTTATCTAGTAGTGGTTTACTTGGTCTCAGTAATGAGGAGTCCAAAGGAGACTGTAGTTATTCCTCTCCAGGCTTTATCTAGTAGTGGTTTACTTGGTCTCAGTGATGAGGAGTCCATAGGAGACTGTAGTTAGTCCTCTCCAGGCTTTATCTAGTAGTGGTTTACTTGGTCTCAGTGATGATGAGTCTGAGTGAGACTGTAGTTAGTCCTCTCAAGGCTTTATCTAGTAGTGGTTACCTGGTCTCAGTGATGAGGAGTCCATAGGAGACTGTAGTAAGTCCTCTCAAGGTTTTATCTAGTACTGGTTTACTTGGTCTCAGTGATGAGGAGTCCATAGGAGACTGTAGTTAGTCCTCTCCAGGCTTTATCTAGTACTGGTTTACTTGGTCTCAGTGATGAGGAGTCCATAGGAGACTGTAGTTAGTCCTCTCCAGGCTTTATCTAGTACTGGTTTACTTGGTCTCAGTGATGAGGAGTCCATAGGAGACTGTAGTTAGTCCTCTCCAGGCTTTATCTAGTAGTGCTTTACTTGGTCTCAGTGATGAAGAGTCCATAGGAGACTGTAGTAAGTCCTCTCCAGGCTTTATCTAGTAGTGGTTTACTTGGTCTCAGTGATGATGAGTCTGAGTGACACTGTAGTTAGTCCTCTCTAGGCTTTATCTAGTAGTGGTTTACTTGGTCTCAGTGATGAGGAGTCCATATGAGACTGTAGTTAGTCCTCTCCAGGCTTTATCTAGTACTGGTTTACTTGGTCTCAGTAATGAGGAGTCCATAGGAGACTGTAGTTATTCCTCTCCAGGCTTTATCTAGTACTGGTTTACTTGGTCTCAGTGATGAGGAGTCCATAGGAGACTGTAGTAAGTCCTCTCAAGGTTTTATCTAGTAGTGGTTTACTTGGTCTCAGTGATGAGGAGTCCATAGGAGACTGTAGTTAGTCCTCTCCAGGCTTTATCTAGTAGTGCTTTACTTGGTCTCAGTGATGAAGAGTCCATAGGAGACTGTAGTAAGTCCTCTCAAGGTTTTATCTAGTACTGGTTTACTTGGTCTCAGTGATGATGAGTCTGAGTGACACTGTAGTTAGTCCTCTCCAGGCTTTATCTAGTAGTGGTTTACTTGGTCTCAGTGATGAAGAGTCCATAGGAGACTGTAGTAAGTCCTCTCCAGGTTTTATCTAGTAGTGGTTTACTTGGTCTCAGTGATGAGGAGTCCATAGGAGACTGTAGTTAGTCCTCTCTAGGCTTTATCTAGTAGTGCTTTACTTGGTCTCAGTGATGATGAGTCTGAGTGACACTGTAGTTAGTCCTCTCAAGGCTTTATCTAGTAGTGGTTTACTTGGTCTCAGTGATGATGAGTCTGAGTGACACTGTAGTTAGTCCTCTCAAGGCTTTATCTAGTAGTGGTTTACTTGGTCTCAGTGATGAAGAGTCCATAGGAGACTGTAGTAAGTCCTCTCCAGGTTTTATCTTGTAGTGGTTTACTTGGTCTCAGTGATGAGGAGTCCATAGGAGACTGTAGTTAGTCCTCTCCAGGTTTTATCTAGTAGTGGTTTACTTGGTCTCAGTGATGAGGAGTCCATAGGAGACTGTAGTAAGTCCTCTCCAGGTTTTATCTAGTAGTGGTTTACTTGGTCTCAGTGATGAAGAGTCCATAGGAGACTGTAGTTAGTCCTCTCCAGGTTTTATCTAGTAGTGGTTTACTTGGTCTCAGTAATGAGGAGTCCATAGGAGACTGTAGTAAGTCCTCTCCAGGTTTTATCTAGTAGTGGTTTACTTGGTCTCAGTGATGAAGAGTCCATAGGAGACTGTAGTTAGTCCTCTCCAGGTTTTATCTAGTAGTGGTTTACTTGGTCTCAGTAATGAGGAGTCCATAGGAGACTGTAGTAAGTCCTCTCCAGGTTTTATCTAGTAGTGGTTTACTTGGTCTCAGTGATGAAGAGTCCATAGGAGACTGTAGTTATTCCTCTCCAGGCTTTATCTAGTAGTGGTTTACTTGGTCTCAGTGATGATGAGTCTGAGTGACACTGTAGTTAGTCCTCTCCAGGCTTTATCTAGTAGTGGTTTACTTGGTCTCAGTGATGAAGAGTCCATAGGAGACTGTAGTTAGTCCTCTCCAGGCTTTATCTAGTAGTGGTTTACTTGGTCTCAGTGATGATGAGTCTGAGTGACACTGTAGTTAGTCCTCTCCAGGCTTTATCTAGTAGTGGTTTACTTGGTCTCAGTGATGATGAGTCTGAGTGACACTGTAGTTAGTCCTCTCAAGGCTTTATCTAGTAGTGGTTTACTTGGTCTCAGTGATGATGAGTCTGAGTGACACTGTAGTTAGTCCTCTCAAGGCTTTATCTAGTAGTGGTTTACTTGGTCTCAGTGATGAGGAGTCCATAGGAGACTGTAGTTAGTCCTCTCTAGGCTTTATCTAGTAGTGGTTTACTTGGTCTCAGTGATGAGGAGTCCATAGGAGACTGTAGTTATTCCTCTCCAGGCTTTATCTAGTAGTGGTTTACTTGGTCTCAGTGATGATGAGTCTGAGTGACACTGTAGTTAGTCCTCTCAAGGCTTTATCTAGTAGTGGTTTACTTGGTCTCAGTAATGAGGAGTCCATAGGAGACTGTAGTTAGTCCTCTCTAGGCTTTATCTAGTAGTGGTTTACTTGGTCTCAGTGATGAGGAGTCCATTAGGAGACTGTAGTAAGTCCTCTCCAGGTTTTATCTAGTAGTGGTTTACTTGGTCTCAGTGATGATGAGTCTGAGTGACACTGTAGTTAGTCCTCTCCAGGCTTTATCTAGTAGTGGTTTACTTGGTCTCAGTGATGATGAGTCTGAGTGACACTGTAGTTAGTCCTCTCAAGGCTTTATCTAGTAGTGGTTTACTTGGTCTCAGTGATGAGGAGTCCATAGGAGACTGTAGTTAGTCCTCTCTAGGCTTTATCTAGTAGTGGTTTACTTGGTCTCAGTGATGAGGAGTCCATAGGAGACTGTAGTTATTCCTCTCCAGGCTTTATCTAGTAGTGGTTTACTTGGTCTCAGTGATGATGAGTCTGAGTGACACTGTAGTTAGTCCTCTCAAGGCTTTATCTAGTAGTGGTTTACTTGGTCTCAGTAATGAGGAGTCCATAGGAGACTGTAGTTAGTCCTCTCTAGGCTTTATCTAGTAGTGGTTTACTTGGTCTCAGTGATGAGGAGTCCATAGGAGACTGTAGTTAGTCCTCTCCAGGCTTTATCTAGTAGTGGTTTACTTGGTCTCAGTGATGAGGAGTCCATAGGAGACTGTAGTTAGTCCTCTCCAGGCTTTATCTAGTAGTGGTTTACTTGGTCTCAGTGATGATGAGTCCATAGGAGACTGTAGTTAGTCCTCTCAAGGCTTTATCTAGTAGTGGTTTACTTGGTCTCAGTGATGAGGAGTCCATAGGAGACTGTAGTTAGTCCTCTCCAGGTTTTATCTAGTAGTGGTTTACTTGGTCTCAGTGATGAAGAGTCCATAGAAGACTGTAGTTAGTCCTCTCCAGGCTTTATCTAGTAGTGGTTTACTTGGTCTCAGTGATGATGAGTCTGAGTGACACTGTAGTTAGTCCTCTCTAGGCTTTATCTAGTAGTGGTTTACTTGGTCTCAGTGATGAGGAGTCCATAGGAGACTGTAGTAAGTCCTCTCCACGCTTTATCTAGTAGTGGTTTACTTGGTCTCAGTGATGAGGAGTCCATGCATAGGAGACTGTAGTAAGTCATGTCAAGGTTTTATCGTATTGGTGCCTGGCGACTAGGCTGGTTTGTTCCGGATTGTTAAGTTGCCAGTCGCTGTGTTCGACTTTCACGACTGTCACGTTCTGTTTAATGTAAATCTGTCGATTTAATCAATTATTACTTAACTAACTTCATGTTTTGTAGGTGACCTGTAGTGAATTGTCAATAAATATTTGAATCCTGGCTAAGTAATATAACATATGGTTCAAAAAACAATTACAGAACTCGTTCAGATCACTACGATGGCTGATAGCGGAATGGACATACATGTACAAACTATTTGTTGTTTTGTACAGCTTTGGTTCAGTAAGACATACAATGCTCGCTAACCTTTTTTGCATTTAAAAGAAAAACTGTATTTCAAGTACAAATGAAGCCACTAGTAACATATTGTTCACATTAAGGAAAACATTTACATTTAAATTTACATATTTAATGTCCTTCAAGGTCATGTTAACAAGTACATTTGAAAATAAACGAAGTAGATAAAAGATGCTGACCTCTCCAAGTTACCATTACGCTGAGTAATTCAAAGATAACAAGACCACATTATGCTTTCTTTTAACATTTCAATTCATTATCGCATTCGATAAAATTGCATAAATATAATAACTTATATTTACAGTAATGCCCTAAAATAAAGATAAATATGATTCTGATATAAAAGAAATCCATAGACATGTTCATATCTACTTCAAAACAGTTATGATAAGTAGTTTGAACTCTGATTATATTATATACGTGTATAAAATAAACAACGCATCTGTTACTCTACTTATTTCCATCCATATGACTATTTTTGATCAGATAAAATACTAAATGAAAGCATATTCTGGCCGCATTTATATCAACTGCAATTATTTTTAATGGTACGTTTTGACATGATCTTGAAGAAGAAAAAAAATGTACATATTTCTTAATTTTTTTCTTAATGTACAAAACACTGTTACTTATTGCTTTATTCGTTATCTGAATTAGGTTATTCCTTAAAAAATCCGATAACATTTTTTGTAAAAATAAAATAAATAAATAAATAAGAATAATAATAATAAATACCCAGAGATAAACCAGATTGTTAACTCGTGTAAAAAAAACAACTACACAGACGTACTTTTTATCCATTCCGCTATCGGCCATCTCAGTGTACATATTAATTACGTCAATGACAAAATTCCTTTTTAAAGTTCCTATGTTAGTTGCAAATCCTTATGTTTTTCGGCATCAGTGGCACTACAGTTTGTCTTACATCATATGGAGTATAAGTAATATTTACTAGGGATTTCTTATTGAGATAAAAATGCGATACTCGTATATAAAAATACAAGAAACAATCATTCCTGATGTGTTCTGTTCATTTTGTCAGAGTCGGTCTTTGAATAATTAGCTATAAAGCGAAATAAAGTCAGTAAAATGTCTTTAAAAACGGAGCGAAACAAATTTGGATTTATTTTATTATTTATTCAGACCGTAAAGTAAAAGTTAAATGCTGCTTATATTCATAGGTCATACTAATGGAGTCCTACTATTGTTAGTACGGCTATCCTCAGGCCAATGTTGCACCTGACAGCCACTTAGCTGCGGCAGGGAAAGATAGCAATGGAAATAAGGATATACAAAACTATCGACCTACTCATTAAGGCGAATCCTTTCCAACAAAGTGGAAAAATTACAAGGATATTATAATTATTATAATGATAATGCTAATTATGACAATATATGCAATACACTGTAAAAGAATTAAACTCTTAGAGATTCCAAGGTCAAACACGTGGTATAGTGTCAATAAAGCAGGCCATTGTATAAGATGACGCATTGTGTGTGAACATTCATGGCGGTCAGTGATATACTATTAGTTTACTTGTGTGGCAGTGTGAACTTGTAAAGTTTGATTATCTCATTTTAAGTTAAGATATTTTTATAGCATTACTTGTGTTCATAACTTAAAACGACCATAAAATCATCTGTCAATCGTCTGTAGAAGCGCTGTGAATACTTTGAAATTCCAATGTATTATCACGGTTTGAGATATTTACTAAACAATATCTTTGAATTACATAATGTGTTATAATTATTTATGAAAATAATTCTTTTAGAAATTATACTTGAGAAGTTAAAAAGTACTTACCATTAAATGCTGTACCACTTGATTAATTCCCGTTAGATGTAAATACACATTGGGTAGATATATTTCTATTCATAATTAGATCATGTTACTTTCACCCATGTAAATTATACACTTCCATGTTTACATTCAAGTGGACACAGTGTAGGAAACAACGCCACCACCCCTGTCTACATCACCTGTCATGGTTTAATACTAAGCATATGTGTAGTGAATGTTGATAGTGGGTTTGTTCACTTTATCTTATCGTCGATGTTTAGAGTCATATTATAATGTGACCCACGACGCATGCTCATAATATCTGGAATCTGACATGCTTTTCATTTGGTAAACTTAGTCAGTACGTGGAATCTTGCTTAAAGCATTGCTATCCTAACTTACCAGTGTGAAATCCCTGATCAAAAAGCCATAATTACGGCGGTTAGGTAATCCTCCTTGTGTATTTGGAACAAACGTAAGATTGAAGTTCCTGGACATATAACAATGTCGATATGAAGGGTCTGAGCGTTGCTAGCTATGACCGCTGTTATCAGTTACTGATAACGTTCAGACATAGCACATACACAGTTATAACAGCACTGGTATGGGTGGTAGGATGTCATACATTCAATTAACTTATAGCGTATGGGTATGAGAAAAACAATGCTTTCGTAAAAAGAACATAACGTGATGGGATATTTTCTGGGAGACGATTTCTGATGATCTATTTTAAAAGACCTAATAACATAACCTAATAATACTTCTGACTGATCCCGGGCAGAGAGGTTTATGTGTGTGATGTCAGAAAACAGGTGTCAGCACTAAATATGTAACCTACTAAACACATGTACTATCCATAGCAGATATATCACTTCGTCAACTGTACAATTTCAATATATACAATACCACAGAGTGTGTAATCTCAATTTTAACTCTTAATTTAATAATCCAGGTTGTTTTCTTCCCTTGGTACCTCTGTCATAGCGACTGTGATTGCGACTGGTTTTCAGCCTTGGCAATGAGGCCCCGATAATAGCGTTAGCAAATGTGACCATGGCTCAAAACTAGGTACTGGTGACTGGTTCCTATGTGGCTACATGTGACATGTAAACTCACAACTCAAAACAGAATACTAATAATACTGAGGTATCTAACAGTTATAACATTACATTCAGCGCTAAGTAATGGATTTAGTCTACTTTAGCATTTATTAAGTAGGTCTCGAAATTAAATTATTGCTCGCCAAGGCTCGCGAAAATAAAAACTTCTTAGACTCGTTTCATAAAATAACATATAAAATGAACACTTATGTAAGATCCTATATTTATCACATAACTGACCCTTCTAGCCATGTCATACGGCCATGTCAAAAATATCGTAAGACACGTGTGTAATAAAACTATTGTGACGTCACATGGAGTTTTGACGTCATAGTATTTATATGACGTCAACTAATTGTCTCAGTAGACGGAAAGTCACATCTAACCGGATTTATACAGGTTTTATTTTTAATCATTAAGGTAGGTCCATACTTTTGAAAATCGCGCCAATTCATATGACGCTATACCGGAAGTTGCGGAGGTTGTTTTGAATTCCAGAATGGTTTCCGATACACCACGACATCACACTTGGATATTTTTTCAATAGGTGAAAATTGTCTACATATAATATTGAATGTTTAAAATCATTAAATAAATCAAATAAATGCAGTGAAGTGAAAATTATATGCTATCTCTGAGGTTTTTGCGGTCCCTGTCGTAAATGGGAATGGATTTTTAAACACCGGAAGTGCCGTTCGTCGCTATAAATCATAAGACGGGACCCGGCCGGACCGAAATTCCGGAATTCTAAAAAAATCGCATACGGATTTCCTTTAAACACACAATTTGGAGAAAATCATAAAAACAAACAGACATAAACCAGATATAATTTCACAAAAACGTATGAACTGATGTGGAATTTTTTTTGCGGCATGATTTTCAAAAAATAGTCAAATATAACCCATCTTAGCACTGGATGAAATGGGGGTAGGGTTGCGAGTTACAAACTTCAAGCTTACAAAATTGTGAAATTTTGATCGAGAACCCCGTGTTTTTATATGATATTTGAAAAACATATTACCTTGGGCATATCATATACAAATATTGTGAAATTGACATGGGTTTTCATTTCCTTTTTGGCTTATTTATTGTTTTTTTTACGGGCGAAAATATGGCAAAACATGGTAATTACGTATAGAAACGGTGCTGGGAAATAACAAAAATTAGTTGGCATTTGTAAAAATAAACTAGTTTTGTATATTGTTCTATCGTAAGAAATTTAGGACAAAAAATCAACAGGATCGAGACTACATTCACCATAATATTACAGAAAACATAATTTTATGAATTTTTCTATTTTCGGTCAGCAAATTTGCATGGATGGTATATTTCAAGCTCACATATCTCAAAAAGTAGTTCGAGAACACCCATTTATCTTTACAGATTTGAAATCTACATGAAAAATGCAAGAAAATAAGACCTGTTAGAAAAAAATGACATGGTTTTTTCCAAAAGTATGGAGCTACCTTAAAGTATCATTCTGGTGGTTCTATTCTAAGTTGAGTAGGGTATCGATATTTGGAATGGACCGCGAAGCGGTCTATGAAACAAATATCAATACCCTACTCAATTTTATCTTTGGATAGAACCACCAGAAAGATACTTTAATCCTTCTATTAACAATCTTAATTATTATTTACATAGCTCAATATTTACCCAAATTATATTTATGGGATTTATAAGGTTAAAATTGAATTATACCGTTTGGTTCAGACATGCATTTGTAATCACATGGGTAATATGTGGTATGTTGTGCTTCAGGATCAACTAATTTCAACGTTATCATTTTCAGAATTGGATTAAAATTTCATTGATGAATTAATAGGCTGATTTGAAGCTGTAGGGATGACTGACAAATCATGTAATGGTGACGGTATATTGTACTACGTAGTCGTATAACATGGAACCATTAGTCTTGATTTCATTCACAAGCATTTTGCTTCAGCTTGGACATCTTTCTATGAAGGTTGCAACTGTGGGTGTAACACTTAGATCATGTTAAACTACGCTATATGCTTTTAATAAGAATCATTTTAATAAAATATGGATGATATTACTACTGTCACAATCGCCTCACTGTCTCTGAGTTTGGTAAGACACTGCTGAATAATATAGAAAATGCATTGTAATCTCTTGCGCTCTACAGTGGGTGTTTTACATGTACACATTGGTGCGTAACGAAACATCACACACCTTTGATGTTTCTTTACCTTGTGTAATAAAAGACAATAATTATCGACATGGGTTCATCAGCCTGCTCTAATATGTGAATATGGATGTACAAACACAAATTTGCAACGTTGGACGTCTTTATTTTGCTGTAATCAACATCTATGTAGGTGTCGTTTACTGACAAAATGACAAAATGCTTTTCGAACTTTCCTTTTCTTAATCCAAAATGGCGGCCAGTCGTCGGCCATATTGACCGATATCTCCCAAAATGCAATATACACAACTAGAGCCAAAGAGAAACCTACATATGGAATTTGAAACAGATTCCTTCAGTAATTTCTTAGAAATAGCGGTAGCAAACTTCAAATACTAAAATCCATGATGGCGGCCGGTCGGCCATATTGTTGATCGATCAGTCCCAAAAAGCATAAGCACAACTAGGGCCTAAGGGGAACTTACATATGAAATTTGAGACAGATCCCTTCTTTACTTTCTGAGAAAAAGCGGTAACAAACTTCAAATAGCAAAATCCAAGATGTCGAGCGGTCGGTTATCTTGTAGACTGATCAGTCCTAAAATGCAATATGCACAATTACGACACTAGGAGAACCTAAAAATGCGATCTGAGACAGATTACTTCAATCTTTTCTGAGGAACAGAGGTAGCAAACTTCAACTATCAAATCCAAGATGGCGACCGGTCGGCCATATTGTTGACCAATCAGTCCCAAAAAGTAAATGCACAACTAGGGCATAAAGGGAACCTAAACATGAAATTTGGTCAGATGCCTTCAGTACATTATGATAAATAGCGATAACAAACTCCAAACACCAAAAAGCAAGATGGCGGCTAGTCGGCCATTATGTTGACCAATCACTCCCAAAATGCAATATGCACAACTAAGACCCTTGGGGAACCTACATATAGAATTCAAGACAGCCCCTTCAGTACGTTCTGAGAAATAGCGGTAACAAAAAATCAACTACCAAAATCAATGATGGCTGCCTGGCGGCCATATCGTTTTTCCGATCAGTCTGAAAATCAGCATGACACTCCTAGGGCCCTAGGGAAACCTACATATGACATTTGAGAAATATCCATGCGGTACCTCAAGAAATAGCGGTAACACGCATTGTTTACGGACGGACCATGGGCGAAAGGCGATTTGAATAGTCCACCATCTGATGATAGTGGGCTAAAAATGTCGAGGCACTGTTTGATCATTTCAAATATATGAGCTACTTTATCGCTTATGATGACATTTAAAATTGTTTTGATCAAAGGTGCAATATTTACAATGCTTGTTTTCTAGTACTCGTATATGTACATATCTAGGCGGATATAACCCATTGTTTAGCTCTAGATCTGCCACCCCTTAAATCTCATAATGAACATCCGCTGCCTCGCGATTATGGTATTTAGAAGTAAGAATCAATGTACTGGTCGGGTATAGCAATAAAATACTTTTTACTGTTTACTGAACTAATCGTATTTTTCTGTCCAAACTGTTAAAGAGTAATGCTAATAGCTGGTCAAGAGCTCTATGTGCAAATTATGTCACTTAACGTGCTAAAAGTTAGCTTCTTTGTCGAGTTTAAATGAACTATACCCTCCCAAGGGATTGGTAGTGATGAAGACCTTTCAAACCTGATGACATTATATTTTCCTCGGGAGAATTTAATATGGACACACAAGGTTGATGTTCTCCAAAAGAAATAAACCCTACTACAATTGTAGAACGCATAACAAATCATTCTGGTTTTAGAACAGTTCGAATTTTGAAGATATATCGAATAGTATTCGTACACAGGCTTCCATGTTTACATGTAAGACTTTGCTTGGAGTTGTAAACTAAGTTTAAGTTTAGTTCTTGAGTTATGTCGTGGTATGTGCCGGGCAGATGAGTGTCTAACTAACGGAAAATTGAAAATTTCCAGATGTTCATCAAGTAATAACAATACTTTCTACATTATGGTCTATGAGAATTATTTACCATATTAAAGACAAATTATCTTCGAAACTAATACCAGTCGCAAAACTTCAACGGTTATTTTACAAAAACATTTTCCCCAAACTGGATCGTTTTATCAGACCAATAGAGTTACTCACCTTGATTATATATTGACATATGTATTGACAAACGAGTATAATGTCTATGGTCACTAGAAGCTTATACTTTTCCGTGTAAAAATGAATGAAATTAACATAAATATTAGAATTATAAGTGATAAGATAAAAATGAAATTTCAGTTGTTTTTTTCTTAGCGACCAAGAATAAGGCAAAGAAAATAACTTTTGTTCCCTATTCGGGACTTAAAAACATTATTGTCACGCATTTGGTGACTTACTCAAATCTTTTTGAAATTACATGCAGCTGGGAGCTATTTCTCGTAGCTGTATAAACAGAGAATGCATTAGGCATTAACGACATTGTATAGTGAGTGTAAATTGATAGTTGATGGCCGTCAAGATGATAACCGGTGGCTGTTACGATGATAACTGGTTTCCGTAACGATGAAATCCGGTGGCCGTTACAATGATAAACTGTGGCCGTAGCGATGATAACCGGTGGCCTTAACGTTGATAAACGGTGGCCGTAACGATGATAACCGGTGGCCGTAACGATGATAACCTGTGGCCATTACGATGATAATCGGTGGCCGTAACGATGATAACCGGTAGCCGTAACGATGATAACCGGTGGCCTTAACGTTGATAAACGGTGGCCGTAACGATGATAACCGGTGGCCGTAACGATGATAACCTGTGGCCATTACGATGATAATCGGTGGCCGTAACGATGATAACCGGTAGCCGTAACGATGATAACCGGTGGCCTTAACGTTGATAAACGGTGGCCGTAACGATGATAACCGGTGGCTGTTACGATGATAACCAGTGACCGTAACGATGATAACTGGTGGCCCCCGATACGATGATAACCGGTTGGCGTCACGAAGATAACTGTTGGCCGTAACGATGATAACCGATGGCTGTAACGATGATAACCGGCGGCCGTAACGATGATAACCGGCGGCCGTAACGATGATAACCAGTGGCCGTTACGATGAAAACCGGTGGCCGTTACGATGAAAGCCGGTGGCCGTGACGATGATAACCGGTGGCCGTAACGATGAAAACCGGTGGCCTTTACGATAATAACCGGTGACCGTTACGATGATAACCGGTGGCCCCCGTTACGATGATAACCGTTGGCCGTCACGATGATAACCGTTGGCCGTTACGATGATAACCGGCGGCCGTACCGATGATAACCGGCGTCCGTTACGATGATAACCGGCGGCCGTACCGATGATAACCGGTGGCCGTTACGATGATAACCGGTGGTCGTCACGATGATAACAAGTGGCTGTTACGATGATAACCGGTGGTCATCACAATGATAACCGGTGGCCGTAACGAGGATTATCGGTAGCCGTTACGGTGATAATCGGTGGCCGTAACGATGATAACCGGTAGCCGTAACGATGATAACCGGTAGCCGTTACGATGATAACCGGTGACCGTTACGATAATAACCGATGTCCGTTAAGATGATAACCGGTGGCAGTCACGATGATAAGCAGTTGCCGTCACAATAGTAACCGATAACCAGTGGCATTCACGATGATAACCGGTGGCCGTTACGATGAGAACCAGTGGCCGTCACGTTACGATGATAACCGATGGCCGTCACGATGAGAACCAGTGGCCGTCACATTACGATGATAACCGATGGCCGTTACGACGATGACCGGTGCCCCTTAAGATTGTAACTGTTGGCAGTTACGATGATAACCAGTGACGCCATACTTATGAAAGTATAGGTAGAGTTAGGGTTATTATCAAAAGAGTAAAACTATATCATACAAATCTTTTATTTTCTTATACCTCAAGTGAGAATCCTGCATTCTGATTGGTCGAGAGATATTTGGTTTTTTACACTATCACACGGCAGGTAACATTTGAACAATAGGAAACAATATACACGTTCGTAGCAACCCCCTAGCAACGGGTGATATTGTATTTTTGACAGTGCAAAATATTAACCGCCCGAAAAAGATGCGAACTCCTTTCTTTTTTCGACGCCACCTTTGTTTTTTGAAGCGACGCTTCAAAATTTATCTGGAGCTTAGTTAGTAATAGTTCTGCCAAATTAGTCTGTTTATCAATATTTCTTTTTCAAATTAAGGACGGAGCTTTCCGTTTACGCCTTTTCACTTACCGTTAAAGTGCTATATGTTGGTTTTTATGAACCCGTCGGTGATTAGGGGAACTGAAGACATGTGATTTCAAGCGTCTTCGTGACGTTGCTAATGTTGTAAACAGCCGACGGGACGAAACCAAAACTCATTGAAATTTACAAAAACGTTAAGATTTTAACAAACGCAGGAGTTAAGACAACAAGAATTTTCACCAAATCCTTATTGTGAGTATTCTTTTTTTATAATGCAATGATAGTTAGCACTACTGAGTAGAAGCCAAGTTGCTATACTACTACCGACGGTGATTGTTCGACTTTTGTTAAAATCAGTTAAAATGTTTCAATACATTGCAAATACTTGAAAATTAGTTTTGTTTCTAGACTTTTGGTATGATAAAATAAATACTTCCTGCATTAGGCTTCGCCTCGGGTGACAGTGATATCCTCGGGGTGACACTAGGCACTGTCATCCTTTAATGCAGATAGTATTATATAATGTCAGCCAAGCCAAACATCTCCCTGAAGTCTTGTTCATCCGACAGTTGACGAACATAGGGTTTAGCTCCTTTTCTCAGTATTGAACCAAAGAAAAAATGCACAAAAAAGTTTTGTTTTTACGCGACACAAGAATTAAGCGGTTAGCAGTACTGCGGGAGGTGCATTACAACACACGGTCCAAATGTAGGAGATTCTTCTCCATTAGATTGTGACAGACAGTGATGTCGCTGTGTATCGATCGGTCGGTATAGGGAGGAGGTTACTGTGGAGGTTAGTGTGACACATGGTAAATACGCTCCTGTACACCATCATTGGGATTTATCCGTCTGGATGTAGGGAGGATCAGGAGGTCAGCAACACGATCACTGGTTATATCTCCATGATGATTACCGTGGATTCCATTGGTGTCTATCCCGGTAAAGAATTACGCCCCTTAACCCCCAGTAGTCTATACTGATATGATAATCGTCCAAGTATCTATATATACAATAAGTCGTTTAACCCAAGATGGAGCCTCAGTCGGTGCAGAAGAAGCAATCTTCTCTTAATTGGATTCCTAAGTCCTACAAAAGAGTATCATGTACACATTTCTTTATATTTCCATTTTGTATCAACACAAGGTTTTGGTTTGTTTAGTTTTACGTCCTATTAACAGCCAGGGTCATGTAAGGACGTGCCAGGTTTGTTGGTGGAGGAAAGCCGGAGTACCCGGAGAAAAACCACCGGCCAGCGGTCAGTACCTGGCAACTGCCCCACACGGGATTCGAACCCGCATCCCAGAGGTGGAGGGCTTGTGGTAATATGTCGGGACATCTTAACCACTCGGCCACCGCGGCCCCTATCAACACAAACATTTTGTAAATAATAACGAGATCTGATCGAGTCTAGTCCACTTCTATTCCCTTTTCGTGTTTATGATTTTTCATGTTTTTTATAGTGCAAAGGTGGAAATATACGTTTGTGGATTTTTTCGCGTTTCTTAAATTTCTGCGAACCTTTCGACACATGAAAAATCTGATTAGAGAAAAATTCTGACACGAAAAAAATCTGACAGGTGAAGAATTAGATTACAGAATCATGCACATCACAACTAGTTTGAAAGCTTACCTAACAAAAATGACCACAACACACCTAGTTTGAAAGTTAACCTAACAAAAATGACCACACCACACCTAGTTTGAAAGTTAACCTAACAAAAATGACCACACCACATCTAGTGTGAAAGCTATCCTAACAAAAATGACCACACCACAACTAGTTTGAAAGTTTACCTAACAAAAATGACCACACCACAACTAGTTTGAAAGTTTACCTAGCAAAAATGACCACACCTCAACTAGTGTGAAAGCTTACCTAACAAAAATGACCACACCACAACTAGTGTGAAAGTTTACCTAACAAAAAACCCACACCATACCTAGTTTGAAAGCTTACCTAACAAAAATGACCACACCACAATTAGTGTGAAAGCTTACCTAACAAAAATGACCACACCGCAACTACCTTGAGAGTTAACTTAACAAAAATGACCACACCACACAAAGTTTGAAAGCTAACCTAACAAAAATGACCACACCACAACTAATTTGAAAGTTTACCTAACAAAAATGACCACACCACACCTAGTGTGAAAGCTTACATTACAAAAATAATTACACCACAACTAGTTTGAAAGCTTACCTAGCAAAAATAATCACAACAGAACTAGTTTGAAAGCTTAGCTAGCAAAAATAATCACACCATCTCTAGTGTGAAAGCTTACCTAACAAAAATGACCACACCACAGCTAGCTTTAGAGTTAACTTAACAAAAATGACCACACCACACCTAGTTTGAAAGCTTACCTAACAAAAAACCACACCACACCTAGTTTGAAAGCTTACCTAACAAAAATGACCACAACACAACTATTCTGAAAGCTTACCGAACAAAAATCACCACACCACACCTAGTTAAAAAGCTTTTCTAACAAAAATGACCACACCACACCTAGTTTAAAAGCTTACCTAACAAAAATGATCACACCACAACTAGTTTGAAAGCTTACCTAACAAAAATGATGACACCATAACTAGTTTGAAAGCTTACCTAACAAAAATGACCACACCATAACTAGTTTGAAAGCTTACCTAACAAAAATGACCATACCACACCTAGTTTGAAAGCTTACCTAACAAAAATGACCACACCACACCTAGTTTGAAAGCTTACCTAACAAAAATGACCACACACCATCTAGTTTGAAAGCTTACCTAACAAAAATGACCAACCCCACCTAGTTTGAAAGCTTACCTAACAAAAATGACCACACCACACCTAGTTTGAAAGCTTATCTTACAAAATGATCACACCATACCTAGTTTGAAAGCTTACATAACAACAAAAATGATCACACCATACCTAGTTTGAAAGCTTACCTAACAAAAATGACCACAACACACCTAGTTTGAAAGCTAATAACAAAAATGATCACAACACCTAGTTTGAAAGCGTACCTAACAAAAATGACCACACCACAACTAGTTTGAAAGCTTACCTAACAAAAATGACCACACCACAACTAGTTGAAAGCTTACCTAACAAAAATGACCACACCACAACTAGTTTGAAAGCTTACCTAACAAAAATGACCACACCACAACTAGTTTGAAAGCTTACCTAACAAAAATGACCACACCACACCTAGTTTGAAAGCTTACCTAACAAAACAAAAATGACTAACAAAATGACCACACCCTAGTTTGAATGCTTACCTAACAAAAAACCACACCACAGCTAGTTTGAAAGCTCACCTAACAAAAATGACCACACCACACCTAGTTTGAAAGCTTACCTAACAAAAAAACACACCACACTAGTTTGAAAGCTTACCTAACAAAAATTACCCACACACCACACCTAGTTTGAAAGCTTACTACTAACAAAAAGCTTCCTGACCACACCACAACCCTAGTTTGAAAGCTTACCTAACAAAAATGACCACACCACACCTAGTTTGAAAGCTTACTAACAAAAATTACACACACAAACACCTAGTGTGAAGCTTACAAAAAATGACCACACCATACCCAGTTTGAAAGCTTACCTAACAAAAATGACCACACCACACCTAGTTTGAAAGCTTACTAACAAAAATGACCACACCACACTAGTTTGAAAGCTTATCTAACAAAAATGACCACAACAAACCTATTGTGAAAGCTTACCTAAAAAAAAGGACCACACCACACCTATTGTGAAAGCTTACCTAACAAAAATAATCACACCATACCTAGTGTGAAAGCTTACCTAACAAAAATGACCACACCACAACTAGTTTGAAAGCTTACCTAACAAAAATGACCACACCACACCTAGTTTGAAAGCTTACCTAACAAAAATGACCACACCACACCTAGTGTGAACGCTTACATAAAACATTACCACACCACAACAACTAGTTTGAAAGCTTACCTAACAAGAAACCACACCACACCTAGTGTAAAAGCTCACCTAACAAAAATAACCACACCACACCTAGTTTGAAAGCTTACCTAACAAAAAACCACACCACAATTATTTTGAAAGCTTACCTAACAAACAAATAACCACACCGCACCTAGTGTGATAGCTTACTTTACAAAATTGACCACACCACACTTAGTTTGAAAGCTTACCTAACAAAAACCACACCACAATTAGTTTGAAAGCTTACCTAACAAAAATTACCATACCGCACCTAGTGTGATAGCTTACTTTACAAAATTGACCACACCATACCTAGTTTGAAAGCTTACCTTACAAAAATAATCACGCCATACCTATTGTGAAAGCTTACTTAACAAAAATAATCACACCATTCCTAGTTTGAAAGTGAACTAACAAAAATGACGCCATACCTATTGTGAAAGCTTACCTTACAAAAATAATCACGCCATACCTATTGTGAAAGCTTACTTAACAAAAATAATCATACCACACCTAGTTTGAAAGTTAACTAACAAAAATGACAACACCACAACTAGTTTGAAAGCTTATCTAACAAAAATGACCACGCCACACGTAGTTTGAGAGCTTATCTAACAGAAATGACCACACCAGACCTATTGTGAAAGCTTACCTAACAAAAATGACCATACCACACCTAGTTTGAAAGCTCACATAACAAAAATAATCACGCCATACCTAGTGTGAAAGCTTACCTAACAAAAATGACCACACCACAACTAGTTTCAAAGCTTACCTAACAAAAAAGCACACCACACCTAGTTTGAAAGCTTACCTAACAAAAATGACCATCCCATAACTAGTGTGAAAGCTTACCTAACAAAAATAATAACACCATACCTAGTTTGAAATCTAATTAATAAAAATGACCACACCACAACTAGTTTAAAAGCTTTTCTAACAAAAATGACCAAACCACGCCTAGTTTGAAAGCTTTTCTAACAAAAATGACCACACCACACCTGGTTTAAAAGCTTACCTAACAAAAATGACCACACCACACCTAGTTTAAAAAGCTTTTCTAACAAAAATGATCACACCACACCTAGTTTGAAAGCTTACCTAACAAAAATAATCACACCACACCTAGTTTTAAAAGCTGACATAACAAAAATGACCACACCACACCTAGTTTGAATGCTTACCTAACAAAAACAACACCACACCTAGTTGAAAGCTCACCTAACAAAAAACCACACCACAACTAGTTTGAAAGCTTACCTAACAAAAATTACCATACAGCACCTAGTGTGATAGCTTACTTTACAAAATTGACCACACCACAACTAGTTTGAAAGCTTACCTAACAAAAATGACCACACCACACCTAGTTTGAAAGCTTACCTAACAAAAATGACCACACCACAACTAGTGTGAAAGCTTACCTAACAAAAATGACCATACCACAACTAGTTTGAAAGCTTACCTAACAAAAATAACCACACCACACCTAGTTTGAAAGCTTACCTAACAAAAAACCACACCACAATTATTTTGAAAGCTTACCTAACAAACAAATAACCACACCGCACCTAGTGTGATAGCTTACTTTACAAAATTGACCACACCACACTTAGTTTGAAAGCTTACCTAACAAAAACCACACCACAATTAGTTTGAAAGCTTACCTAACAAAAATTACCATACCGCACTTAGTGTGATAGCTTACTTTACAAAATTGACCACACCACACCTAGTTTGAAAGCTTACCTAACAAAAATGACCACACCACACCTAGTGTGAAAGCTTACCTAACAAAAATGACCACACCACACCTAGTTTGAAAGCTTACCTAACAAAAATAACCACACCACACCTAGTTTGAAAGCTTACCTAACAAAAATGACCACACCACACCTAGTGTGAACGCTTACATCAAAAATTACCACACCACAACTAGTTTGAAAGCTTACCTAACAAGAAACCACACACACCTAGTGTAAAAGCTCACCTAAACAAAAATAACCACACCACACCTAGTTTGAAAGCTTACCTAACAAAAAACCACACCACAATTATTTTGAAAGCTTACCTAACAAACAAATAACCACACCGCACCTAGTGTGATAGCTTACTTTACAAAATTGACCACACCACACTTAGTTTGAAAGCTTACCTAACAAAAACCACACCACAATTAGTTTGAAAGCTTACCTAACAAAAATTACCATACCGCACCTAGTGTGATAGCTTACTTTACAAAATTGACCACACCATACCTAGTTTGAAAGCTTACCTTACAAAAATAATCACGCCATACCTATTGTGAAAGCTTACTTAACAAAAATAATCACACCATTCCTAGTTTGAAAGTGAACTAACAAAAATGACGCCCATACCTATTGTGAAAGCTTACCTTACAAAAATAATCACGCCATACCTATTGTGAAAGCTTACTTAACAAAAATAATCATACCACACCTAGTTTGAAAGTTAACTAACAAAAATGACAACACCACAACTAGTTTGAAAGCTTATCTAACAAAAATGACCACGCCACACGTAGTTTGAGAGCTTATCTAACAGAAATGACCACACCAGACCTATTGTGAAAGCTTACCTAACAAAAATGACCATACCACACCTAGTTTGAAAGCTCACATAACAAAAATAATCACGCCATACCTAGTGTGAAAGCTTACCTAACAAAAATGACCACACCACAACTAGTTTCAAAGCTTACCTAACAAAAAAGCACACCACACCTAGTTTGAAAGCTTACCTAACAAAAATGACCACCCCATAACCAGTGTGAAAGCTTACCTAACAAAAATAATAACACCATTACTAGTTTGAAATCTAATTAATAAAAATGACCACACCACAACTAGTTTAAAAGCTTTTCTAACAAAAATGACCAAACCACGCCTATTTTTGAAAGCTTTTCTAACAAAAAATGACCACACCACATCTGGTTTAAAAAAGCTTACCTAACAAAAATGACCACACCACACCTAGTTTAAAAAGCTTTTCTAACAAAAATGATCACACCACACCTAGTTTGAAAGCTTACCTAACAAAAATAATCACACCACACCTAGTTTTAAAGCTTGACATAACAAAAATGACCACAACCACAACCTAGTTTGAATGCTTACCTAACAAAAAACACACCACACCTAGTTTGAAAGCTCCACCTAACAAAAATGACCACACCAATACCCAGTTTGAAAGCTTACCTAACAAAAATGACCACACCAACACCTAGTTTGAAAGACTTACTAACAAAAATGACCACAACCACACCAAAAAAGCCCATATGAAAGCTAAAAGACTAATAAAAATAACCACAAAAATGACCATATCACACCTAGTTTGAAAGCTTACCTAACAACAAATGACCACACCACACCTAGTGGTTATAGCATGACTTAAGCTTACCTAACAAAAAACCTAATAACAAAAACCACACACAACCTAGTTTGAAAGCTTACGTAAACAAACAAAAAAAACCACCCAATTTTTGTTGAAAGCTTAGACGAAACATCACCGCACCTAGTGTGATAGCTTACCTAACAAAAATTGACCACACCACACTTAGTTTGAAAGCTTACTAACAAAAACCACACCACAAATAGTTTGCAAAGCTTACCTAACAAAAATTACCATACCGCACCTAGTCGTGTGATAGCTTACTTTAACAAAATTGACACACCACATACCTAGTTTGAAAGCTTACCTTACAAAAAAATCACGCCATACCTAGTGTGAAAAGCTTACCTAACAAAAATGACCACACCACACTAGTTTGAAAGCTTACCTAACAAAAATGACCACACCACACTATTTTGAAAGCTACCTAACAAAAATGACCACATGTGACCACCAGCACCTAGCGTGAACGCGTTAGCTTCATCAAAAATTACCACACCACAACTAGTTTGAAAGCTGTAACCTAACAAAAACCCACACCACACCCTAGTTTAAAAGCTTCACCTAACAAAAATAACCACACCACACCTAAGTTGTGAAAGCTTACCTAACAAAAAACCACAACCACAATTATTGTTGAAAGCTAAACCTAACAAACAAAAAACCAAACAGCACCTAGTGTGAATAGCTTACTTTACAAAATTGACCACACCACACTTAGTTTGAAAGCTTACCTAACAAAACCACACAACAAGTTAGTTTTTGAAAGCTTACCTAACAAAAATTACCATACCGCACTCTAGTGTGATAGCTTACTTTACAAAATTGACCACACCATAACCTAGTTTTGAAAGCTTAACCTTTACAAAAATAATCACACGCCATACCTAGTGTGAAAGCTTACCTAACAAAAATGACCACACCACAACTAGTTTGAAAAGCTTACCTAACAAAAATGACCACACCACACCTAGTTTGAAAGCTTACCTAACAAACAATGACCACAGCCCACTATACCCACACCACCACACCTAGTGTGAACGCTTTACATCAAAAATCACCACACCACAACATAGTTTGAAAGCTTACCTGACAAAAACCCACACCACACCTAGTGTAAAAGCTCACCTAACAAAAATAACCACACCACACCTAGTTTGAAAGCTTAATACCTAACAAAAAACCACACCACAATTATTTTGAAAGCTTACCTAACAAACAAATAACCACACCGTGCACCTAGTGTGATAGCTTACTTTACAAAATTGACCACACCACACTTAGTTTGAAAAGCTTACCTAACATAAAACCACACCACAATTAGTTTGAAAGCTTACCTAACAAAAATTACCATTACCGCACCTAGTGTGATAGCTTACTTTACAAAATTGACCACACCATACCTAGTTTGAAAGCTTACCTTACAAAATAATCACGCCATACCTATTGTGAAAGCTTACTTAACAAAAAATAATCACACCATTCCTAGTTTGAAAGTGAACTAACAAAAATGACGCCATACCTAAATGTGAAAGCTTACCTTACAAAAATAATCACGCCATACCTATTGTGAAAGCTTACCTAGTAACAAAATAAATCACCCCTAGTTATGAGTAATTTAACCACAAATGACAACACCACAAACTAGTTTTGAAAGCTTATCTAAAACTACCACAGGGAAAATGAGCTATACACCAGAAATGACACACTAGTTTGAAAGCTTACCTAACAAAAATGACCACACCACACCTAGTTTTGAAAGCTCACATAACAAAAAATGATCACGCCACAACCTATTGTGAAAGCTTACCTAACAAAAATGACCACTACCACACCCTAGTTTGAAAGCTTACCTAACAAAAATAAGCACACCATACCTAGTTTGGAAGCTTACCTAACAAAAATTGAAGCCTACACCACAACTAGTGTGAAAAGCTTACCTAACAAAAATATAGCACACCACACCTAGTTTGAAAGATTACCTAACAAAATGGACCACCCCACAACTAGTTTGAAAGCTTATTCTAACAAAAATGATTAATAACACATACGCCTAGTTTTGAAATTTTTATCTAACCAAAATGACCACACCACAACTGGTTTAAAAGCTTACCTAACAAAAATTGACCAACCACAACCTAGTTTGAAAGCTTTTTCTAACAAAAATGACACACAACCACCCACCTAGTTTGAAAAGCTTACCTAACAAAAATGACCACACCCACAACCTAGTTTAAAACGCTTTTCTAACAAAAAGATCACACCATAACCTAGTTTGAAAGCGTAACCTAACAAAAAATGGACCAGCCACACCACACCTAGTTTTAAAGCTGACATAGACCAAATATGAACCCCACACTAGTATTGAATGCTTACCTAACAAAAAACAACACCACACCACCCTTGTCTGAAAGCTCACCTAACAAAAAACCACACCACAACTAGTTTGAAAGCTTACCTAACAAAAATTACCATACAGCACCTAGTTTGATATAGCTTACTTTACAAAATTGATCCACACAAACCCAGTTTGAAAGCTTACCTAACAAAACTGACCACACCACACCTAGTTTGAAAGCTTACTAACAAAAATGACCACACCACACCTAGAGTGAAAGCTGACATAACAAAAATGACCACACCACACCTAGTTTGAATGCTTTACCTGACATAACAAAAAACAACACCACACCTAGTTTGAAAGCATCAACCTAACAATAATGACCACACCACACGTTTATAGTTTGAAAGCATACCTAACAAAAATGACCACACCACACTTAGTTTGAAGTTTTTAAATTTAAATTAAAATAATTTTCTTACCTACCACATACAGCACCTAGTGTGATAGCTTACTTTACAAAAATGACCACACCACACCTAGTTTGAATGCATACCTAACAAAAAACAACACCACACCTAGTTTGAAAGCATCACCTAACAAAAAAAAACACACCACAAACTATGTTTGAAAGCTTACCTAACAAAAATTACCACACAGCACCTAGTGTGATAGCTTACTTTACAAAATTGACCCACACCATACCAGTTTGAAAGCTTACCTAACAAAAATGACCAACACCACACCTAGTTAATTGAAAGCTTACTAACAAAAATGATCCCACCACATGTAGTTTGAAAGCTTATCTAACAAAAATGACACGAACAAACCTATTGGTGAAAGCTTACCTAAAAAAGATGACCACACACCACACCTATTGTGAAAGCTTACCTAACAAAAATAGTCACGCCATTACCTAGTGTGAAAGCTTACCTAACAAAAATGACCCACACCACAACTAGTTTGAAAGCTTACCTAACAAAAAACCACACCACACCTTGTTTGAAAGCTTACCTAACAAGAATGACCACACCATAACTAGTGTGAAAGCTTACCTAACAAAAATAATAAACACCATACCTAGTTTCAAATCTTAATTAACAAAAAAGACCACACCACACAACTATTTTAAAAGCTTTTCTAACAAAAATGACCAAACCACGCCTAGTTTTTGAAAGCTTTTCTAACAAAAAATGACCCACACCACACCTGGTTTAAAAGCTTACCTAACAAAAATGACCACACCACACCTAGTTTAAAAGCTTTTCTAACAAAAATGATCACACCACACCTAGTTTGAAAGCTTACCTAACAAAAATAATCACACCACACACCTATTTTAAAGCTGACATAACAAAAATGACCACACCACACCTAGTTTGAAAAGCTTACCTAACAAAAAACAACACCACACCTAGTTTTGAAAGCTCACCTAACAAAAAAACCACACCACAACTAGTTTGAAAAGCTTATACCTAACAAAAATTACCATACAGCACCTAGTGTGATAGCTTACTTTACAAAATTGATCACACCATACCCAGTTTGAAAGCTTACCTAACAAAAAACTGACCTCACCACACCTAGTTTGAAAGCTTACTAACAAAAATGACCACACCACACCTAGTGTGAAAGCTGACATAACAAAAATGACCACACCACACCTAGTTTGAATGCTTACCTAACAAAAAACAACACCACACCTAGTTTGAAAGCTCACCTAACAATAATGACCACACCACACGTAGTTCTTGAAAGCTTACCTAACAAAAATTACCATACAGCACTAGTGTGATAGCTTACTTACAAAAATGACCACACCACATCCCTAGTTTGAATGCATACCTAACAAAAAACAACACCACACCCTAGTTTGAAAGCTCACCTAAACAAAAAAACACACCACAACTAGTTTGAAAAGCTTACCTAACAAAAATTACCACACAGCACCTAGTGTGATAGCTTACTTTACAAAATTGACCAACACCATACCCAGTTTGAAAGCTTACCTAACACCAAAAATGACCCACACCACAACCTAGTTTGAAAGCTTACTAACAAAAATGATCCCACCACATGTAGTTTGAAAGCTTAACTAACAAAAATAATGACCACAACAAACCTATTGTGAAAGCTTACCTAAAAAAGAATGACCACACCACAGCCTATTGTGAAAAGCTTACCTAACAAAAAATTAGTCACGCCATACCTAGTGTGAAAGCTTACCATAACAAAAATGACCACACCACAACTAGTTTGAAAGCTTACCTAACAAAAAACCACACCACACCTTGTTTTGAAAGCTTACCTAACAAAGAATGACCACACATAACTAGTGTGGAAAGCTTACCTAACAAAAATAATAACAACCATACCTAGTTTCAAATCTAATTAACAAAAATGACCACACCACAACTAGTTTAAAAGCTTTTCTAACAAAAATGACCAAACCACGCCTAGTTTGAAAGCTTTTCTAACAAAAATGACCACACCACACCTGGTTTAAAAGCTTACCTAACAAAAATGACCACACCACACCTAGTTTAAAAGCTTTTCTAACAAAAATGATCACACCACACCTAGTTTGAAAGCTTACCTAACAAAAATAATCACACCACACCTAGTTTTAAAGCTTACCTAACAAAAATAATCACACCACACCTAGTTTGAAAGCTTACCTAACAAAAATGACCACACCACACCTAGTGTGAAAGCTTACCTAACACAAACGATCACACAACACCTAGTTTGAAAGAGAATTAACTATCTTCAGGATTATTTGTTCTGGTCGGCTTTAAACAATGTAGGCTAGAGTGTAGTTTCTTCATTAAAACTTTGTAGTCTAGAGTGTAGTTTCTTCAATTAAAACATTGTAGGCTAGAGTGTTGTTTCTTCATTAAAAACATTGTAGGCTAGAGTGTCGAAACATCACTTTCTTCATTTAAAACGTTTGATTGGCTAGAGTGTAGTTTCTTCATTAAAACATTGTTGGGCTAGAGTGTAGTTTTACATTCATTAAAACATTGTAGACTTAGAGTTGTAGTTTCTTCATTAAAACACTTGTATGACTTGAACAGTGTAGATTTCTTCATTAAAAACATTGTAGGCTAGATGAGGTAGTTTTCTTCATTAAAACATTGTTGGCTAGAGTGTAGTTTCTTCATTAAAACATTTTTAGGCTAAAGATATGTGCGTGCTTCTTTCTCCGTTACTCGTTTTTTGGTTTTCCCTTGATACCATTTGTAACCTAAAAACTATTTCGGTGTTTTGTTATTTTATTATTTCTCCACCTCCTTAAGTTATTATTTTTTCTTTCTATATTTTGGTATTTTCCCTTTTATTTTATCCTTCCATCCTGTTAATATACCTTGGCAGTTTATTCATTAAATCGAATTGTTTTAAATCTAATTGGGACAAGGTTGGAAATGAACATATTGATGTCTCTTCAAAGATAAGTACATCCTAAAGATGAATGTGGAGACCAACTTTTGAATCTTCATAATTTTTCGATTGTTTCCTTTTTCGTCAATTCTATAAATCTTTTAATCGTCTAATAATATGATGAAAATGATATATTGATCTTGTCAGGTAGTCCTCGCGTACAAGTGTCTTATTACCGTTTTTCCCGTGCTAACCGCTTCCTCGCCATTGTTTTCTCCCATTTATTCGTCCGAGCTAAAAATTTTATCATCAGAAAATTACCTGAGAAATATCATTGAAAGCCCGCAGCACCTCGCTCAAATTTTGGTCCGCCCATTATTTCCGTGACGTCACCGTCAATTGATAATGATAGTTCTGTACCCCATTACTTATGTTTTCAGTTATGATTTTTTTGTTTTCAAACGCAAAAAGTATCCCCATCAAGTCAAATTAGTTAAAAGTGTCCAGTTGAAATCTAAAAATAAAGGAAATAATTTCCCTTAGGTTTAGTTTATTTGTTGCCGAACTACTTCCATTTAGTTCCCTTGTTCGTCGTGTAGTAATGTGACAAGAAGCTTTTAAAAACGTACTGTTGTTTTCATTTTCAATGCGTAGGTAAACAAGTTCTAAGATACTGCACAAATGTCCAGGTAAAACACTAATCACCAAAGTTATCTCCCATGTCATTATGGAGCCTATATAATCAATCTGTGATAAAAATGCCTATTTGATACGGAACTTTTAAACATTGACCCTTTAGTTTTTTGAAAAACAGTTCGTTTCCTATACTTTATCGAGTGACAATTACCAATATAACTGTAGGACTAAAAAAGGGTCATGCTTCAGTCTAATATCAAATATACTGATATTATGAGGTACCCCTAGAGGTTCGGTTATGAAACTGTGTTATATTGTACATAGTATTACTTACCGTTCTCACTGGCACACGCATCACCAATGATAAGGCTCCATACAGTCAAACAGTGCTAACTCCTCTGGTCGTTATCAAACACCCTCGGAAACAATTGTCTAATACCCTAAGGTACAGACGTACTGTGAGCCTTAGAGAAACCAATACATCTTACAAAATGTCTCTCCTAACAAGATTTAACGATAATCAGGCATCGCCAAAGAAAACATACCCAACTAATCTTTTATTTCTTAGCAGTTGGCCTTTTTGTACATCGCCGGAAGGTCTCCATGTGCACAAGTAATTACATGTAGTGTGGAGTGTTGAGTGTTCCATATTCCGTTCCCTAGTAGTGGTTTACATGGTCTCAGTGATGAGGAGTCTGTAGAGACACTGTAGATTATTCCTCTCCAGGCTTATTTATCTAGTAGTGGTTTACGTGGTCTCAGTCATTGAGAGAAGATAGGAGACTGTAGTTAGGTCCTCTCCAGGATTTTATCTAGTAGCTGGATTTACTTTGGTCTCCAGTAATGCTGAGTCCATGTGAGACTGTTTGTTAAAGTCTCTCACTAGGGACTTTACATACTAGACTCTGGTTATACTTGGTTCTCAGCAGATGAGGCTGAGTCCTGTATAGGAGACTGTAGTTCTAGTCCTCTCAGTTGATGATGGTCTTGACACTGTTGTTATCTAGTAGTAGGGTTTAACCTTCTGGGTCTCAGTGTTGAGGCGGACCATTAGGTGACTGTAGTTAGGTCCTCCTCTAGGCCCTTTATATCTAGTAGCTGGTTTTCACTTACAAGGACTCCGAGTGAGAGGATACGAGTCCATTAGGAGACTGTAGTTAGAACCTCTCTAGGCTTATATCTAGTGGATCTCTGTGTGACACTGGTCAGTCCCAAGTTTATCTGTAGTTTAGGTCCTCTCTAGGCTTTTATCTAGTAGTGGATTATACTTGGTCTCGCATTAATGAGGAGTACCAAAGGAGACTGTCTAAGTTAGTCACTCACACCTCCAGGTTTATCTATAGTGGTTCTACTTGGTCTTGTCAGTGAGATTGAAGTTAGTCCATAGAGAGACTGTAGTGATTAGTCCGCTCCTCCAGGCTTTATCTAGTAGTGGTTTTACTTGGTCCTGCAGTAATGAGGAGTCCATAGGAGACTGTAGTTAGTCCTCTATAGGCTTTAATCTGAGTAGTGGTTACTTTCTCATCCATAAAAAGGAGTGTAGTTATCAGCTAGGCTTTAATTAGTATACATGTGGTCTCCGAGTGACTTGGAAGAGTCTGGAGAGACACTAGTAGGTCTAGTCGCTCTACATTTATGACTAGTAGTGGTTTACTTGGTCTCAGTAATGAGGAGTCCATAGGAGACTGTAGTTAGTCCTCTCTAGGCTTTATCTAGTAGTGGTCGTATTACTTGGTCTCAGTGATGAGGAGTCCATAGGAGGAACTGTAGTTTAGTCCTCTCCAAGGCTTTATCTAGTAGTTGGTTTACTATGGTCTCTCAGTGTAAGTTAGTCCTCTACCAGGCCACTGTAAACAAAGTAGTGGTATTCACTTTAGTCTCAGCTGCGTGATAGTCTGAGTGACCACTGTAGTTATCCTCTCAAGGCGTTATCTAGTAGAGGTTTACTTGGTATCAGTGAATGAGGTATCCATAGAGACTGTAGTTAATCCTGACTCCAGGCTTGTATCTTGTAGTGGCTTACTTACACCTGGATAGCTCAGGGAGATCGAGGAGTCCATAGGAGACTGTAGTAAGTCTGGCTTTAGATCTAGTAGTGGTTTATTTATTGGTTATCAGTGAGTGACAGGAGATTTCCCATAGGACTACCTGTACGTTAGAGCTCCTCTATACTGCTTTTATCTAGTAGTGGTACCTTTACTTGGTCTCAGTGAATGAGTTGCAGTCCATAGAGGAGAACTGTAGTTAGGTCCTCTCCAAGGCTTTATCATAGTAGTGCGTTATTCACGTTGGGTCTCTCAGCTGATGATGGAGTCTCCATGCCATAGGAGACTGTAGTAAGTCATCTCAAGGTTGTATTTCGTATTGGTGTCCTGGATGGACATAGCCTGGTTTGTTCCGGATTGTTAAGTTGCCACGTCGCTTGTGTTCGACTTTCACGACGTGTCAACGTTCTGTTTTTATGTTTTATCTGTCGATTTAATCATTTAATACTAAACTAACCCCCCCGCCCCTCATGTTAGTGTAGGACTGACCCTGTAGTGAATTGTCAATAAATATTTGAATCCTGGCTAAGTAATATAACATATGGTTCAAAAATACAATTACAGAACTCGTGCAGATCACTACGATGGCTGATAGCGGAATGGACAATACATGTACAAACTATTTGTTGTTTTGTCCACACAGCTTTGGTTCAGTTAAGACATACAATGCTCGCTAACCTTTTTTGCATTTAAAAGACAAAAACTGTATTTCAAGTACAAATGAAGCCACTAGTAACATATTGTTCACATTAAGGAAAACATTTACATTTAAATTTACATATTTAATGTCCTTCAAGGTCATGTTAACAAGTACATTTGAAAATAAACGAAGTAGATAAAAGATGCTGACCTCTCCAAGTTACCATTACGCTGAGTAATTCAAAGATTACAAGACCACATTATGCTTTCTTTTAACATTTCAATTCATTATCGCATTCGATAAAATTGCATAAATATAATAACTTATATTTACAGTAATGCCCTAAAATAAAGATAAATATGATTCTGATATAAAAGAAATCCATAGACATGTTCATATCTACTTCAAAACAGTTATGATAAGTAGTTTGAACTCTGATTATATTATATACGTGTATAAAATAAACAACGCATCTGTTACTCTACTTATTTCCATCCATATGACTATTTTTGATCAGATAAAATACTAAATGAAAGCATATTCTGGCCGCATTTATATCAACTGCAATTATTTTTAATGGTACGTTTTGACATGATCTTGAAGAAGAAAAAAAATGTACATATTTCTTAATTTTTTTCTTAATGTACAAAACACTGTTACTTATTGCTTTATTCGTTATCTGAATTAGGTTATTCCTTAAAAAATCCGATAACATTTTTTGTAAAAATAAAATAAATAAATAAATAAGAATAATAATAATAAATACCCAGAGATAAACCAGATTGTTAACTCGTGTAAAAAAACAACAACTACACAGACGTACTTTTTATCCATTCCGCTATCGGCCATCTCAGTGTACATATTAATTACGTCAATGACAAAATTCCTTTTTAAAGTTCCTATGTTAGTTGCAAATCCTTATGTTTTTCGGCATCAGTGGCACTACAGTTTGTCTTACATCATATGGAGTATAAGTAATATTTACTAGGGATTTCTTATTGAGATAAAAATGCGATACTCGTATATAAAAATACAAGAAACAATCATTCCTGATGTGTTCTGTTCATTTTGTCAGAGTCGGTCTTTGAATAATTAGCTATAAAGCGAAATAAAGTCAGTAAAATGTCTTTAAAAACGGAGCGAAACAAATTTGGATTTATTTTATTATTTATTCAGACCGTAAAGTAAAAGTTAAATGCTGCTTATATTCATAGGTCATACTAATGGAGTCCTACTATTGTTAGTACGGCTATCCTCAGGCCAATGTTGCACCTGACAGCCACTTAGCTGCGGCAGGGAAAGATAGCAATGGAAATAAGGATATACAAAACTATCGACCTACTCATTAAGGCGAATCCTTTCCAACAAAGTGGAAAAATTACAAGGATATTATAATTATTATAATGATAATGCTAATTATGACAATATATGCAATACACTGTAAAAGAATTAAACTCTTAGAGATTCCAAGGTCAAACACGTGGTATAGTGTCAATAAAGCAGGCCATTGTATAAGATGACGCATTGTGTGAACATTCATGGCGGTCAGTGATATACTATTAGTTTACTTGTGTGGCAGTGTGAACTTGTAAAGTTTGATTATCTCATTTTAAGTTAAGATATTTTTATAGCATTACTTGTGTTCATAACTTAAAACGACCATAAAATCATCTGTCAATCGTCTGTAGAAGCGCTGTGAATACTTTGAAATTCCAATGTATTATCACGGTTTGAGATATTTACTAAACAATATCTTTGAATTACATAATGTGTTATAATTATTTATGAAAATAATTCTTTTAGAAATTATACTTGAGAAGTTAAAAAGTACTTACCATTAAATGCTGTACCACTTGATTAATTCCCGTTAGATGTAAATACACATTGGGTAGATATATTTCTATTCATAATTAGATCATGTTACTTTCACCCATGTCAAATTATACACTTCCGCATGTTAACATTCAAGGTGGAAACAGTGTAGGAACAACGCCACCACCACCTGTCTCATCACCTGTCATGGTTAAATACTAAGCATATGTGTAGTGAATGTTGATAGTGGGTTTGTTCACTTTTTTCTTATCGTCGTAGTTTGAGTCATATTTTAATGTGACCCACGACTAGCTCAACTAATATCTGGAATCTGACATGCTTTTCATTTGGTAAAACTTAGTCAGTACGTGGAATCTTGCTTAAAGGCACTTGCTATCCTAACTTTACCATGTGTGAAAACCACTGATCAAATAGCCATAATTACCGGCGGTTCAGTAATGCATCCTTGTGTCTTTGGAACAACACGTAAGATTGAAGTTTCCCGTGGACATATAACAATTTCGATATGAAGGGTCTGAGCGCCGTTGCTAGCTATGACCGCTGTTATCAGTTACTGATAACTTTCAGACATAGCACATACACAGTTATAACAGCACTGGTAATGGGTGGTAGGATGTCATACATTCAATTAACTTATAGCGTATGGGTATCAGGAAAAACAATGCTTTCGTAAAAAAGAACATAACGTGATTGGATATTTTCTTGTGGGAGACGATTTCTGATGATCCTATTTTAAAAGACCTAATAGACATAACCTAAAAAATGACTTCTGACTGATCCCGGCAGAGAGGTTTATGTGTGTGAATGTCAGGAAAACAGGTGTCAGCAGTTAAAATATGCTAAACTCTACTAAACACATGTACTATCCATAGCAGATATATTCACTTCGTCAACTGTACAATTTACAATATATACAATACCACAGAGTGTGTTAATCTCGATTTTGAACTCTTTAATGTAATAATCCAGGTTGTTTTTCTTCCCTTGGTATCCTCTGTCATAGCGACTGTGATTGCGACTTGTTTTTCAGCCTTGGCGTAAATGAGGCCCCGATAATAGCGTTAGCAAATGTGACCATGGCTCACAAACTAGGTACTGGTGACTGTGGTTCCTATGTGGCTTTACATGTGACATGTAAAACTCACAACTCAAAACAGAATACTAATATGTAACTGAGAGTATCTAACAGTTATAACATTACATTCAGCGCTAGAGTAATGGATTTAGTCTACTTTAGCATTTATTAAGTAGGTCTCGAAATTAAATTATTGCTCGCCAAGGGTCTCGCGAAAATAAAAACTTCTTAGGACTCGTTTCATAAAATAACATATAAAATGAACACTTATTGTAAGATCCTATCTATTGTTATCACATAACTGACCCTTGCTAGCCATGTCATACGGCCATGTCAAAAATATCGTTAAGACCCACGTGTGTAATAATTAAAACTATTGTGACGTCACATGGATGTTTTGACGTCATAGTATTTATATGACGTCAACTAATTGTCTCAGTAGACGGAAAGTCACATCTAACCGGATTTATACAGGTTTTATTTTTAATCATTAAGGTAGGTCCATACTTTTGAAAATCGCGCCAATTCATATGACGCTATACCGGAAGTTGCGGAGGTTGTTTTGAATTCCAGAATGGTTTCCGATACACCACGACATCACACTTGGATATTTTTTCAATAGGTGAAAATTGTCTACATATAATATTGAATGTTTAAAATCATTAAATAAATCAAATAAATGCAGTGAAGTGAAAATTATTTGCTAGTCTCTGAGGCTTTTTTGCGGTCCCTGTCGTAAATGGGAATGGATTTTTTAAACACCGGAAGTGCTACGTTCGTCGCTATAAATCATAAGACGGGACCCGGCCGGACCGAAATTCCGGAATTCTAAAAAAATCGCATACGGGATTTCCTTTAAACACACAATTATGGAGAAAATCATAAAAACAAACAGACATAACACCAGATATAAAAAATATCACAAAAAACGTATGAACTGATGTGGAATTTTTTTTGCGGCATGATTTTCAAAAAATAGTCAAACTCTATAACCCCATCTTAGCACAACGTACTGAAATGGGGGTAGGGTCACTGCGGAGTTACAAACTTCAAGCTTACAAAATTGTGAAATTTTCATCGAGGAACCCCGTGTTTTTATATGATATTTGAAAAACATATTACCTTGGGCATATCATATACAAATATTGTGAAATTGACCAATGGGTTTTCGCGCATTCCTTTTTGGCTTATTTATTGTTTTTTTAACAGGGCGAAAATATGGCAAAACATGGTAAGATTACGTATAGAAACGGTGCTGGGAAATAACAAAAATATAGTTGGCATTTGTAAAAATAAACTAGTTTTGTATATTGTTCTATCGTAAGAAATTTAGGACAAAAAATCAACAGGATCGAGACTACATTCACCCTAATATTAAAGAAAACATAATTTTATGAATTTTTTCTATTTTCGGTCAGCAAATTTGCTGGATGGTATATTTCAAGCTCAATATCTCAAAAAAAGTTCGAGAACACCCATTTATCTTTACAGATTTGAAATCTACATGAAAAATGCGAATAATACCTGTTAGGTTTTTTTCCAAAAGTATGGAGCTACCTTAAAGTATCATTCGTTCTATTCTAAGTTGAGAGTCAGGGTATCGATATGGAAACCGCGAAAATGAAACAAATAATCAATACCCTACTCAATTTTATCTTTGGATAGAACCACCAGAAAGATACTTTAATCCTTCTATTTTACAATCTTAATTATTATTTACATAGCTCAATATTTACCCAAATCATATATTTATGGGATTTATAAGGTTAAAATTGAATTATACCGTTTGGTTCAGACATGCATTTGTAATCACATGGGTAATATGTGGTATGTTGTGCTTCAGGATCAACTAATTTCAACGTTATCATTTTCAGAATTGGATTAAAATTTCATTGATGAATTAATAGGCTGATTTGAAGCTGTAGGGATGGACTGACAAATCATGTAATGGTGACGGTATATTGTACTACGTAGTCGTATAACATGGAACCATTAGTCTTGATTTCATTCACAAGCATTTTGCTTCAGCTTGGACATCTTTCTATGAAGGTTGCAACTGTGGGTGTAACACTTAGATCATGTTAAACTACGCTATATGCTTTTAATAAGAATCATTTTAATAAAATATGGATGATAATTACTACTGTCACAATCGCCTCACTGTCTCAGAGTTTGGTAAGACACTGCTGAATGTTATAGAAAATGCATTGTAATCTCTTGCGCTCTACAGTGGGGGGGTGTTTTTACATGTACAACATTGGTGCGTAACGAAACATCACACACCTTTGATGTTTCTTACCTTGTGTAATAAAAAGACAATAATTATCGACATGGGTTCATCAGCCTGCTCTAATATGTGAATATGGATGTACAAACACAAATTTTGCAACGTTGGACGTCTTTATTTTGCTGTAAATCAACATCTATGTAGGTGTCGTTTTACTGACAAAATGACAAAATGCTTTTCGAACTTTCCTTTTCTTAATCCAAAATGGCGGCCAGTCGTCGGCCATATTGACCGATATCTCCCAAAATTGCAATATACACAAACTAGAGCCAAAGAGAAACCTACATATGGAATTTGAAACAGATTCCTTCAGTAATTTCTCAGAAATAGCGGTAGCAAACTTCAAATACTAAAATCCATGATGGCGGCCGGTCGGCCATATTGTTGATCGATCAGTCCCAAAAAGCATAAGCACAACTAGGGCCTAAGGGGAACTTACATATGAAATTTGAGACAGAACCCTTCTTTACTTTCTGAGAAAAAAGCGGTAACAAACTTCAAATAGCAAAATCCAAGATGTCGAGCGGTCGGTTAGGTCTTGTAGACTGATCAGTTCCTAATCAATGCAGAAATATGCCACAATTACGACACTAGGAGAACCTAAAAATGCGATCTGAGACAGATTACTTCAATCTTTTTCTGAGGAACAGAGGTAGCAAACTTTCAACTAATCAAAATCCAAGATGGCGACCGGTCGTGGCCATATTGTTGACCACAATCAGTCCCAAAAAGTAAATGCACAAACTAGGGCATAAGAGGGAACCTAAACATGAAGATTTGGTCAGATGCCTTCAGTACATTATGATAAAAGTAGCGATAACAAACTCCAAACACCAAAAAGCAAGATGGCGGCTAGTCGGCCATCCATGTTGACCAATCACTCCCAAAATGCAATATTGCACAACTAAGACCCTTGGGGAACCTACATATGTAGAATTCAAGACAGCCCCTTCAGTAAACGTTCTGAGAAATAGCGGTAACAAAAAATCACTACCAAAATCAATGATGGCTGCCTGGCGGCCATATCGTGTTTTTCCGATCAGTCTGAAAATCAGCATGACACTCCTAGGGCCCTAGGAAACCTACATATGGACCCATTTGGAGAAATAACCATGCGGTACCATCAAGTAAATAGCGGTAAACACGCATTGTTTACGGACGGACCATTGTGGCGAAAAGGCGATTTGAATAGTCCACCATCTGATGATAGTGTGGCTAAAAATGTCGAGGAGCACTGTTTGATCATTTTCAAATATATGAGCTAAGCTACTTATCGCTTAATGATGACATTTAAAAATTGTTTTGATCAAAGGTGTCAATATTTACACAATGCTTGTTTTCTAGTACTCGTATATGTACACTATCTATTAGGCGGATATAACCCCATTTTGTGTTTAGCTCTAGATCTGCCAACCCCATTCCTCCCCCTTAAATCTCGGGGGTGATTTTTAAGGGGTGGGGGGGGGGGGGGAACAATCCGCTGCCTCGCGATTATGGTATTTAGAAGTAAGAATCAATGTACTGTCGGGTATAGATCAATAAAATACTTTTTACTGTTTACTGTTTACTGCAACTAATCGTATTTTTCTGTCCAATACTGTTTAAGAAGAGTAATGCAAAATAGCTGGTCAAGAGCTTCTATGTGCAAATTATAGTCACTTAAACTGTGCTAAAAGTTAGCTTCTTTGTCGAGTTTAAAATGAACTATAATACCCTACCCCAAGGGATTGGTAGTGATGAAGAACCTTTCAAACCTGATGACATTATATTTCCCCTCGGGAGAATTTATATGGGACACACAAGGTTGATGTTCTCCAAAAGAAATAAACCCTACTACAATTGTAGAAACGCATAACAAATCATTCTGGTTTTAGAACAGTTCGAATTTTGAAGATATATCGAATATTAATCGTACACAGGCTGCCATGATTTACATGTAAAACCTTTGCTTGGAGTTGTAAACTGTATTTTAAGTTTAGTTCTTGAGTTATGTCGTGGTATGTGTTCGGGCAGATGAGTGTCTAAAACTAACATGAAAATTAGAAAATTTCCAGATTGTTCTCATCAAGTAATAACAATACTTTCTACATTATGGTCTATGAGTCAATTATTTACCATATTAGCAAGACAAATTAACTTCGGAACTCTAATACCAGTCGCAAAACTTCAACGGTTATTTTTACAAAAAACATTTTCCCCCAAACTTGGAATCGTTTTAAATCCAGAAACCAATATAGGTTACTCACCTTGATTAAATATTCTACATATGTATTGACAAAACGAGTATAATGTCTATGGTCACTAGAAGCTTATACTTTTCCGTGTATGAAATGAATGAGTATAAAACATAAATATTAGAATTATAAGTGAATAAGAATAAAAAATGAAATTTTCAGTTTTTTTTTTTCTTAGCGACCAATAATAAGGACAAAGAAAATAACTTTTTGTTCTCCTATTCGGGACTTGACAAAAACACTTATTGTACACGCATATTTGGTGACTTACTTCAATGTACTCTTTTTGAAATTACATGCAGCTGTGGGAGCTATTTCTCGTATTCTGTATAAATACAGAGAATGCATTAGGCATTAACGACATTGTATAGTGAGTGTAGAAATTGATAGTTGATTAAGGCCGTCAAGATGATAACGGTGGCTGTTACGATGATAACTGGTTTCCGTAACGATGAAACCCGGTGGGCCGTTACAATGATAAACTGTGGCCGTAGCGCGATGATAACCGGTGGCACCTTAACCGTTGATAAACTGGTGGCCGTAACGGATGATAACCGGTGGCCGTACGATGATAACCTGTGGCCGTTACGATGTATAATCGGTGGCCGTAAACGATGATAACCGGTAGATCCGTAACGAATGATAACCGGTGGCCATAACGTTGATAAACGGTGGCCGTGTAACGATGATAACCTCGAGTGGCTCGTTATGATGATATCAACCTGTGACTGTAACGGATGATGAAGAACCGGCGGTAGTCACATCACGATGGATAACCGGTGGCTGTCTTACGAATGATAACCAGTGACCGTAACGATGATAACTGGTGGCCCCGATACGATGATAACCGGTTGGCGTCACGAAGAGTAACCGTTGGCCGTAACGATGATAACCGATGGCCGTATTCGATGAATAACCGGCGGCCGTGAACGATGATAACCGGGCGGCCGTAACGATGATAACCAGTGGCCGTTACGATGGAAAAAACGGTGGCCGTTACGATGAAAGCCGGTTGGCCGTGACGATGATAACCGGTGGCCGTAACGAGATGAAAACCGTGTGGCCTTTACGATGATAACCGGTGAGCCGCTACGATGATAACCGGTGGCTCCCCCCGTCTACGAATTGATTAACCAGTTGGCCGTCACGATGATAACCGTTGGCCGTTACGACGGATATCAACCGGCGGCCGTTCACGATGATAACCGGCGTATCCGTTATCGATGATAACCGGCGGCCGTACTCGATGATAACCGGTGGCCGTTACGATGATAACCGGTGGGTCAGTCACGATGATAACAAGTGGCTGTTACGATGATGAACCGGTGGTCATCACAAAGATAACCGGTGGCCGTATACGAGGATTATCGGTAGCCGTAGTACGATGATAATCGGTGATGGCCGCTAACGATGATAAAACCGGTAGCCGTAAACGATGATAAACCGGTAGCCGTTACGATGATAACTCGGTGACCGTTACGATATATAACCGATGTCCGTTAAGATGATAACCGTGGCAGTCACGATGATAAGTCAGTTGCACGTCACAATAGGTAACCGATAAAACCAGTGGCAGTTTCACGATGATAAACCGGTGGCCGTTACGATGAGAACCTCCAGTGGCCGTCACGTTACGGATGATAACCGATGCGCCGTCCACACGATGAGAACCAGTGGCCGTCACATTACGATTATAACCGAATGGCCGTTACGACGAATGAACCGGTGTGCCCCTTAGAGAGATTGTAAACTGTGTTGGCAGTTTACGCGATGATAACCAGTGACGCCTATACTTATGAAAGTATAGGTTAGAGTTAGGGTTATTATCAAAAGAGAATAAAACTATATCATACAAATTCTTTTATTTTCTTATACCTCAAGTGAGAATCCTGCATTCCTGATTGGTCGAGAGATATTTGGTTTTTACACTATCAACACGGCAGGTAACATTTGAACAATAGGTAAACAATATACACGTTCGTAGCAACCCCGCTAGCCAGCAACGGGTGATATTGTATTTTTGACAGTGTTGCAAAATATTAACCGCCGAATCGAAAAAAGATGCGCAAACATCTCCTTTCTTTTTTCGCGACGCCACCTTTGTTTTTTGAAGCGAGCGCTTTCAAAATTTATCTGGAGCTTAGATTAGTAATAGTTCTGCCAAATTAGTCCCCTCGCCCCCGTTTTATCAATATTTCTTTTTCAAATTAAGGACGGAGCTTTCCGTTTACGCCTTTTCACTTACCGTTAAAGAGTGCTATATTGTTGGTTTTTATGAACCCGTCGGTGATTAGGGGATAACGGAAGACATGTGATTTCAAGCGTCTTCGTGACGTTGCTAATGTTGTAAACAGCCGACGGGACGAGAAACCAAAATCTCATTGAAATTTACAAAAACGTTGTTAGATTTTAACAAAACGCAGGAGTTAAGACAACAAGAATTTTCACCAAATCCTTATTGTGAGTATTCTTTTTTTATTAATGCAATGATAGTTAGCACTTCTGTGAGTAGGAATGCCAAGTGCCTATACTACTCCGACCGACGGTGATTGTTCGACTTTTGGTTAAAATCAGTTAAAATTGTTTCAATACATTGCAAAATACTTGATAAATTAGCGTTTTTGTTTCTAGACTTTTGGTATGATAAAATAAATACTACCTGCATTAGGCTTCGCCTCGGGTGACAGTGATATCCTCGGGGTGACACTAGGCACTGTCACCCTTTAATGCAGATAGTATTATATAATGTACAGCCAGCCAAGCCAAACATCTCCCTGAAGTCTTGTTCATCTGCGACAGTTGACGAACAATAGGGTTTGAGCTCCTTTTCCTCAGTATTGAACCAAAGAAAAAAAATTGCAGCAAAAATGTTTTGATTTTACCGCGACCTACAAGAATTTAAGAGGTTAGCTGTACTGCGGGAGGTGCATTGTACGACCCACGGGTCCTAATGAAGGAGATTCTTCTCCATTAGATTGTTGACGACAGTTGATGTCGACTGTGTATCCCATGTGCAGGTCGGTATAGGTGTGGTAGGTTACGGTGGAGGTACGTGTGACACATGGGTGAAAACTACGCTATCTGTAACCCACCATACATTGGGAATTAGTCCGTGTTGGGCTGTAGGGAGGATCAGGATGTGTCAAGCAACACGATCACTGGTCCTAATATCTATCAATGAGGATTACCGGGATTCCTTTGGTGTCTATCCCGGATAAAGAATTACGCCCCTGAACCCCCAGTAGTTCGTGTACTGAGATCGATAATGTGTCCATGTATCAGTATATATACAATAAGTCGTTTTAACCCAAGGATGGAGCCTCAGTCGGTGCAGAAGAGCTATCTTCTCTTAATCGGATTCCTAGTCCTAGCAAAAAAAGAGTAGTCATGTACATCATTTCTTTATATTTTCCATTTTGTATTGCAACACAAACTGTTGTAAATAATGAACGAGATCTGTTCGAGTCTAGTCCACTTCTGTTCCCTTTTCGTGTTCTATAATTTTGTCATTGTTTTTTTTATAGTGCAAAAGGTGGAAAATATACGTTAGTGTGGATTCTTTGCGTTTCTTAAATTTCTGCGAACCTTTCGACACATGTGAGAGTGAATCTGGATTAGAGAAAAATTCTGACCGAATTAAAGAAATCTGACTGGTGAGAATTGAATTATCTGTGTAATCATGCACATGTACAACTAGTTGGAGTAGTCTTACCTAACAAAAAGGGACCACAACACACTAGTTTGAATAGTTAACCTAAGCAAAAGTGACAACACTCAACATAGTTTGAAGATAAACATGTAACAAGAACTAAACCACACCCCACATCTAGTGTGAATGAAGCTACCTAGCAAAATGACCACAGCCACACTGGTGTGAAAGCTTACCTTCATGACCTACACAGCATAGTCGTGTAGTGTAAGCTTACCTAAGACAGAAAAGACCCACCCATACCTAGCTTGAAAGGGTCTTATCTAGCAAAACTGGACCACCACACCATACCTGTGTGCAAATCTTACTGTGTCCAACTCAATACCTAGTTTTGCACTAAAACAAAAATGGACTCACCACTGTATGAAAGCTATACCTACAAAAATGACCCACCTATACAATTTGTGTGATTAGCTTACTGAAACAAAACATGACCACAACGCAACTCCTTGAGAGTTAACGTAACAAAAATCGACTCTCCAGACAACTGTAATTGAAAGTGACTAACAAAATACCAACAATATTAGTGTGAAAGCTTGACCTTACAAAAAGATTTACACCACAAAGTATGAAATGCACCTAGTAAAAACTAATCACACCACAGCTTCTAGCAATAATAATCACAGCATCTCTAGTGTGGAAAGCAATACCTAACAAAAATGACCACGGACAGCTCAGCTTTAGAGTTAACACACCTAGACACCACACCTAGTTTGAAAGCTTCACCTAACAAAAGAACCACACCACAAATAGTTTGAATGCTTAAACCTACCACAACAAAAACTACCATGACCGCATCACCACACCACGTGGTGAAAGCTTTTTAACAAAATTTACCCCACAACTAGTCTGCTTACCACATGATCACACCACTAAGTAGTTGAAAGCTTACCTAACAAAAAATGACACCATAACACTTACCCCACCACACATAACTAGTTTGAAAGCTTACCTAACAAAAATGATCATTACGATTTTCACTAGTTTGAAAGTTTACTGCTAACAAAAAATGACCACACCACATGCGCTAGTTGTGATAAGCTTACCTAACAAAAATGACCACACCACAACATACACAATTAGTTTGAAAGCTAAGTAACTTAATGTCAAACAAAAATACCTAAGACCACCACACCAAACTAGTGTCTGAAAGCTTACCACTTAAATAGTTAAAAAACCTAACAGACAAACCCACAACTAGTTTGAAAGCTTACTTAATCTAACAAACCAATGAAACTTACTTAACCACACGACGTTACACCTAGTGTGAAAGCTATACCTAACAAAAATGACCACACACTAGTTTGAAAGTTACCTAACAAAAATGACCACACCACTAACTAGTTTGAAAGCTTACCTAACAAAAATGACCAAAAAATAACACCATACCTAGTTTGAAATGAAGACACTAAGCTATTAACACCAAAAAATGACCACACCACAACCTAGTTTAAAAGCTTCACAACTTTTAACTAACCTCACAAAAATGACCACATCACCAAACCACGCCTAGTTTGAAAGCACACCTAGTGTGAATGCTTACCTAACAAAAAAACAACACCAAACCTAGTCTCTCTTCACCTAACAAAAATGACCCACAAAATGACAGAAAGATGTCCACACCACAACCTAGTTTGAAAGCTTACCTAACAAAAATGACCACACCACACCTAGTTTGAAAGCTTACCTAACAAAAATGATCACACCACACCTAGTTTGAAAGCTTACCTAACAAAAATAATCACACCACACCTAGTTTTAAAGCTGACATAACAAAAATGACCACACCACACCTAGTTTGAATGCTTACCTAACAAAAAACAACACCACACCTAGTTTGAAAGCTCACCTAACAAAAAACCACACCACAACTAGTTTGAAAGCTTACCTAACAAAAATTACCATACAGCACCTAGTGTGATAGCTTACTTTACAAAATTGATCACACCATACCCAGTTTGAAAGCTTACCTAACAAAAATGACCACACCACACCTAGTTTGAAAGCTTACTAACAAAAATGACCACACCACACCTAGTGTGAAAGCTGACATAACAAAAAATGACCACACCACACCTAGTTTGAATGCTTACCTAACAAAAAAAACACACCACACCTAGTTTGAAAGCTCACCTAACAAAAATGACCACACCACACTAGTTTGAAAGCTTACCTAACAAAAATTACCATACAGCACCTAGTGTGATAGCTTACTTTACAAAAATGACCACACCACACCTGAAAGCTTACCTAACAAAAATGACCATCCACATACCTAGTTATGAAAACTAACAAAAATGACACACCACAAACCTAGTTTGAAAGCTCACCTAACAAAAATTTGACCACACCACAACTAGTTTGAAAGCTTACCTAACAAAAAATTGACCACACCAGCTATCAAAAATGACCAACCTAACTAGTTTGAAAGCTTACCTCAAAAAACAACAAAATGACCTAACACACACCTACCCAGTTTGAAAGCTTAGCCTAACAATAATGACCACACCACACCTAGTTTGAAAGCTTACTAACAAAAATGACCACACCACACCTAGTTTGAAAGCTTACATAACAAAAATGACCACACCACACCTAGTTTGAAAGCTTACCTAACAAAAAATGACCACACACCACAACTAGTTTGAAAGCTTACCTAAAAATAAATAACCACCCCATACCTAGTGTGAAAGCTTACCTAACAAAAATGACCACACCACACACTAGTTTGAAAGCTTACCTAACAAAAAACCACACCACACCTAGTTTGAAAGCTTACCTAACAAAAAGAATGACCACACCACAACCTATAGTTTGAAAGCTTACCTAACAAAAATACCACACACACCTAGTTTGAAAGCTTACTAACAAAATGAACCACACCATACCTAGTTTGAAAGCTTACCTAACAAAAATGACCACACCACACCTAGCTTTTAACAAAAAAAGCTAACCTGAAACAAAAATGACCACACCACACTACTGAAAGCTTACTAACAAAAAACCAACCACCTAGTTGATAGCTTACTACAAAAATGACCACACCACACCTAGTTTGAAAGCTTTACCTAACAAAAATGACCACACCACACCTAGTTTGAAAGCTTACCTAACAAAAATGACCACACCACACCTAGTTTGAAAGCTTTTCTAACAAAAATGACCACACCACACCTAGTTTGAAAGCTTACCTAACAAAAATGACAACACCACACCTAGTTTGAAAGCTTACCTAACAAAAAAACACACCACACCACACCTAGTTTTAAAGCTTACATAACAAAAATGACCACACCAAACTAGTTTGAAAGCTTACCTAACAAAAAACAACACCACACCTAGTTTGAAAGCTCACCTAACAAAAAAACCACACCACAACTAGTTTGAAAGCTTACCTAACAAAAAACCACACCACACCTAGTTTGAAAGCTTACCTAACAAAATTGACCACACCACACCTAGTTTGAAAGCTTACCTAACAAAAAACTGACCCACACCACACCTAGTTTGAAAGCTTACTTAACAAAAATGACCACACCACACCTAGTGTGAAAGCTTACCTAACAAAAATGACCACACCACACCTAGTTTGAAAGCTTACTAACAAAAAACCACACCACACCTAGTTTGAAAGCTACCTAACAAAAATACCACACATCCTAGTGTGAAAGCTTACTTACACACACCACACTAGTTTGAAAGCTTACCTAACAAAAATGACACAACTAGTTTAGCCATACAAAAAGCACCTAGTGTGATAGCTTACTTTACAAAAATGACCACACCACACCTAGTTTGAATGCATACCTAACAAAAAACCACACCACACCTAGTTTGAAAGCTCACCTAACAAAAAACCACACCACAACTAGTTTGAAAGCTTACCTAACAAAAATTACCACACAGCACCTAGTGTGATAGCTTACTTTACAAAATTGACCACACCATACCCAGTTTGAAAGCTTACCTAACAAAAATGACCACACCACACCTAGTTTGAAAGCTTACTAACAAAAATGACCACACCACACCTAGTGTGAAAGCTTATCTAACAAAAATGACCACACCAAACCTATTGTGAAAGCTTACCTAAAAAAGATGACCACACCACACCTATTGTGAAAGCTTACCTAACAAAAATAGTCACGCCATACCTAGTGTGAAAGCTTTAACCTAACAAAAATGACCACACCACAACTAGTTTGAAAGCTTACCTAACAAAAAACCACACCACACCTTGTTTGAAAGCTTACCTAACAAAGAATGACCACACCATAACTAGTGTGAAAGCTTACCTAACAAAAAATAATAACACCATACCTAGTTTCAAATCTAATTAACAAAAATGACCACACCACAACTAGTTTAAAAGCTTTTCTAACAAAAATGACCAAACCACGCCTAGTTTGAAAGCTTTTCTAACAAAAATGACCACACCACACCTGGTTTAAAAGCTTACCTAACAAAAATGACCACACCACACCTAGTTTAAAAGCTTTTCTAACAAAAATGATCACACCACACCTAGTTTGAAAGCTTACCTAACAAAAATAATCACACCACACCTAGTTTTAAAGCTTACAAAATACTAATCACACCACACCTAGTTTTAAAGCTTACCTAACAAAAATAATCACACCACACCTAGTTTGAAAGCTTACCTAACAAAAATGACCACACCACACCTAGTGTGAAAGCTTACCTAACACAAACGATCACACAACACCTAGTTTGAAAGAGAATTAACTATCTTCAGGATTATTTGTTCTGGTCGGCTTTAAACAATGTAGGCTAGAGTGTAGTTTCTTCATTAAAACTTTGTAGTCTAGAGTGTAGTTTCTTCATTAAAACATTGTAGGCTAGAGTGTAGTTTCTTCATTAAAACATTGTAGGCTAGAGTGTAGTTTCTTCATTAAAACGTTGTTGGCTAGAGTGTAGTTTCTTCATTAAAACATTGTTGGCTAGAGTGTAGTTTCTTCATTAAAACATTGTAGACTAGAGTGTAGTTTCTTCATTAAAACATTGTAGGCTTGAGTGTAGTTTCTTCATTAAAACATTGTAGGCTAGAGTGTAGTTTCTTCATTAAAACATTGTTGGCTAGAGTGTAGTTTCTTCATTAAAACATTTTTAGGCTAAATATGTCTGCTTCTTCTCCGTTACTCGTTTTTTGTTTTCCCTTGATACCATTTGTTTAACTATTTCGGTGTTTGTTATTTTATTATTTCTCCACCTCCTTAAGTTATTATTTTCTTTCTATATTTTGGTATTTCCTTTTATTTTATCCTTCCATCCTGTTAATACCTTGGCAGTTTTCATTAAATCGAATTGTTTAAATCTAATTGACAAGGTTGGAAATGACATATTGATGTCTCTTCAAAGATAAGTACATCCTAAAGATGAATGGAGACCAACTTTTGAATCTTCATAATTTTTCGATTGTTTCCTTTTTCGTCAATTCTATAAATCTTTTAATCGTCTAATAATATGAAAATGATATATTGATCTTGTCAGGTAGTCCTCGCGTACAAGTGTCTTATTACCGGTTTCCTGCTAACAGCTTCCTCGCCATTGTTTTCTCCCATTTATTCGTCCGAGCTAAAAATTTTATCATCAGAAAATTACCTGAGAAATATCAGAAAGCCGCAGCACCTCAAATTTTGGTCCGCCATTATTTCCGTGACGTCACCGTCAATTGATAATGATAGTTCTGTACCCCATTACTTATGTTTTCAGTTATGATTTTTGTTTTCAAACGCAAAAAGTATCCCCATCAAGTCAAATAAGTTAAAAGTGTCCAGTTGAATCTAAAATAAGGAAATAATTTCCCTTAGGTTTAGTTTATTGTTGCCGAACTACTTCCATTTAGTTCCCTGTTCGTCGTGTAGTAATGTGACAAGAAGCTTTAACGTACTGTTGTTTTCATTTCAATGCTAGGTAAACAAGTTCTAAGATACTGCACAAATGTCCAGGTAATCACCAAAGTTATCTCCCTCAGTATGAGCCTATATAATCAATCTGTGATAAAAATGCCTATTTGATACGGAACTTTTAAACATTGACCCTTTAGTTTTTTGAAAACAGTCGTTCCTTACTTTATCGAGGACAATTACCATATAACTGTAGGACTAAAAAGGGTCATGCTTCAGTCTAATATCAAATACTGATATTATGAGGTCCCTAGAGGTTCGTTATAACTGTGTTATATTGTACATAGTATTACTTACCGTTCTCCTGGCACACATCACCAATGATAAGGCTCCATACAGTCAAACAGTGCTAACTCCTCTGGTCGTTATCAAACACCCTCGGAAACATTGTCTAATACCCTAAGGTACAGACGTACTGTGAGCCTTGAGAAACCATACATCTTACAAATGTCTCTCCTAACAAGATTTAACGATAATCAGGCATTCGCCAAAGAAAACATCTAATCATATTTCGCGTTGGCCTTTTTGTACATCGCCGGAAGGTCATGTGCACATGTAATACATGTTTGGTGAGTGTTCCATACCAACATGGGAAGTGTATTATTATTGGTGTGTGATGCCATTACAACTATTCCATGTGTCTAGGTGACGGCTGTGGCTCGAGTTAGTTAGGCAGATGTACAGCAGCTGGAGTTCGGCACACAGAGATACAACAGTTAGGCAGATAGATAAACAAATTCAATACGGAGAGAGAACAGACAGTGAACTTTTCTACATTTGTGCTGCCGAATTCTTGTGAATCCATAAATCTGTAGTGAAGCAGGTTATCTGGCAGATGTGGAGACTATTCTCTACACTCTGTACCGACTAAATCTGTGGTGAAGCAGGTTATCTGGCAGATGTGGAGACTATTCTCTACACTCTGTACCGACTCTAATGAAATGTAATAGACGTGTGTAGTACCGCCTAAACAGATAGGCACCCTGTAAATGGGTCTAAAATTGCGATGAGAACGATTGAGCTTATCGGAAATAAGCAGAAATCTGACCTAACGTGATTGATGATAGGACTTGGGAGTACTTCATCGCGCCTTCGATAAATGGCTTCTCTTCGTAAACAGGTTATTTGGATAGAGCAGAATAGTGCGAGTTGTGTGTAGACGTAAAGCTGATGTTTGTTGTGATAAACCCCACAATACAACGATATATGGCACAACCAGTCTGTAACAATTTATGGTATTGTGGAACATGAAGGTTGATAGGATGGACGAAAAAATTAGAATTCCGTAAATGGAATAAAAAAAACCAGTTATCTGAAGGGGATGTTGGGATTTGATTAAGATAACAATGTACACATAATACAGACAACATTTGTGTTAAACATTTATATCACATGTCTTCCCTGTGACCATGTAATTGTACACTTATATATGTAATTTTATACATAGAACAAACGATGTTCATGTATAGAGTTCAGAAATGACTTGTTGCTCACGGGAGAAATTAAACAACCCTTGGCTTAGTTTATAACACTATTTAGGTAAGATGGATACAGGTACTAAAGAACAGAACCCGAGGCCCAATAAAATAAAAGATTATACCAATGACATGTTTTCAAACTGTAGACACAATCGAACATTCCAAATATTTGGAGAAACCCCCTCAAAACACTGCCTTTATCTGTCAGAAATGTTTTTTTTTGTTTTGCTTGAAATCAATTTGTAGGCAAACCAATTAGTAAATATTCTTAATAATGGGTATAAAATAAAGAATGAAGCCTATTACACTAGCATTAATTGCAAATATGTTCAAAAGATGTCCCTTGCCACACATCCAGATTATTGTTAGAAACCAGCATTAAGGCCCTTTATGCCTTTTGAAAAAAGCACGAGAGATACCTAGACCTTTAATATTACTTCAATAACAGCGACGGATACCAAAAACGTTCAGGATACAGAGGCTGTTGGAGAGTAAGTACATGTAAGTTAGTGTTATTTGTCATAATACTGGAGAGAACCTCTCCGTATCTGAATACATAGATGTCGGTAAACTTGTAAGAATTTGAACAGAAAGATGATTTCTAACCTTTCCTGCTCCGTTTGTAATCAAAATGTGGTCTCTCAATGGAATGACCACTTTGTCAAATCACCACTACGAAGACTACATGATTTGTGTCGGTGATTCACTGGCATCAGGGACTGAAAACATCTGGATAACTGCTTTTTTTGTTGTATTTATGTATTGGATACTGTCACTAAGAGAGAAATATCTGTGATTTTTGTGATAAGCAGCTATGATAACATAATGGAACCCAACAAACAAAAAATAATAACATTATGAGTTAATCGACGTTTCCTTCTTAAGTTACACACAGCGATGAGGGATTTCGCACATATTTGTAATTTCCGCATTGAAACTCTATTTTAAACAATGTTGACACTGAAGATGGAACAGCAAGAACAACATGGTCAGGGCTAACTAATATATCTGTAATTGTAATTTACAGGTTTAGAGTAAAACGATAATACCTAATACAGTATAAACACCTAAAGATGCTCCACCGCCGACACAGCATAAATGATATTCATCATTTGAACAATAATTGGTGTGTAATCGTGTATATATATCTGTCTAATTAACACAAAAACTAATATCAAACTAGATTTGATCGCGATCAAAACACGGGATTTCCACCTATGTAATGATATAAGTAATGCTAGTGAACAGACGATCTTTAAGTCGAATTAATTAAATCTGTTTTTCAGTTGGACCAGACTACTTTCGTAAGAAACGCTTTCTGATTAATTTGAGTGAGATCGTCCGTTCGTTCAAGCAATTACAATATTTGATACACACAATATTGAATTACGGCAATGAGTGAATTAGATGTTTCAAATACTCGCTCTGTGGACATATACCAGCACGATTTGCTCATATTAGTCAGAAGGAAAACGTAAACAAACACATAATCCGCCTGATATTCAGTGACTTCGCCCTTGAACTATTTTTGTATTTATGTTACACGTATAACATGTACATAATAGCCAGTCGCGCTTTCATTGGCTGTAAATATATTTCTTCTTCATGACTTAATATCAGTAAACAATGACATGATATAAGGACGTGTCAGACGTCGTGACCATCATGGCGGACTCAAAATGTAGCTTGTTGTAGTTATGTAGTGTTAGATAATAAAAGAGTATCTTATATTTTGCCAATAGACGTATCAACCTATCCAAGATGGCGGCTTAGGTCAAAGGTCATAGGGGAAAAAAATTTCGCACTGTCATAACTTTAACAGTGCCCTCACGTTGTTGTTTGTTATTGTGCGCCCCGTTTCTTATTTCACCGTGAACAAAGTTTAGTGTTGCTTATCATACTATAATTCAGGAACATTATTTCAAAACAGGAAAATGAATAATACAAGATATAACGCTAAGTACATGTTTATTTTAGCAAAACGAAAGCACAATTTACCGGGAAATTTCGCACATGTTGCACAATTCTAGATCTTTGACAGCGTGATAAAATATGCAACACGATTTGACACTAGGCCTACAATTCATGATAAATTCATATAAATATTTTTTTTTTAAATTATTTCATAATTAAAAAGCACTGCAAATCTGTCATGGGACCTACTATAGACCGATTGCCAAATGCTGCGTGGCTGACTCGGTCTCAACTAATTTGATTTGTAATTATCGTCAAATGATAAAAAGAAAAAGAAAAAAACCACTGACTGTTACTATAATTATTAGGTCAGTATTTGATAAGCCTACGAGTGTAAATAATTGACCCAAAATTTACCAAATATCTTATATTTTATATATTCTATATAATTTAACAGCCTTTCTAAAATCATTAAATTATTTGTCTAATATCAGAAACATATGTACATATGTATATATGTTTCTGCTAATATATATTATTATATAATATCTTATATAATGCATGTATAAGTAAATAATTTATATTAAAGAACTGCATAAAATTTAAAATTTCAGTACAAGTACTGGGGTACATATTTAACCACAGTATGTGAATAACATTAATTAAATGGGTCAAAATATAGAGACTTAAAATGGATAAAAATAAGAAAGACAGTTATTGAAGAATGTTGAGATGATTAGTGTTGTGTTGAAAATTGATATGTACATTAAAATAACTTTAATAGCTGTATCTATAGTTCTCCTAGATCATAAACATACATACTATGGTTAAAATGTACACAATTTTTTGGATACTCATTACTTTATTTTAATTAATTTCATATGTCCAAGCTTCATTTTGTTTTCTCATTGATTTTTTAAAATGTTTTCAGCATAGATGAGTGCAGTACATTAGACAAATGTTAGTGGTACCTTGATAGTTTACATGTAGCTTTAAGGTACATGCAGCTTTATATGTACATATATGTAGACTTATCAGTAAAGAAGAATGGAGATTTATTGTGGTCAAGGATCAACTGTTTACATAACAAAACACATGATTTTGATTTGAATTTCCTATTTCTTGATCTATTTTTAATATATGAAAACATACATATATAGAAACATGTACATGCATATTTTCTCTGGAATACACATTTAGTTCTGCTGTATATAGAGCTACTGACTGACTTTTAATTTTCCAATTAAACCTTGTAACGTAGTTATGCATTTATCTATGTAATACAACTTGAGGAACAACATAACATAATAAATATACACACAACATGGACCATTACAGCTTTCAGTGTACTTTTTCAAGAATAATTAGTAAAATAAATGAAACGTATTCTTTAGTTGCTTGTGTATTATCCATCAATTAAATAAATTCATGCTATCTATCCAATCTGCTGAGAAAGGCAGAGTAATAATATTTCTTTCTTAAAGACACAACATTGTCTTAATTTGTGAATTATAAGCAGAAGCATATATCAAATATTTATAGTTTATGTTTTAAGATGTTGAATAATATATGAGTATGTGTCATCATACACTCTTCATTAAACAGCAAATAAATACATGTATATGTTACATACTTATAAACATTATAATATACATGTACCCATGTAAAGTTACACTGATGAAAACACTTCCAAATATACAGCTTCAACTCCATGTATTGTCATTTTTCTTTTATTGTACTATATATAGGGAACCATGAATGGCCATATACCTTAAACACATTTTTATGGTAATCAAAATCAGTGTATACTTTTGTGCTCACAAAAAAGATGTTCAGATGATGTAATTCATTACATATACATGTACAGCATGCAGTGTGTGAAGGATTCTACAGTCAGACCAAAACACTGATTCTAAATTTAAAATACCTGTATTATTGAGATTTGTTGTAATGAGAGTCCAACAGGAAAAACACAAGATACTTAACTTAGTATAGTATTTAATCTATAATACCATATTTAAACTGATGCACCATGTATGTCTTCTAAATACAACTAATTTATTCAAAGATTCTTTTCACAATCCAGTTTTATGAAGAAAATATCCATGTACCAGTCTACATTTGTAGAGAATAATGGAAATGATAATTCTACAGTTTTCCTTTAGTGAACATTGAAATAAACCTGTACAAAAAGGATATTCTTGTATCCACACACACCTGAAAATGTGTCTCCAATTCAGTTCAAAGGTCCCTTTGTTATGATTTGACAAGATTATACAATAGTTGAAACATATGTTTCTGAAAGAATTTCAAAATGTGTTTAAAAAATACTAATAATTTCTTAACCTTCCTTGGATTGTCTTACGTACATTGCACTTCATGGTCCTAGCAAACATTTTAAATACATGGCTAAACAGTTGATTTTTGTTAAAAAAATGAAGAAAAAAAGTTATACTGCGGTTATATATATTGTCTGTGAATTTTCTTTATTTCTCAGAAAATCTTGTTTTCAGACTCTCAGCTGTCAAGAAACTGACATGAAGACACAGTTGTTTGTTATATTTTGTTAACATTATTTGAAGCACCTGATCACTACAAGATATGCATGCAATCAAGGATCTTTGCAATTTTCCCAATCATAGGGGCCATTTTCAAAATTAAGGGGCCAATGGTCAAGGGGCCCATCCATAATTATCCCCGCATGTCTACATATAAGGCCAAAAAATATGTCTGTTTAGTGTTTAGGGTTACATTAGCAAAAAAATAGGGTCGGTAGGTTGGGAGGATTTTTTTAGTGTCTTTCCCTCTAAAATAATGGCCGGAACTGGAGTTTGAGATCGAAATCCTGACTTTTGATTTTTTTTGTAGGTAAAAATTAGGGTCGATCGGGTACCCTAAACAGAATTTTCTTTTTGGCCTATATATATACAGATATGTATCCATGCAATCTCCCAGACTCCCACATATAAAACAATCTGTTATTCAAAACAAGGACAAAGACTGATTTAATTATGATTTATTGATTTCTGGTGGATGACTGCTGATGCAAGTGCATATTTTCTCTCCTAACATGCATATGCATACACCTAAAGTTGTTTGCGACATGTACATGTACCGTGTTTCGTATTTGTCTATCATTATAATGTACAAGATAATAAATAAACTCTTCAAAAATAAAATAAACAAAATAAACGCTGAAAATACAGTTGAACTAGAAATAAACATAAATTCCTTTTTTTTTTAAATTTTTTTTTTGTAACGGGCCGTTCTGACTGGGGCCGTTTATACAGTGGAGTCGTTTTAGAAGGGGTGGGGCTGTTCACGACTGAATGAAGTCTGTTACAACGACGAAGACGTGGAAAATAAATTACAGTTAGGTACAGTTATATTGGAAATACAAACATACATAACAGACGATATATATATATATATATGATATATTTTTGAGCAATTAGCAAAATATTTAGATGTAATGCATTGTGTCAATGTCGCTGGATTGTAGACACACCACTGCATCGAGAAACGGTTCAAACACGTGTTTGGGAGTATGGGCTCGTTTACGCTGCCAAAATCAAAAAAATGATATAAAATCTATCGATATTAAGTTGTGTAGGACAGCTCACATGTACCTAGTTCTTTTTACAGCTGTTTGTTTATGTTTTCAAAGCAGTTTAACGGTTGTGTCTTATAAAATCTTGCACCTAGCTAGATTTCTTACGTAGGCCGCCATGCAAAATTTTTTAATGATATAAGCGGTTTTTCCCCTATGACCTTTGACACGGTGTTTTAAGGCCGCTTAAGAAATTACGTGTTGATTGGTCTATACTCACAAAAAAAAAAAAAAAAATTCTGAGACTTGTTTCGCGAAATGTCTTATGACATGAACTCTCATTTAAGGTAGATCTATATAGTTGAACCACGCATGACGTCGACGCTACACCGGACGCTACGGATGAATCTCTCCCAGGGTTAATTGCAGTCCACACATTCAACTTAAACTGAATTATCTGCTTTAGTACCAATTATCTCCGCTAGGCTGCGCTCATAAATACTTCATGTATACATATAATAATTATATGTATATGTTGTATTTTTGGAGCGAGGCCTAGCGGAGAGTAAGAAAAAACAACGCAGGTGATGCAGTCAAACATTTACCTCTGTCCACGGCTCACGTATGGCGGGCCGATCGTTGTAAAATTTAATAAGAAAAAAGATTTATGTAAAACAAATTATTTGGTATACATCGTTATATGTTTTCAATATTTTTAATTTGTGTGTAAAAACAATCAATGTTTTGTGTGATTTTTTTTTACACACAAACTATCTTTTTTCACACACAAATGTAAACCAAAATTACACACAAATATATTTTTACACTCAAGCCCTTTTTCCACACACACACACACACACACAAACAAAATTGAACATAAATTTAATTTTTAGATGTTAATAAATGTATTAAAGAAAATAAAAAAAAAATTGTTTTTACACACAAATTTAAAAATATTGAACTATTGTTGAATTTTTCGACTTTCGGCCCGCCAAACTCACGAATATGCCGTCTTTTGACCTCAGGTATATTGGTATTATCCATGAAACATATATTAATTCTAGTACAAGATAAAATGGAAAATAACCTGAAATATGGTTAATATATTAAGGTAGCTCCATACTTTTGCTAAAACCCATGTCATTTTTCTAACAGGTTTTATTTTCTTGCATTTGTCATGCAGATTTGAAATCTGTATAGAAAATGGATGTTCTCCAACTACTTTTTGAGATATTTGCGTTCGAACATACCATCCCCACAAATTTGCTGGCCGAAAAATAAAGAAAATTTCATAAAAATATGTTTTTTTGTAATACTAGGATGATTGTAGTCTCAATTCTGTTGAATTTTTGTCCTTAATTTCTAACGATAGAACAATATACAAAACTATTGTATTTTCACAAATGATAACAAATTTTCGTTATTTGCGAGGACCGTTTCTATTCGTAATTATCATGTTTTGCCATATTTTCGCTCCAAAATAATCAGTGAACAGGCAAAAAAGAAAATGAAAACTCATGTCAATTTCAAAATATTTTTATATGATATGCCCAAGGTAATATTTTTTCAAATACATAAAAACATGGGATACTCGATCAAATTTTCAGTTTTGTAAGCTTAATGTTTGTTACTCACAACCCTACCCCCATTTCATCCAGGGCTAAGATGGGTCATATTTGACTATTTTTCAAAAATCATGCCACAAAAAATATTCTACACCTGTTCATATTTTTTGTCATATCATATCAGGTTTATGTCTGTTTAATTTTAGGATTTTCTCTAAATGTGTTTTAAGGAAATCCGTTTGCGATTTTGTCCGGAGTTTCAGTCCGTACGGGTCCCCTCTTATCATTTATCACAACGAACGTTACTTGCGGCGTTTGGAAATCTATTCCCATTTACGACAGGGACCACAAAAACTTCAAAGATAACATTTAATATTCACTTCATTTTATACCGTTTTCCTGCAAAATAAAATGGCAAAGTTTTAAAATAGTTCGAAAATTCTGCTTTTATTTTGAATGTAAGACACTTAGGGGCTTGGATAAAAGAAAAAACAATATGTTTGTTGAAAAATATCAATTTTGAGTTACAAATTGCAAAAAATTCCATTAAAAATAAGAAATAACGTACTTCGTAGTGTCCACAAAAAATGTAGTCGATACTATCGTCTATTTAACAGTTAGGTGACCCAAAGCGTCCCTGATGAGGATATTTCAGCAGTTATAAAGTTGCCAGCAACGTTTTGTAAATATTTAGGGCTGAAAACTACTCCACTAAAATAGCATTACAAAATTGATCTCCAAAAAGAAACACCGTATTTTCGGGTAAAATAATGACTACTAGCTAGGTCGTTTCTCATCATGATTTTGAAATGATAAGGGATAAACAACAACCACACTATCCAAAATAGCCGGGTATGTGGCGTCATCACTTTCTGTACAAATGACGTCACCGGGAAATCAAAGCGCGCGATTATTGATCTGCGTGAAAATAGAGTCCCAGACAATACCAGTATGACGTCACGGTGGTAGTGAAGCGGACGTCGTATGCAAATCTGAACTTTTTATATCCATAGAGGATCTGCCATGAGTTTCCCTTCATATTAGATTTATGATACGAGTTTAGAGTTTTTCTGTTTTTGCGAGCCTTTGATGAGCAAAAAAAAATCGAAACGAGTATCACAAATCTAATATAAAGGGAAACGAATGATAGATTCTTTTTATCATATGACTAATATTTGGCTTTGTTTCTTCCCGTTTGGAGTTCTCTGCGAGATGATAAATCAATTGATCAGTTGAGATTCGGACGGTATCACTAAAACAAAAGTCGGTCAAGTACCACTGCGCCGTAACAACTAGTGCGAAAAATAGCCATTTTATTTTTTCAAATATTAGTCTAGTTTTATTATGTACTTCATTATCAAACCGCTGCATTAAAATGATTTATAACTGAAGAGACAAATTGAATGCAAGGAAAAAATATTGAAATCTATAAATTTTGTAGTGCATAAGCGATTACATAAGCGACATTTTATATTGTGACGTTTTCGTGACGACATTTTTTTCACCGTTTTGAATTTTTGTTGTATTATTCAGGAGATTTTAATGTTTTCCCATCAATTATCATGTTTAAATCGATACAAGAAGGTAGGTACGCTGAAATACGTACCATTCATCGGAATCAACCTATCACAATGCAGATGATATTACTCGTGTGTAATAAATGAAAATTGTTTAATGGTTTTATTAAATGGGAAAACAAGAAAGTGATATGATGAAAGTAATAGCGTATATCCGCTAAATAATCCATTCTTGTTTAGTTAAATATTGAATGATCAAATTATATTCTGCAATCCCGCTATCGCAACAGATTCAACATGACTCCTCCAAACCAGGAATTTAATGAGTGCTTAGCAGAAAAAAACCCGAACAAAATCTCGTTAGAAATCAAACGTCCTGTGACGTTATGTGCCGATAACACATTACCAAATATAGACTGTTTGTACAACTAGCAGCCCTTCTACAACTCGTCAGAACGTAACGATCACTTCAAAACGAGTTCAGCAGTAGATCAGGTGAAAATGTATGTTGTTGCCGAGAGTAAAAATTATGATACGTACGTTCATGTTCGACCTACTTTCGTTTTTGACGTTAGGAATAACAAAAAGATCATCGTCTCCCAGTGGTAACATACAGTTTATTTGATGTACGGCACATCAACAGCTACTCCCCTAGACAGACAGGACATAGTCGTAATCCAATGGATTGCCTGGCATTACAATCAAGGGAATTCACTGGTGGATTGAAGATAACATTACGGCTAGGATGCTCTGATGTGACTTTGTATTTCCCAGATGAAGCATTCCATTGAAATACAGTGAACGTATTGTTTCCATATAGCTATCCTTTGATGGATGATCAGTGTATGAGATAATAGTTATGTGTGGAATGCAGCAGTCTTTTCACCACAGTGTATGAGATAATAGTTATGTGTGGAATGCAGCAGTCTTTTCACCACAGTGTGTGAGATAATAGTTATGTGTGGAATGCAGCAGTCTTTTCACCACAGTGTATGAGATAATAGTTATGTGTGGAATGCAGCAGTCTTTTCACCACAGTGTATGAGATAATAGTTATGTGTGGAATGCAGCAGTCTTTTCACCACAGTGTATGAGATAATAGTTATGTATGGAATGCAGCAGTCTTTTCACCACAGTGTATGAGATAATAGTTATGTATGGAATGCAGCAGTCTTTTACCACAGTGTATGATAATAGTTATGTATGGAATGCAGCAGTCTTTTCACAACAGTGTATGAGATAATGGTTATGTATGGAATGCAGCAGTCTTTTCACCACAGTGTATGAGATAATAGTTATGTGTGGAATGCAGCAGTCTTTTCACCACAGTGTATGAGATAATAGTTATGTGTGGAATGCAGCAGTCTTTTCACCACAGTGTATGAGATAATAGTTATGTGTGGAATGCCAGGCAGTCTTTTCATCACAGTGTATGAGATAATAGTTCTGTGTGGAATGCAACAGTCCTTTTTCACCACAGTGTATGAGATAATAGTTATGTGTGGAATGCAGCAGTCTTTTCACCACAGTGTGTGAGATAATAGTTATGTGTGGAATGCAGCAGTCTTTTCACCACAGTGTATGAGATAATAGTTATGTGTGGAATGCAGCAGTCTTTTCACCACAGTGTATGAGATAATAGTTATGTGTGGAATGCAGCAGTCTTTTCACCACAGTGTGTGAGATAATAGTTATGTGTGGAATGCAGCAGTCTTTTCACCACAGTGTATGAGATAATAGTTATGTGTGGAATGCAGCAGTCTTTTCACCACAGTGTATGAGATAATAGTTATGTGTGGAATGCAGCAGTCTTTTCACCACAGTGTATGAGATAATAGTTATGTGTGGAATGCAGCAGTCTTTTCACCACAGTGTATGAGATAATAGTTATGTGTGGAATGCAACAGTCTTTTCACCACAGTGTTTGAGATAATAGTTATGTGTGGAATGCAGCAGTCTTTTCACCACAGTGTATGAGATAATAGTTATGTGTGGAATGCAGCAGTCTTTTCATCACAGTGTATGAGATAATAGTTATGTGTGGAATGCAGCAGTCTTTTCACCACAGTGTATGAGATAATAGTTATGTGTGGAATGCAGCAGTCTTTTCACCACAGTGTATGAGATAATAGTTATGTGTGGAATGCAGCAGTCTTTTCACCACAGTGTATGAGATAATAGTTATGTGTGGAATGCAGCAGTCTTTTCACCACAGTGTATGAGATAATAGTTATGTGTGGAATGCAGCAGTCTTTTCATCACAGTGTATGAGATAATAGTTATGTGTGGAATGCAGCAGTCTTTTCACCACAGTGTATGAGATATAGTTATGTGTGGAATGCAGCAGTCTTTTCACCACAGTGTATGAGATAATAGTTATGTGTGGAATGCACAGTCTTTTCACCACAGTGTGTTGAGATAATAGTTATGTGTGGAATGCAGCAGTCTTTTCACCACAGTGTATGAGATAATAGTTATGTGTGGAATGCAGCAGTCTTTTCATCACAGTGTATGAGATAATAGTTATGTGTGGAATGCAACAGTCTTTTCACCACAGTGTATGAGATAATAGTTATGTGTGTGGAATGCAACAGTCTTTTCACCACAGTGTATGAGATAATAGTTATGTGTGGAATGCAGCAGTCTTTTCACTTCACAGTGTATGAGATAATAGTTATGAATGGAATGCAGCAGTCTTTTCACCACAGTGTATGAGATAATAGTTATGTGTGGAATGCAGTAGTCTTTTCACCACAGTGTGTGAGATAATGGTTATGTATGGAATGCAGCAGTCTTTTCACCACAGTGTGTGAGATAATAGTTATGTGTGGAATGCAGCAGTCTTTTCACCACAGGGTGTGAGATAATAGTTATGTATGCAATGCAGCAGTCTTTTCACCACCTTTTGCCTTTGTTGCTTATTGTGTTGCAATCAGTTTGAAAGTTAGTCGTGTCATAGTATCATGTAATCTAAGAATTTTCATTCTCAAAAAAAAATCTTCGAGTACAGTAATATTTGACCGGATTAGACATATTTACAGCGATGGTCATGAATTAAAGTTAGGATCTTCAGCTTTAATCTCATACAAAAAGGTCTAGTTTACATTTGTCACACACAGTATAGAAACTTTAATCTCATACCAAAAGGTCTAGTTTACATTTGTCACACACAGTCTAGAAACTTTAATCTCATACCAAAAGGTCTAGTTTACATTTGTCACACACAGTCTAGAAACTTTAATCTCATGCCAAAAGGTCTAGTTTACATTCGTCACACACAGTTTTGGAAACTTTAATCTCATACCAAAAGGTCTAGTTTACATTTGTCACACACAGTCTAGAAACTTTAAAATGTGACATATGTTATTTCGTCGGACACGATCGAGAAGATTTTTGCACACCAGAAAAGTCTATTCTGTTTTTGCATTTCACAGATTTATGTGCACTTGCGGGTATTGATTGTGACGTCATGTGTTTGCGAACATAACGTTATAGTTTTCGGAGAAACATTCAAATGTATAAGGCTTCGTATATATTTTTTGGCTTTTTAAAAACAACGCATTGGTATTTCAGTGATGAATATTTGACAATTGTAATATTTGACAATGTCATTAAGACGGACAATTGTAATATTTGTCAATGTGACTATTTTTGAGTAGTCCCATACTTATGACTCTGTAAATCGTAGTTTTCCCTGAAGTGGTATTAAGTCACCTACGTTAATCAAATGAAGTACTAGTATTACTGGATTTACAAGATAATTCATGTCTGTCGGTAATATTTAATTGGGCCGGACGTGTACATCCGGCGTGTGGTACATACCAAACCACTGTTGTGGCGCTAAATGATATAAAGCTTACGTTAACGTTTTATCAAAACGAAACACGTTTGGCCATGGTATCACATGCTAAACCTTGGGAGTTAATGCTATAGATATAGCATATAGTTAAGAAGCCTTGCGCTGTTATATCAATAAGTAATGGGTGCATAGTGCAGTTCTGCATCCGTCATGATATCGCTGCATGGCAGATAAAGATTATATAACAAAAATAACTTTACATTGTATATTCATCTTATATGGCTTTAAAAAATCGTTCCCTTTAATTTCGTGGTTTTTAATATGGGGATACAGAGTAAGTGGTTTTCATTTGATTTTATTGTGGAGTAATTTTTGCATTAGAATCGATTGAAATGTTCATACTATCTCAAAGAACGCACAGAAACAAAATGACAAACTCATTGTTCTTTCTTCTCAACATTCAAACGTTTACGAATAAATGCATATAAACCTTGTAATATAAACTCTCCGTCAATTGGTATATATCTGTGCCGTTTGCCATACGATGCGGCTCAGACAATGTTGTTGTCTATGGGTTAATCACATGTCGTTATTTCCATTCACAGAATAATCACATATTCACATCACGTATAAGAATTAATGAATAAATAAATATAATGTTCTGCCCTGTTTCGTTATCCTGCTCGCCAGTGTCTAGGAATGACAACTAAAAATACTGTCTAGTTATATCTGAATATTCTGCGTAATAACGTCTATAGATATATTCGTATTTCTTCGCAAAGACGCCGTATTGCTGTCAAAAAGGACTAAAACATTTGTTGTGGACAGTGAAAGTGAAGAAGTCGTGTCCAACAGCCTACCAAGTGGTTTATATATATAAAGGCACATCCTCGATACTCCAGGTCGTGTCCAACAGCCTACCAAGTGGTTTATATATATAAAGGCACATCCTCGATACTCCAGGTCGTGTCCAACAGCCTACCAAGTGGTTTATATATATAAAGGCACATCCTCGATACTCCAGGTCGTGTCCAACAGCCTACCAAGTGGTTTATATATATAAAGACACATCCTCGATACTCCAGGTCGTGTCCAACAGCCTACCAATGGTTTATATATATAAAGGCACATCCTCGATACTCCAGGTCGTGTCCAACAGCCTACCAAGTGGTTTATATATATAAAGGCACATCCTCGATACTCCAGGTCGTGTCCAACAGCCTACCAATGGTTTATATATATAAAGGCACATCCTCGATACTCCAGGTCGTGTCCAACAGCCTACCAAGTGGTTTATATATATAAAGGCACATCCTCGATACTCCAGGTCGTGTCCAACAGCCTACCAATGGTTTATATATATAAAGGCACATCCTCGATACTCCAGGTCGTGTCCAACAGCCTACCAATGGTTTATATATATAAAGGCACATCCTCGATACTCCAGGTCGTGTCCAACAGCCTACCAAGTGGTTTATATATATAAAGGCACATCCTCGATACTCCAGGTCGTGTCCAACAGCCTACCAATGGTTTATATATATAAAGGCACATCCTCGATACTCCAGGTCGTGTCCAACAGCCTACCAATGGTTTATATATATAAAGGCACATCCTCGATACTCCAGGTCGTGTCCAACAGCCTACCAAGTGGTTTATATATATAAAGGCACATCCTCGGTACTCTAGGTCGTGTCCAACAGCCTACCAAGTGGTTTATATATATAAAGGCACATCCTCGATACTCCAGGTCGTGTCCAACAGCCTACCAAGTGGTTTATATATATAAAGGCACATCCTCGATACTCCAGGTCGTGTCCCAACAGCCTACCTACCAATGGTTTATATATATAAAGGCACATCCTCGGTACTCCAGGTCGTGTCCAACAGCCTACCAAGTGGTTTATATATATAAAGGCACATCCTCGATACTCTAGGTCGTGTCCAACAGCCTACCAAGTGGTTTATATATATAAAGTGTCCAACAGCCTACCAAGTGGTTTATATATATAAAGACACATCCTCGATACTCCAGGTCGTGTCCAACAGCCTACCAAGTGGTTTATATATATAAAGGCACATCCTCGATACTCCAGGTCGTGTCCAACAGCCTACCAAGTGGTTTATATATATAAAGGCACATCCTCGGTACTCCAGGTCGTGTCCAACAGCCTACCAAGTGGTTTATATATATAAAGGCACATCCTCGATACTCCAGGTCGTGTCCAACAGCCTACCAAGTGGTTTATATATATAAAGACACATCCTCGATACTCCAGGTCGTGTCCAACAGCCTACCAAGTGGTTTATATATATAAAGACACATCCTCGATACTCCAGGTCGTGTCCAACAGCCTACCAATGGTTTATATATATAAAGACACATCCTCGATACTCCAGGTCGTGTCCAACAGCCTACCAATGGTTTATATATATAAAGGCACATCCTCGATACTCCAGGTCGTGTCCAACAGCCTACCAAGTGGTTTATATATATAAAGGCACATCCTCGATACTCCAGGTCGTGTCCAACAGCCTACCAAGTGGTTTATATATATAAAGGCACATCCTCGATACTCCAGGTCGTGTCCAACAGCCTACCAATGGGTTTATATATATAAAGGCACATCCTCGATACTCCAGGTCGTGTCCAACAGCCTACCAATGGTTTATATATATAAAGGCACATCCTCGATACTCTAGGTCGTGTCCAACAGCCTACCAATGGTTTATATATATAAAGGCACATCCTCGATACTCCAGGTCGTGTCCAACAGCCTACCAAGTGGTTTATATATATAAAGGCACATCCTCGATACTCCAGGTCGTGTCCAACAGCCTACCAATGGTTTATATATATAAAGGCACATCCTCGATACTCTAGGTCGTGTCCAACAGCCTACCAAGTGGTTTATATATATATAAAGGACACATCCTCGATACTCTAGGTCGTGTCCAACAGCCTACCAAGTGGTTTATATATATAAAGACACATCCTCGATACTCCAGGTCGTGTCCAACAGCCTACCAAGTGGTTTATATATATAAAGGCACATCCTCGATACTCTAGGTCGTGTCCAACAGCCTACCAAGTGGTTTATATATATAAAGGCACATCCTCGATACTCCAGGTCGTGTCCAACAGCCTACCAAGTGGTTTATATATATAAAGGCACATCCTCGATACTCTAGGTCGTGTCCAACAGCCTACCAAGTGGTTTATATATATAAAGGCACATCCTCGATACTCCAGGTCGTGTCCAACAGCCTACCAATGGTTTATATATATAAAGGCACATCCTCGATACTCCAGGTCGTGTCCAACAGCCTACCAAGTGGTTTATATATATAAAGGCACATCCTCGTACTCTAGGTCGTGTCCAACAGCCTACCAATGGTTTATATATATAAAGACACATCCTCGATACTCCAGGTCGTGTCCAACAGCCTACCAAGTGGTTTATATATATAAAGGCACATCCTCGATACTCTAGGTCGTGTCCAACAGCCTACCAAGTGGTTTATATATATAAAGGCACATCCTCGATACTCTAGGTCGTGTCCAACAGCCTACCAAGTGGTTTATATATATAAAGGCACATCCTCGATACTCTAGGTCGTGTCCAACAGCCTACCAATGGTTTATATATATATAAAGGCACATCCTCGATACTCTAGGTCGTGTCCAACAGCCTACCAATGGTTTATATATATAAAGGCACATCCTCGATACTCCAGGTCGTGTCCAACAGCCTACCAATGGTTTATATATATAAAGGCACATCCTCGATACTCTAGGTCGTGTCCAACAGCCTACCAAGTGGTTTATATATATAAAGGCACATCCTCGATACTCCAGGTCGTGTCCAACAGCCTACCAATGGTTTATATATATATAAAGGCACATCCTCGATACTCTAGGTCGTGTCCAACAGCCTACCAATGGTTTATATATATATAAAGGCACATCCTCGATACTCCAGGTCGTGTCCAACAGCCTACCAAGTGGTTATATATATATAAAGGCACATCCTCGATACTCCAGGTCGTGTCCAACAGCCTACCAAGTGGTTTTATATATATAAAGGCACATCCTCGATACTCCAGGTCGTGTCCAACAGCCTACCAAGTGGTTTATATATATAAAGGCACATCCTCGATACTCTAGGTCGTGTCCAACAGCCTACCAATGGTTTATATATATAAAGGCACATCCTCGATACTCCAGGTCGTGTCCAACAGCCTACCAAGTGGTTTATATATATAAAGGCACATCCTCGATACTCTAGGTCGTGTCCAACAGCCTACCAATGGTTTATATATATAAAGGCACATCCTCGATACTCCAGGTCGTGTCCAACAGCCTACCAAGTGGTTTATATATATAAAGGCACATCCTCGATACTCCAGGTCGTGTCCAACAGCCTACCAAGTGGTTTATATATATAAAGGCACATCCTCGATACTCCTAGGTCGTGTCCAACAGCCTACCAATGGTTTATATATATAAAGGCACATCCTCGATACTCCAGGTCGTGTCCAACAGCCTACCAATGGTTTATATATATAAAGGCACATCCTCGATACTCCAGGTCGTGTCCAACAGCCTACCAATGGTTTATATATATTAAGACACATCCTCGATACTCCAGGTCGTGTCCAACAGCCTACCAAGTGGTTTATATATATAAAGGCACATCCTCGATACTCCAGGTCGTGTCCAACAGCCTACCAAGTGGTTTTTATATATAAAGGCACATCCTCGGATACTCCAGGTCGTGTCCAACAGCCTACCAAGTGGTTTATATATATATAAAGGCACATCCTCGATACTCCAGGTCGTGTCCAACAGCCTACCAATGGTTTATATATATAAAGGCACATCCTCGATACTCCAGGTCGTGTCCAACAGCCTACCAAGTGGTTTATATATATATAAAGGCACATCCTCGATACTCCAGGTCGTGTCCAACAGCCTACCAATGGTTTTATATATATAAAGGCACATCCTCGATACTCCAGGTCGTGTCCAACAGCCTACCAATGGTTTATATATATATAAAGGCACATCCTCGATACTCCAGGTCGTGTCCAACAGCCTACCAAGTGGTTTATATATATAAAGGCACATCCTCGATACTCCAGGTCGTGTCCAACAGCCTACCAAGTGGTTTATATATATAAAGGCACATCCTCGATACTCCAGGTCGTGTCCAACAGCCTACCAAGTGGTTTTTATATATATAAAGGCACATCCTCGATACTCCAGGTCGTGTCCAACAGCCTACCAATGGTTTATATATATAAAGGCACATCCTCGATACTCCAGGTCGTGTCCAACAGCCTACCAATGGTTTATATATATAAAGGCACATCCTCGATACTCCAGGTCGTGTCCAACAGCCTACCAATGGTTTATATATATAAAGGCACATCCTCGATACTCTAGGTCGTGTCCAACAGCCTACCAATGGTTTATATATATAAAGGCACATCCTCGATACTCCAGGTCGTGTCCAACAGCCTACCAATGGTTTATATATATAAAGGCACATCCTCGATACTCTCCAGGTCGTGTCCAACAGCCTACCAAGTGGTTTATATATATAAAGGCACATCCTCGATACTCCAGGTCGTGTCCAACAGCCTACCAATGGTTTATATATATAAAGGCACATCCTCGATACTCTAGGTCGTGTCCAACAGCCTACCAAGTGGTTTATATATATAAAGGCACATCCTCGATACTCTAGGTCGTGTCCAACAGCCTACCAAGTGGTTTATATATATAAAGACACATCCTCGATACTCCAGGTCGTGTCCAACATCCTACCAAGTGGTTTATATATAATAAAGGCACATCCTCGATACTCTAGGTCGTGTCCAACAGCCTACCAATGGTTTATATATATAAAGGCACATCCTCGATACTCCAGGTCGTGTCCAACAGCCTACCAAGTGGTTTATATATATAAAGGCACATCCTCGATACTCCAGGTCGTGTCCAACAGCCTACCAAGTGGTTTATATATATAAAGGCACATCCTCGATACTCTAGGTCGTGTCCAACAGCCTACCAATGGTTTATATATATAAAGGCACATCCTCGGTACTCCAGGTCGTGTCCAACAGCCTACCAATGGTTTATATATATAAAGGCACATCCTCGATACTCCAGGTCGTGTCCAACAGCCTACCAATGGTTTATATATATAAAGGCACATCCTCGATACTCCAGGTCGTGTCCAACAGCCTACCAATGGTTTATATATATAAAGGCACATCCTCGATACTCTAGGTCGTGTCCAACAGCCTACCAATGGTTTATATATATAAAGGCACATCCTCGATACTCTAGGTCGTGTCCAACAGCCTACCAAGTGGTTTATATATATAAAGACACATCCTCGATACTCCAGGTCGTGTCCAACAGCCTACCAATGGTTTATATATATAAAGGCACATCCTCGATACTCCAGGTCGTGTCCAACAGCCTACCAATGGTTTATATATATAAAGACACATCCTCGATACTCCTAGGTCGTGTCCAACAGCCTACCAAGTGGTTTATATATATAAAAGGCACATCCTCGATACTCTAGGTCGTGTCCAACAGCCTACCAATGGTTTATATATATAAAGGCACATCCTCGATACTCTAGGTCGTGTCCAACAGCCTACCAAGTGGTTTATATATATAAAGACACATCCTCGATACTCTAGGTCGTGTCCAACAGCCTACCAATGGTTTATATATATAAAGGCACATCCTCGATACTCCAGGTCGTGTCCAACAGCCTACCAAGTGGTTTATATATATAAAGGCACATCCTCGATACTCCAGGTCGTGTCCAACAGCCTACCAATGGTTTATATATATAAAGGCACATCCTCGGTACTCTAGGTCGTGTCCAACAGCCTACCAAGTGGTTTATATATATAAAGGCACATCCTCGATACTCCAGGTCGTGTCCAACAGCCTACCAATGGTTTTTATATATATAAAGGCACATCCTCGATACTCCAGGTCGTGTCCAACAGCCTACCAATGGTTTATATATATAAAGGCACATCCTCGATACTCCAGGTCGTGTCCAACAGCCTACCAATGGTTTTATATATATAAAGGCACATCCTCGATACTCCAGGTCGTGTCCAACAGCCTACCAAGTGGTTTATATATATAAAGGCACATCCTCGATACTCTAGGTCGTGTCCAACAGCCTACCAATGGTTATATATATATAAAGGCACATCCTCGGTACTCTAGGTCGTGTCCAACAGCCTACCAATGGTTTATATATATAAAGGCACATCCTCGGTACTCTAGGTCGTGTCCAACATGTCCACACCTACCAATGGTTTATATATATAAAGGCACTACATCCTCGATACTCCCAGGTCGTGTCCAACAGCCTACCAATGGTTTATATATATAAAGGCACATCCTCGATACTCCAGGTCGTGTCCAACAGCCTACCAATGGTTTATATATATAAAGGCACATCCTCGATACTCTAGGTCGTGTCCAACAGCCTACCAATGGTTTTATATATATAAAGGCACATCCTCGATACTCCAGGTCGTGTCCAACAGCCTACCAAGTGGTTTATATATATAAAGGCACATCCTCGATACTCCAGGTCGTGTCCAACAGCCTACCAAGTGGTTTTATATATATAAAGGCACATCCTCGATACTCCAGGTCGTGTCCAACAGCCTACCAATGGTTTTATATATATAAAGGCACATCCTCGATACTCCAGGTCGTGTCCAACAGCCTACCAAGTGGTTTATATATATAAAGGCACATCCTCGATACTCCAGGTCGTGTCCAACAGCCTACCAATGGTTTATATATATAAAGGCACATCCTCGGTACTCCAGGTCGTGTCCAACAGCCTACCAATGGTTTATATATATATAAAGACACATCCTCGATACTCCAGGTCGTGTCCAACAGCCCTACCAAGTGGTTTATATATATAAAGGCACATCCTCGATACTCCAGGTCGTGTCCAACAGCCTACCAATGGTTTATATATATAAAGGCACATCCTCGGTACTCCAGGTCGTGTCCAACAGCCTACCAATGGTTTATATATATAAAGGCACATCCTCGATACTCCAGGTCGTGTCCAACAGCCTACCAATGGTTTATATATATAAAGGCACATCCTCGATACTCCAGGTCGTGTCCAACAGCCTACCAATGGTTTATATATATAAAGGCACATCCTCGATACTCCAGGTCGTGTCCAACAGCCTACCAATGGTTTATATATATAAAGGCACATCCTCGATACTCCAGGTCGTGTCCAACAGCCTACCAATGGTTTATATATATAAAGGCACATCCTCGATACTCTAGGTCGTGTCCAACATCCTACCAATGGTTTATATATATAAAGGCACATCCTCGATACTCCAGGTCGTGTCCAACAGCCTACCAATGGTTTATATATATAAAGGCACATCCTCGATACTCTAGGTCGTGTCCAACATCCTACCAAGTGGTTTATATATATAAAGGCACAGGTCGTGTCCAACACCTCAATGGTTTATATTATAGCACATCCGTACTCAGGTCGTGTCCAACAGCCTACCAAGTGGTTTTATATATATAAAGGCACATCCTCGATACTCCAGGTCGTGTCCAACAGCCTACCAATGGTTTATATATATAAAGGCACATCCTCGGTACTCTAGGTCGTGTCCAACAGCCTACCAATGGTTTATATATATAAAGGCACATCCTCGATACTCCAGGTCGTGTCCAACAGCCTACCAAGTGTTTGATATATATAAAGGTACATCCTCGATATTCTAGGGGCTACTAATACTGTCGTTACATTCACCCTGAGCTATATCATAAACCATGTATTTCAGGACATAAAGCAGCGTACCTATACAGTTATAACACTGGCAATAGTAAACCCTAATATTTTGTCTGTTTTGTTTACTCTGTTAAAGGCCTGATACTAGTTTCACAATAATAGAACATAAGGAACAGTATGTAAGAAGATTGCTGAACCAAATAACGTGATTAATAAGACCAGGTTTTCCATCTTCGATCTGAAACTTTTGAACCAAGTATTGTCAATTTATTGGACAGTAGTAAATAACATGCTCACTAAACATCATCGATTACGGGATAAAGGACGTATTTATGATAAATTTGAAGTGGTAGATAGTTTTTGTTTTATCCTTATTCTTCATTCAACATCTTATCTTAATGAAGTACACCCGATATCTTGAGACATTTTCATGTTTTCACGCATTTTTCTCAATTTTGTATGGAAATACGATCCAGGTACATGTTTGAATACAAAAAAGGAGACTTTATTCTCATTTTCACATACAATTGTGGGACATATTAAAATTGTAAGCTTTCACTATTCTAATATTGGTAGGTTTCAATAAACAAATGAAATAATATCGAGTGTTTGAAGCGATTTAGCACGTACCCCTCTCATTTTTGGGTACGTTTTTTCCGAAAGTAGATTCCAAATAACCGGGGCCGGATCCCGTTACCATACAGTGATACACGTGTGACTCGTTTACGTAATTGTACCTGTACTGTGGAATGTGGACGAACCGGTCCGACGTGATGTTGACATGAACTCGACATCCTTTGACACCTGCACTGCATGCTTCTCAAGTTCCTCACGTAACTACGTCTCTTCCCTTGCTTTCTTTCTAACATTGCTGGATGTCCGCGCGAGCGGACCAGCCAGACCATCCTTGAGACTTCTTTATCCCCTCAATGGCTAAATAAGACTACGGAGCCTGGTAAGTTCACTAGGGTGTTATCGTGAGTGTGGCTATGTGTATCGTTTGAATGTTTGTCTTGTCTGTTGTAGGTTTTTGTTCCACCGCATTCATAAATGAATAAACGAAGATACAAAAGAACCAAACGGGTTTGTCTAATTCAAAACCACACCATGATCACATGAATGAAGCGCTTAAAACGGAATCCTTTCTCTGTTGGTCTCCTTAAAAATCCCAATATCCGTATCTGTCTGAATATTTTCGTGATTTAGAAAAAAATTGAACCAAAAAACTGTTGAAAATCATGTAGATATAGGACTAAATCGCAGTCAATGGGCGATAGCAATGATTCGGAATCTTTCGATAAAAATTCAAATAAATACAAGATCTAATTGTAACGGAGGCCGTCACATAAAGTTCCCCCAATCTCCAAAGAGCGTAATTTGACAAGATTGACCTCCCCGAATGATGACGTAACATTGTTTAACCGGTAAATAAATTTTATTCCGCAGAAATAAATATAGTGTTGTACATCAATGGAAACAATATCATTTATATAAAAAAAATACAACAAAAATAAAAGTGGACTTAAAATGGATCCCTGCTGACCTCCAAGAAAAAGGTAGAAAATTTGAAACAGTCAGATTTTTTTCTTTATCCTTTGAATAATTATAGAATTTGATTTAAACTACACATTGAAACCGATTCTAGGCAAATCGGACCAGTGGTTAAATATCTATAAGCAGTTCAATTTTGAACAATGAAAGGCTTTGGGGGCCATCTTGGATGCTGGTAAGAAAAAAGCGAATCTGGTCGACACATCAGCAGGTCACTGGAAATGACCTCGCCACATTTCATTGCGTCCGACTTATAGTTTTCGAGAAAATGGTCGGACAAAGTCGCGGCGAAAATAGAAGAAGTAGAAGAAGAAAAATAAGAAACAGAACAAACACAAGTTCCCCACTCCGTTGGTGGAACTTAATTAAACATAAATAAGTGGGTCCAGCTTTTATTTTGAAACAATCCAAAGGTAGTCGACATTGTAACGTCGTTGCCCAGAACACAATGTGACTACCGTAACTATAAATGACGTCTTTCCGAATTCTCTTGAGACAAGGTCATGGACTTTCCGACTTATAAATATTATTGATATAGTTTAATTTCAACCACATCTACAAATATAGTAACAATATCGGGGTCCGAATCTAACATGACTTTTTACGGCTACGTTTGTTGTGACTTTGAAGGAAAGAGCCGCTAGAAAAAGTCGGTACAGAGGAGAAGATAGGTACTCCATTTCATATTGATTCAAGGTCACTGTTCCCCGTTTGTTAATGGTTGATCGAATCGTTTTCATAACAGTTTAGTGATTTAATGCAGTACGCCTTTCTTATTAGATTAAACAACGTTTTGGCTAGTTGTAGTGTTTATACTTCCATAACTTTATAATGTAGACTTCATTGAATTATAAATGGAAATCTCTAAAATTTGAAATATCGTCTTTGCATCAACACGTCCAATCTCTTCCAGAGTGCATTGCGGTTACCCATAAATGAAGGGCAACCGAAATGCACTCTGAGAGAGATTGCTATACGTCGTCTGATAAAATTCTTCAGGATTCCGTAATGAGTTAAAAGTGCAAAGAGTTATCTCTCTTACACCAATAATCCCTAAATTAAAATTAGGATGTGACAATGTTGTAGTTGTGTTCCTAGTTGCACATATTAAACGTATCAAATCTATCTCACAATTTATCACCAACATGAAAATAAACATATAAACAATGACATCAAAAAGAACATATAAATGTTTACACATGACATGAGTCAGCCCATTTACCATTTTTTATCTAATGTATACATATGTTTATTGACAGTTCAAATAGTTTAATTAGACATATGTATAAGGTATGTTTATATCACTGCTGAAGAAATACCCATCGGAGAAAAAATAAAATAAAAAATATAAGAGAAAAAGAAATGTTTTGTCTATATTCCTATGGAGACGATCTTTTTAGTCCACTCATGTCGCTCTATACAGTTGAGTATAAAGATGGCGACGTCTTGCCTTGGTATCCAGATGGGTGACCCTGTAACAATCTGGTCCTCTTCTGTCTTAATAACCTTTCCTACAAACGGAGTAACAAAGTAAATCTTCTGTCTTAATAAACTTTACTAAAGAGTAACAAAGTAAATCTTCAGTCTTAATAAACTTTCCTACAAACGGAGTAACAATGTAAATCTTCAGTCTTAATAACCTTTCATACGAACAGAGTAACAATGTAAATCTTCAGTCTTAACGACCTTTCATACAAACATGGTAACAAAGTAATTCTTCAGTCTCAATAACCTTTCATGCAAACAGAGTAACAAAGTAAATCTTCAGTCTCAATAACCTTTCATGCAAACAGAGTAACAAAGTAAATCTTCTGTCTTAATGACCTTTCCTACAAACACAGTAACAAAGTAAATCTTCAGTCTTAATAACCTTTCCTACAAAACAGAGTAACAAAGTAAATCTTCAGTCTCAATAACCTTTCATGCAAACAGAGTAACAAAGTAAATCTTCTGTCTTAATGACCTTTCCTACAAACAGAGTAACAAAGTAAATCTTCAGTCTTAATAAACTTTCCTACAAACGGAGTAACAATGTAATTCCTTTAAGTTAAAAGTTGAAATATGTAGTGATGTTTTACTCTTACTAACGTATTAATATGCTGGCTCCAGTGACATCCTGTTGTGACAAATTCCACTGTACGAGAACTTTTTTTTATCATTACCACAGAGACAAACACATGTCATGTTTATCATTACCACAGAGTACAAACACATGTAATGTTTGTCATTACCACAGAGACAAACATATGTCATGTTTGTCATTACCACAGAGACAAACAAATGTCAATGTTTATCATTACCACAGAGACAAACACATGTCATGTTTATCATTACCACAGAGACAAACACATGTCATGTTTATCATTACCACAGAGACAAAACACATGTCATGTTTATCATTACCACAGAGACAAACACATGTCATGTTTATCATTACCACAGAGACAAACACATGTCATGTTTATCATTACCACAGAGACAAACACATGTCATGTTTATCATTACCACAGAGACAAACACATGTCATGTTTTTCATTACCACAGAGACAAACACATGTCATGTTTATCATTACCACAGAGACAAACACATGTCATGTTTATCATTACCACAGAGACAAACACATGTCATGTTTATCATTACCACAGAGACAAACACATGTCATGTTTATCATTACCACAGAGACAAACACATGTCATGTTTATCATTACCACAGAGACAAACACATGTCATGTTTATCATTACCACAGAGACAAACACATGTCATGTTTATCATTACCACAGAGACAAACACATGTCATGTTTATCATTACCACAGAGACAAACACATGTCATGTTTATCATTACCACAGAGACAAACACATGTCATGTTTATCATTACCACAGAGACAAACACATGTCATGTTTATCATTACCACAGAGACAAACACATGTCATGTTTATCATTACCACAGAGACAAACACATGTCATGTTTATCATTACCACAGAGACAAACACATGTCATGTTTATCATTACCACAGAGACAAACACATGTCATGTTTATCATTACCACAGAGACAAACACATGTCATGTTTATCATTACCACAGAGACAAACACATGTCATGTTTATCATTACCACAGAGAGACAAACACATGTCATGTTTATCATTACCACAGAGACAAACACATGTCATGTTTATCATTACCACAGAGACAAACACATGTCATGTTTATCATTACCACAGAGACAAACACATGTCATGTTTATCATTACCACAGAGACAAACACATGTCATGTTTATCATTACCACAGAGACAAACACATGTCATGTTTATCATTACCACAGAGACAAACACATGTCATGTTTATCATTACCACAGAGACAAACACATGTCATGTTTATCATTACCACAGAGACAAACACATGTCATGTTTATCATTACCACAGAGACAAACACATGTCATGTTTATCATTACCACAGAGACAAACACATGTCATGTTTTATCATTACCACAGAGACAAACACATGTCATGTTTATCATTACCACAGAGACAAACACATGTCATGTTTATCATTACCACAGAGACAAACACATGTCATGTTTATCATTACCACAGAGACAAACACATGTCATGTTTATCATTACCACAGAGACAAACACATGTCATGTTTTTCATTACCACAGAGACAATTACATGTCATGTTCATCATTACCACAGAGACAAACACATGTCATGTTTATCATTACCACAGAGACAAACACATGTCATGTTTATCATTACCACAGAGACAAACACATGTCATGTTTATCATTACCACAGAGACAAACACATGTCATGTTTATCATTACCACAGAGACAAACACATGTCATGTTTATCATTACCACAGAGACAAACACATGTCATGTTTATCATTACCACAGAGACAAACACATGTCATGTTTATCATTACCACAGAGACAAACACATGTCATGTTTATCATTACCACAGAGAAAAACACATGTCATGTTTATCATTACCAAAGAGACAAACACATGTCATGTTTATCATTACCACAGAGACAAACACATGTCATGTTTATCATTACCACAGAGACAAACACATGTCATGTTTATCATTACCACAGAGACAAACACATGTCATGTTTGTCATTACCACAGAGACAAACACATGTCATGTTTATCATTACCACAGAGACAAACACATGTCATGTTTATCATTACCACAGAGACAAACACATGTCATGTTTATCATTACCACAGAGAAAAACACATGTCATGTTTATCATTACCACAGAGACAAACACATGTCATGTTTATCATTACCACAGAGACAAACACATGTCATGTTTATCATTACCACAGAGAGACAAACACATGTCATGTTTATCATTACCACAGAGACAAACACATGTCATGTTTATCATTACCACAGAGACAAACACATGTCATGTTTTATCATTACCACAGAGACAAACACATGTCATGTTTATCATTACCACAGAGACAAACACATGTCATGTTTATCATTACCACAGAGACAAACACATGTCATGTTTATCATTACCACAGAGACAAACACATGTCATGTTTATCATTACCACAGAGACAAACACATGTCATGTTTATCATTACCACAGAGACAAACACATGTCATGTTTATCATTACCACAGAGACAAACACATGTCATGTTTATCATTACTACAGAGACAAACATATGTCATGTTTATCATTACTACAGAGACAAACACATGTCATGTTTATCATTACCACAGAGACAAACACATGTCATGTTTATCATTACCACAGAGACACAAACACATGTCATGTTTATCATTACCACAGAGACAAACACATGTCATGTTTATCATTACCACAGAGACAAACACATGTCATGTTTATCATTACCACAGAGACAAACACATGTCATGTTTATCATTACCACAGAGACAAACACATGTCATGTTTATCATTACCACAGAGACAAACACATGTCATGTTTATCATTACCACAGAGACAAACACATGTCATGTTTATCATTACCACAGAGACAAACACATGTCATGTTTATCATTACCACAGAGACAAACACATGTCATGTTTATCATTACCACAGAGACAAACACATGTCATGTTTATCATTACCACAGAGACAAACACATGTCATGTTTATCATTACCACAGAGACAAACACATGTCATGTTTATCATTACAACAGAGACAAACACATGTCATGTTTATCATTACCACAGAGACAAACACATGTCATGTTTATCATTACCACAGAGACAAACACATGTCATGTTTATCATTACCACAGAGACAAACACATGTCATGTTTATCATTACCACAGAGACAAACACATGTAATGTTCATCATTCCCACAGAGACAAACACATGTAATGTTTATAATTCCCACAGAGACAAACACATGTCATGTTTGTCATTACCACAGAGACAAACACATGTCATGTTTATCATTACCACAGAGACAAACACATGTCATGTTTATCATTACCACAGAGACAAACACATGTCATGTTTATCATTACCACAGAGAGACAAACACATGTCATGTTTATCATTACCACAGAGACAAACACATGTCATGTTTATCATTACCACAGAGACAAAACACATGTCATGTTTATCATTACCACAGAGACAAACACATGTCATGTTTATCATTACCACAGAGACAAATACATGTCGTGTTTATCATTACCACAGAGACAAACACATGTCATGTTTATCATTACCACAGAGACAAACACATGTCATGTTTATCATTACCACAGAGACAAACACATGTCATGTTTATCATTACCACAGAGACAAACACATGTCATGTTTATCATTACCACAGAGACAAACACATGTCATGTTTATCATTACCACAGAGACAAACACATGTCATGTTTATCATTACCACAGAGACAAACACATGTCATGTTTATCATTACCACAGAGACAAACACATGTCATGTTTATCATTACCACAGAGACAAACACATGTCATGTTTATCATTACCACAGAGACAAACACATGTCATGTTTATCATTACCACAGAGACAAACACATGTCATGTTTATCATTACCACAGAGACAAACACATGTCATGTTTATCATTACCACAGAGACAAACACATGTCATGTTTATCATTACTACAGACACAAACACATGTCATGTTTATCATTACCACAGAGACAAACACATGTCATGTTTATCATTACCACAGAGACAAACACATGTCATGTTTATCATTACCACAGAGACAAACACATGTCATGTTTATCATTACCACAGAGACAAACACATGTCATGTTTATCATTACCACAGAGACAAACACATGTCATGTTTATCATTACCACAGAGACAAACACATGTCATGTTTATCATTACCACAGAGAAACAAACACATGTCATGTTTATCATTACCGAGAGACAAACACATGTAATGTTCATCATTCCCACAGAGACAAACACATGTAATGTTTATCATTACCACAGAGACAAACACATGTCATGTTTATCATTACCACCGAACAGAACAAACACATGTCATGTTTATCATTACCACAGAGACAAACACATGTCATGTTTATCATTACCACAGAGACAAACACATGTCATGTTTATCATTACCACAGAGACAAACACATGTCATGTTTATCATTACCACAGAGACAAACACATGTCATGTTTATCATTACCACAGAGACAAACACATGTCATGTTTATCATTACCGAGAGACAAACACATGTCATGTGTTCATCATTCCCACAGAGACAAACACATGTAATGTTTATAATTTCCACAGAGACAAAGACATGTCATGTTTATCATTACCACAGAGACAAACACATGTCATGTTTATCATTACCACAGAGACAAAGACATGTCATGTTTATCATTACCACAGAGACAAACACATGTCATGTTTATCATTACCACAGAGACAAACACATGTCATGTTTATCATTACCACAGAGACAAACACATGTCATGTTTATCATTACCACAGAGACAAACACATGTCATGTTTATCATTACCACAGAGAGACAAACACATGTCATGTTTATCATTACCACAGAGACAAACACATGTCATGTTTATCATTACCACAGAGACAAACACATGTCATGTTTATCATTACCACAGAGACAAACACATGTCATGTTTATCATTACCACAGAGACAAACACATGTCATGTTTATCATTACCACAGAGACAAACACATGTCATGTTTATCATTACCACAGAGACAAACACATGTCATGTTTATCATTACCACAGAGACAAACACATGTCATGTTTATCATTACCACAGAGACACAAACACATGTCATGTTTATCATTACCACAGAGACAAACACATGTCATGTTTATCATTACCACAGAGACAAACACATGTCATGTTTATCATTACCACAGAGACAAACACATGTCATGTTTATCATTACCACAGAGACAAACACATGTCATGTTTATCATTACCACAGAGACAAACACATGTCATGTTTATCATTACCACAGAGACAAACACATGTCATGTTTATCATTACCACAGAGACAAACACATGTCATGTTTATCATTACACAGAGACAAACACATGTCATGTTTATCATTACCACAGAGACAAACACATGTCATGTTTATCATTACCACAGAGACAAACACATGTCATGTTTATCATTACCACAGAGACAAACACATGTCATGTTTATCATTACCACAGAGACAAACACATGTCATGTTTATCATTACCACAGAGACAAACACATGTCATGTTTATCATTACCACAGAGACAAACACATGTCATGTTTATCATTACCACAGAGACAAACACATGTCATGTTTATCATTACCACAGAGACAAACACATGTCATGTTTATCATTACCACAGAGACAAACACATGTCATGTTTATCATTACCACAGAGACAAACACATGTCATGTTTATCATTACCACAGAGACAAACACATGTCATGTTTATCATTACCACAGAGACAAACACATGTCATGTTTATCATTACCACAGAGACAAACACATGTCATGTTTATCATTACCACAGAGACAAACACATGTCATGTTTATCATTACCACAGAGACAAACACATGTCATGTTTATCATTACCACAGAGACAAACACATGTCATGTTTATCATTACCACAGAGACAAACACATGTCATGTTTATCATTACCACAGAGACAAACACATGTCATGTTTATCATTACCACAGACACAAACACATGTCATGTTTATCATTACCACAGAGACAAACACATGTCATGTTTATCATTACCACAGAGACAAACACATGTCATGTTTATCATTACCACAGAGACAAACACATGTCATGTTTATCATTACCACAGAGACAAACACATGTCATGTTTATCATTACCACAGAGACAAACACATGTCATGTTTATCATTACCACAGAGACAAACACATGTCATGTTTATCATTACCACAGAGACAAACACATGTCATGTTTATCATTACCACAGAGACAAACACATGTCATGTCATGTTTATCATTACCACAGAGACAAACACATGTCATGTTTATCATTACCACAGAGACAAACACATGTCATGTTTATCATTACCACAGAGACAAACACATGTCATGTTTATCATTACCACAGAGACAAACACATGTCATGTTTATCATTACCACAGAGACAAACACATGTCATGTTTATCATTACTACAGAGACAAACACATGTCATGTTTATCATTACCACAGACACAAAGACATGCCATGTTTATCATTACCACAGACACAAAGACATGTCATGTTTATCATAACCTCAGAGACAAACACATGTCATGTTTATCATTACTACAGAGACAAACACATGTCATGTTTATCATTACCACAGAGACAAACACATGTCATGTTTATCATTACCACAGAGACAAACACATGTCATGTTTATCATTACCACAGAGACAAACACATGTCATGTTTATCATTACCACAGAGACAAACACATGTCATGTTTATCATTACCACAGAGACAAACACATGTCATGTTTATCATTACCACAGAGACAAACACATGTCATGTTTATCATTACCACAGAGACAAACACATGTCATGTTTATCATTACCACAGAGACAAACACATGTCATGTTTATCATTACCACAGAGACAAACACATGTCATGTTTATCATTACCACAGAGACAAACACATGTCATGTTTATCATTACCACAGAGACAAACACATGTCATGTTTATCATTACCACAGAGACAAACACATGTCATGTTTATCATTACCACAGAGACAAACACATGTCATGTTACCGAAAAACATCATTACCACAGAGACAAACACATGTCATGTTTTCATCATTACCACAGAGACACAAACACATGTCATGTTTATCATTACCACAGAGACAAAACACATGTCATGTTTATCATTACCACAGAGACAAAACACATGTCATGTTTATCATTACACAGAGACAAAACACATGTCATGTTTATCATTACCACAGAGACAAACACATGTCATGTTTATCATTACCACAGAGACAAACACATGTCATGTTTATCATTACCACAGAGACAAACACATGTATGTTGTATCGATAGTGAAGCAAGGCATAGTGTAGACAACCTGGTAATTACAGCGTTATAAACCTTAGCCAAACTTGTCAGTGTCAAACTAGTCATCAGAACATATTGAATATAAAATCCAATTTTGTTTCATGTGCAATAATGTATGGTCTACCACTATTGATAACATTTTATATCATATGTGTCATTGATATCCTTTTGTAAATTAAAAACGTAGAAAATTCTCCATAGCATTTTCATGTGAGTTACGTCATTCATTCAGTAGAAATCTCCTTCAATCTTCTCATGAGCGAGCGAGTACTAGCTGCAACGATTTAATAGTATTTCATAATTCACCCGATATTGTACATGCCCGTCTTTGCATATTACAGAGTAATCTCCCTTGTGGGTAGGTATAGATTGTTACGTCATTATTTTGTGAGCGTAATTCACGTCGTTTTCTCCGAAACGTATGACGTTACGTTCGCAAACAAATGACGTCACAAATAATACCTACCCGGAAGTGCAAATAACTCTGTAATATGCAAATTCGGAATACTTACGCAAAGTGCACCATGACGACATACATACTAGTCGTTTTTTATTGGCTGATCTCATCGCCGTCGTCAGTGACGTCATGGAGTCCGTGTAAAACTTTGTTGGTGTCCATCCCAAGAACCCTGCCTCACAGCCGAGACAGGAAACCACGGCATCACACTCTTTGATTGGTCCCTCAAGGTCACGTGGCTCAAATATATTCACATTTTGAACCTTAATAATAGAAGTAGAAGGTACTCGTTGCATGGTATATTGGTATATTGATAGTGTAACGATTTCAAAAGACATATTTCAAAGTGTTCTAGAAACATGCATGCTTTTTTATTTACTTTGCCTAAAACTTATATAATTAATTTCGTTACTGAACGGTTTCAGAAAAAGTAAAGATGCATATACATATTCAGGGAAAGCGACAAATAACTGTCGAGGTCGTATTGAGTAAAGTATAAATGATATCCCTAATATCAACATACAAAAGCATGTGTCCTAATATCAACATACACATACATGTGTCCTAATATCAACATACACATACATGTGTCCTAATATCAACATACACATGCATGTGTCCTAATATCAACATACACATGCATGTGTCCTAATATCAACATACACATACATGTGTCCTAATATCAACATACACATGTATGTGTCCTAATATCAACATACACATACATGTGTCCTAATTTCAACATACACATACATGTGTCCTAATATCAACATACATATACATGTGTCCTAATTTCAACATACACATACATGTGTCCTAATATCAACATACACATACATGTGTCCTAATATCAACATACACATGTATGTGCCCTTATATCAACATACACATGCACGTGTCCTAATATCAACATACACATGCATGTGTCCTAATATCAACATACATATACAATGTGTCCTAATTTCAACATTACACACATACACATGTGTCCTAATATCAACATACACATACATGTGTCCTAATTTCAACATACACATACATGTGTCCTTATATATCAACATACACATGCACGTGTCCTAATATCAACATACACATGCATGTGTCCTAATATCAACATACACATACATGTGTCCTAATTTCAACATACACATACATGTGTCTTAATATCAACAAACACATGCATGTGTCCTAATATCAACATACACACATGCATTGTCCTAATTTCAACATACACATACATGTGTCCTAATATCAACATACACATACATGTGTCCTAATATCAACATACACATGTATGTGCCCTAATATCAACATACACATGTATGTGTCCTAATATCAACATACAAATGCATGTGTCCTAATTGATTCATATGTTTATATAAAATATAACTGTTTGTATGTGCAATCACATATTGAATAATTATTTTGCTTTATGTTGTTCTAGAGTTTGTAGGTACAATGGGATATAACTCCTACATGTATACTAGTAGTGAATATGTAGTTTACAGTTCCGGTCCAGTGAGTGTGTGTCATTTACCACTGCTAACTATACATATATAAACAAACCGTGAGATTGTGGTGTTCTATCGCCAGTTTTCCAGGGTTCCTCGCTATAGCCAACACCTCATGGTGCCGGGACAGGGCCTCCTTGATGACCTCTGACCCCGATCCTCCCGTCGATCCCAAAACAAGAAGCTTCATATTTATGTTGGGGAAACCCGTATTATTTAGGTATTGGTGGCGCCCCCTATCGGAATTCTATATATACTGTAGTCAGAACGGATGTTAACACAACATATCTGTATTTTACATTGACATGACAACAGTCACATAAATGGGTAATAAGTTTGTCTTCCTTGTAATAATATTAACGATGATATTGAAACCAATAATTCTTGTAATCCGCAGACTTGGTATGCTATATCCATACCTATTAGTTGTTTTTTTTTAAAACAATGATATTAATTGGATTATAATAATAAGAATAATAAAATCTTTTATTTTAACCAGGGTTACATATTTTAGACAAGTCTAATTTACAATATGGCCCTGCATCAATATATACAGTTATCACAGACAACAGTTTAATACAGACAACACCTTAATTAAAAAGGCATATACATTCATATCAACATGTTAAATATGGTTGCTTTCTAATTTTATCACTATACAAAATCATTGATATGTTGGTATATTACCATGTTACTGAAGACAAACAGGAGTATGCATGTAAAAAATTTTGAGAAACATGGTAAGAACAGCATTTTACATACAAAACATCAAATGTCATGTATCTTTAATATCCTTTTTTACAGCCACTTCAGACAAACACATACCCCACTTTCTATGTTTTATCATTAATTCAGAGACATTGTGTAATAAAACTCATGTTAATATGTAACATTACCACAATTTTGTAATATAAGATACATTATTAATGTTTTAATAACAACAGAGCAAAATATGAATCATGCAATAAATATACCAAATGTTGAGTCAACACATGTATGTTAACTATTTTAGAAAAACATACATAAATGTTGTCATTTTTCAGCATACACCAATGTGTCATTTTTTGATATACCAAGAGACAATACATGTCAATGTTTATCATTTTTACCGTACAGAACAAACACACTAATGTTTTTTGCATCAAAGTTATTACATCAAGACAATAGAATATCATAATGTTGATCATTCCCTAATATCCTTTTTACCGTAAATACATGGTCATTTGTATACATTACCTGTATCAAATTTTACATGTGTCACAAAGTATCATTAATGTTTATCCATACCTTTTTACAATATATCAAATTTTGTCATTAATAACATGTTTGTTTTCTAAATACATTTTTACCGTGCACTTACAATGTTCTATTAATTTGATATCATCGGACATTTTCACAAAGATTTTAATGTTGCATTTTACAGTACCAAACAAAATATCATTATACCATAATAGCATTTTTACTTGAATATCAGCAAGCATATTTTAAACATTTTACTCAAAATCATAGTTTGTAAAATTGATATGTAAGCCTTTTTACCTTGCAAATCTACATTTAATGATGATATCAAAAACACTTTTTTTAACATATCATAATGTATCAATGTATACAGTGCAAAGTTTCAATTGTCATTATGTATTTTATCATTAATCATAAATCCCCAAGCCAAACACATGTAAAAGTGTGCAAAGTAAATTCATTAATGATTGATATGTTGATATTCCCAAATCCTTTTTTAAAACCGTTTAACAAGATCATTGATCATGTTGGATATCCATTAAAAAATAAGCCTTTTTAATATCAAAGAAATGTAAATAGACAATTGTTTAAATCAATGTTAATTAATCCACAATGACCATAATGTTTTCATAATACAAACTACATTACAAAGTATTACATGACCTGCTTTATACCGTGCAAAGTAACATTGTATGTGTTGATTACCCAGAGAAAAACATTAATATTTTTATCAACCTTTTAAGTTTACATAATTAAATTTTACATTGATAATATCAATAAGTTGATGTGTTTTTTACCGTACACAGAAAACATTAATGTTGTATCATGTAATGCCTAATGTTATCCGTTACAAGCCAATTTTGTCAATCATGATTTTAAATAACCTTTTTACCGTACAATGTATCATAATGTTGAGTATCCCCAAGCTTTTTTACAGTGCCAAAGTATCATAATGGTTGCTATTCCCTAAGCCTTTTATACCGTAGCAAAAGTATACTACTTAATGTTGATATCACAAGCCTTTTTACCGGACAAAGTATCATTAATGTTATTCTTCCCAAGCCTTTTTACCGTAAAAAGTATCATTAATTGTTGATATTCCAAGCCTTTTTACCGTGCAAAGTATCAATTAATGTTGATATTCCTAAGCCAGGTTTACCGTGGCAAAGTATCAATAATGTTGGATATCACCAAGCCTTTTTACCGTGCAAAGTATCATTAATGTTGATATCCCCAAGCCTTTTTACCGTGCAAAGTATCATTAATGTTGATATCCCCAAGCCTTTTTACCGTGCAAAGTATCATTAATGTTGATATCCCTAAGCCTTTTTACCGTGCAAAGTATCATTATTGTTGATATCCCCAAAGCCTTTTTTCTGAGCACAATTATCATTAATGTTGATTTACCCCCAAGCCTTTTTTACCGTACAAAGTATCATTAATGTTTGATATTCCTAAGGCCCTTTTTAACGTGGCAAAGTATCATTAATGTTGATATTCCTAAGCCTTTTTACCGTGCAAAGTATCATTAAATGTTGATATCCCCCAAGCCTTTATTCACCGTGCAAAGTATCATTAATGTTGATATCACCAAGCCCTTTTTACCGTGCAAAGTTATCATTTAATGTTAATATCCTAAGCCTTTTTACCGTACCAAAGTATCATTAATGTTGATATTCCCAAGCCTTTTTACCGTGCAACAGTATCAAAGTATCATTAATGTTGAGCCTTATTCCCTAAGCCTTTCCCCAAGACCGTTACAAAGGTATCATTAATGTTGATATCCCCCAAGCCTTTTTACCGTGCACAAAGTAATCATTATAATGTTGATATTCCTAAGCCTTTTTACCGTACAAAGTATCAATTAATGTTGATATCCCCAAGCCTTTTTTACCGTGCAAAGTATCATTAATTTATACAAGTGGATCATTAATGTTGATATCCCAAGCCTTTTTACCGTGCAAAGTATCATTAATGTTGATATTCCATAAGCTTTTTTACCGTGCAAAGTATCATGATAAAGTTGTATACAGTACTAAGCCTTTTTTCCAACCGTACAGTACAAAGTATCATTATGTTGAATTCCCCAAGCCATTTTACCTTTTTACCGTGCAATAGTATCATTAATGTTGATATCCCCAAGCCTTTTTACCGTGTATCATTAAAGAAGATATTCACTGGTTACCGTAATGTTGATATTCCTAAGCCTTTTTACCGTGCAAATAGTACTTCATTAATGTTGATATCTCCTTAATGCATTTTTTACCGTGCACAAAGTATTCATTAATGTTGATATCCCCAAGCACCAAGCACAATTATTATTATGGTGTATTTCCCCAAGTTTATGCACAAGCTATCATGTATGTTATCCCCAAAGCCCTTTTTACCGTGCAAAGAGTATCATTAATGTTGATATATCCAGAAAAGCCATTTTTACCGTACCGTACCAAAGTATCATTAATGTTGATATCCCCAGCCTTTTTTACCGTGCAAAGTATCATTAATGTTGATATGCCTAAGCCTTTTTACCGTGCAAAGTAAGTGAGATCCAATATTAATGTTGATATCCCCAAGCATTTTTTACCGTGCAAGTATCATTAATGTTGATATCCTAAAGCCTAATGTTTACCGCCCTTGCTAAAGTATCATTAATGTTGATATCCCCAAGCCTTTTTACCGTACAAAGTATCATTAATGTTGATATCCCAAAGCCTTTTTACCGTACAAAGTATCATTAATGTTGATATCCCCAAGCCTATTTATACCGAGCAAGAAGCATTTAATGTTGTTTTTTTACCGTGCAAAGTATCATTAATGTTGATATCCCCAAGCCTTTTTACCGTGCAAAGCTTTTACGTATCATTAATGTTGATAATTCCCAAGCCTTTTTACCGTCACAAAGTATCATTAATGTTGATATCCCTAAAGCCTTTTTACCGTACAAAGTATCATTAATGTTGATATTCCAAAAGCCTTTTTACCGTGCAAAGTATCATTTAATGTTGGATATCCCCAAGCCCTTTTACACCGTACAAAAGTATCATTAATGTTGATATCCCCAAGCCTTTTTACCGTACAAAGTATCATTAATGTTGATATTCCTAAGCCTTTTTACCGTGCAAAGTATCATTAATGTTGATATTCCTAAGCCTTTTTACCGTGCAAAGTATCATTAATGTTGATATCCCCAAGCCTTTTTACCGTGCAAAGTATCATTAATGTTGATATTCCTAAGCCTTTTTACCGTGCAAAGTATCATTAATGTTGATATCCCCAAGCCTTTTTACCGTGCAAAGTATCATTAATGTTGATATCCCCAAGCCTTTTTACCGTGCAAAGTATCATTAATGTTGATATCCCCAAGCCTTTTTACCGTACAAAGTATCATTAATGTTGATATCCCCAAGCCTTTTTACCGTGCAAAGTATCATTAATGTTGATATCCCTAAGCCTTTTTACCGTGCAAAGTATCATTAATGTTGATATCCCCAAGCCTTTTTACCGTGCAAAGTATCATTAATGTTGATATTCCAAGCCCTTTTTACCCCGTGCAAAGGTAATCATTAATGTTGATATCCCCAAGCCGTTTTACCATGCAAATATCATTAATGTTGATATTTCCTAAGCCATTTTTTACCGTTACAAAGTACTCATTAATGTTGATCCCCCCCCCCCCCCCCAAGCCGTATATTAATTTTTACCGTACAAAGTATCATTAATGTTGATATCGCTACCCCAAGCCTAATGTTTACCGTAACAAAGTATCATTAATGTATGAATATACTCTAAGCCCTATAAGTTTTTACCGTGCAAGGAAGTATCATTAATGGTTGATATTACTAAGCCTTTTTTACCGTGCAAAGTATCATTAATGTTGATATCCCCAAGCTCCTTAGGTAGCCGTACAAAGTATCAATGTAATGTTGATATTCCTAAAGCCTTTTTACCGTGCAAAGTATCATTAATGTTGATATTCCTAAGCCTTTTTAACCGTACAAAGTATCATTAATGTTGATATCTAAGCCTTTTTACCGTACAAAGTATCATTAATGTTTGATATCCCTAAGCCTTTTTAACCGTGCATCAAAGTATCATTAATGTTGATATCCCCAAGACCTTTTTACCGTGCAAAGTATCATTAATGTTGATATTCCCAAGCCTTTTTACCGTGCAAAGTAATCATTAATGTTGATATTCCCTAAGCCTTTTTACCGTGTCAAAGTATCATTAATGTTGATATTCCTAAGCACTTTTACCGTGCAAAGTATCATTAATGTTGATATACGCCCCAAGCCTTTTTACCGTGCAAAGTTATATTAATGTTGATATTCCTAAGCCTTTTTACCGTACAAAGTATCATTAATGTTGATATCCACAAGCCTTTTTACCGTACAAAGTATCATTAATGTTGATATCCCCAAGCCTTTTTACCGTACAATGTGTCATTAATGTTGATATTCCTAAGCCTGATTACCGTGCAAAGTATCATTAATGTTGATATTCCTAAGCCTGATTACCGTGCAAAGTATCATTAATGTTGATATCCCCAAGCCTTTTTACCGATGCAAAGTATCATTAATGTTGATATTCCCAAGCCTTTTTACCGTACAAAGTATCATTAATGTTGATATCCCCAAGCCTTTTTACCGTACAAAGTATCATTAATGTTGATATCCCCCAAGCCCTTTTTACCGTGCAAAGTATCATTAATGTTGATATCCCCAAGCCTTTTTACCGTGCAAAGTATCATTAATGTTGATATCCCCAAGCCTTTTTACCGTGCAAAGTATCATTAATGTTGATATTCCTAAGCCTTTTTACCGTACAAAGTATCATTAATGTTGATATACCTAAGCCTTTTTACCGTGCAAAGTATCATTAATGTTGATATCCCCAAGCCTTTTTACCGTACAAAGTATCATTAATGTTGATTATCCCCAAGCCTTTTTTACCGTACAAAGTATCATTAATGTTGATATCCCTAAGCCTTTTTACCGTACAAAGTATCATTAATGTTGATATCCCCAAGCCTTTTTACCGTGCAAAGTATCATTAATGTTGATATCCCCAAGCCTTTTTACCAAGTGCAAAGTTATCATTAATGTTGATATTCCCCAAGCCTTTTTACCGTACAAAGTATCATTAATGTTGATATCGCCACAAGCCTTTTTACCGTTGCAATGTAATCATTAATGTTGATATCCCTAAGCCTTTTTACGTGCAAAGTATCAATTAATGTTGATATCCCCAAGCCTTTTTACCGTTGATGCAAAGTATCATAAAAATGTTGATAATTCCTAAGCCTTTTTACCGTGCAAAGTATCATTAATGTTGATATCCCCAAGCCTTTTTACCGTGCAAAGTATCATTAATGTTGATATCCCCAAGCCTTTTTACCGTACAAAGTATCATTAATGTTGATATCCCCAAGCCTTTTTACCGTACAAAGTATCATTAATGTTGATATTCCTAAGCCTTTTTACCGTGCAAAGTATCATTAATGTTGATATCCCCAAGCCTTTTTACCGTGCAAAGTATCATTAATGTTGATATTCCTAAGCCTTTTTACCGTGCAAAGTATCATTAATGTTGATATCCCCAAGCCTTTTTACCGTACAAAGTATCATTAATGTTGATATCCCCAAGCCTTTTTACCGTGCAAAGTATCATTAATGTTGATATCCCTAAGCCTTTTTACCGTGCAAAGTATCATTAATGTTGATATTCCTAAGCCTTTTTACCGTGCAAAGTATCATTAATGTTGATATTCCTAAGCCTTTTTACCGTGCAAAGTATCATTAATGTTGATATCCCCAAGCCTTTTTACCGTGCAAAGTATCATTAATAATGATATCCCCCAAGCCTTTTTACCGTGCAAAAGTATCATTAATGTTGATATCCCCAAGCCTTTTTACCGTGCAAAGTATCATTAATGTTGATATTCCCTAAGCCTTTTTACTCGTGCAAAGTATCATTAATGTTGATATTCCTAAGCCTTTTACCGTGCATTAATGTTGTAGTTTACCTAATTAATGTTAATTTTGATATCCCCAAGCCTTTTTACCGTGCAAAGTATCATTAATGTTGATATTCCCTAAGCCCTTTTTTACCGTGCAAAGTATCATTAATGTTGATATTCCCCAAGCCTTTTTACCGTGCAAAGTATCATTAATGTTGATATTCCTAAGCCTTTTTACCGTTACAAAGTATCATTAATGTTGATATCCCCAAGCCTTTTTACCGTGCAAAGTATCATTAATGTTGATATTCCTAAGCCTTTTTACCGTACAAAGTATCATTAATGTTGATATCCCCAAGCCTTTTTACCGTGCAAAGTATCATTAATGTTGATATTCCTAAGCCTTTTTACCGTGCAAAGTATCATTAATGTTGATATTCCCTAAAGCCTTTTTACCGTGCAAAGTATCATTAATGTTGATATCCCCAAGCCTTTTTACCGTTAAAACAAAGTATCATTAATGTTGATATTTCCCTAAGCCTGATTACCGTGCAAAGTATCATTAATGTTGATGTTGTATGCCCAAGCCTTCTTTACCATGCAAAGTATCATTAATGTTGATATCCCCAAGCCTTTTTACCGTGCAAAGTATCATTAATGTTGATATCCCTAAGCCTTTTTACCGTGCAAAGTATCATTAATGTTGATATTCCTAAGCCTTTTTACCGTGCAAAGTATCATTAATGTTGATATCCCCAAGCCTTTTTACCGTGCAAAGTATCATTAATGTTGATATTCCTAAGCCTTTTTACCGTGCAAAGTATCATTAATGTTGATATCCCCAAGCCTTTTTACCGTGCAAAGTATCATTAATGTTGATATCCCCAAGCCTTTTTACCGTACAAAGTATCATTAATGTTGATATCCCTAAGCCTTTTTACCGTACAAAGTATCATTAATGTTGATATCCCCAAGCCTTTTTACCGTGCAAAGTATCATTAATGTTGATATCCCCAAGCCTTTTTACCGTGCAAAGTATCATTAATGTTGATATTCCTAAGCCTTTTTACCGTGCAAAGTATCATTAATGTTGATATTCCTAAGCCTTTTTACCGTACAAAGTATCATTAATGTGTGATATCACCAAAGCCTTTTTGTACCGTGCAAAGTATCATTAATGTTGATATCCGCCCAAGCCTTTTTACCGTGCAAAGTATCATTAATGTTGATATTCCTAAGCCTGATTACCGTGCAAAGTATCATTAATGTTGATATCCCCAAGCCTTTTTACCATGGCAAAGTATCATTTATGTTGATATTCCCAAGCCTTTTTACCGTGCAAAGTATCATTAATGTTGATATCCTAAAAGCCATTTTTACCGTGCAAAGTATCATTAATGTTGATATTCCTAAGCCTTTTTACCGTACAAAGTATCATTAATGTTGATATCCCCAAGCCTTTTTACCGTGCAAAGTATCATTAATGTGATATCCTAAGACCTTTTTACCGTACAAAGTATCATTAATGTTTGATATCCCAAGCCTTTTTACCGTGCAAAGTTATCATTAATGTTGATATTCCTAAGCCCTTTTTACCGTGGCAAAGTATCATTAATGTTGATATCCAAGCCTTTTTACCGTACAAAGTATCATTAATGTTGATATTCCTAAGCCTTTTTTACCGTACAAAGTATCATTAATGTTGATATCCCCAAGCCTTTTTACCGTGCAAAAGTATCATTAATGTTGATATATCCCTAAGCCTTTTTTTACCGTGCAAAGTATCATTAATGTTGATATCCAAGCCTTTTTAACCGTAAAAAGTTTCAATTAATGTTGAAATCCCCAAGCCTTTTTACCGTACAAAGTATCATTAATGTAGTTGATATTCCCATTAAGCCTTTTTACCGTACAAAGTATCATTAATGTTAAAAAACCATTGATATTCCTAAGCCTTTTTACCGTGCAAAGTTATCATTAATGGTTGATATTCCTAAGCCTTTTTACCGTGCAAAGTATCAGCCTGGTTAATGTTGATATTCCTACGGCTTTTTACCCGTACCAAGCCACTTTTTACCGTGTATCAAAGTTGATTTCAGCCTTTTTTAATGTATCATTATGTATATCCCCTAAGCCTTTTTACCGCCTTTTACCGGCAAAGTAACATTAATGTTGATATCCCCAAGCCTTTTTACCGTGCAAAGTATCATTAATGTTGATATCCCTAAGCCTTTTTACCATGCAAAGTTATCATTAATGTTGATATTCCCAAGGCCTTTTTTACCGTGGCAAAGTATCATTAATGTTGATATTACCAAAGCCATAATGTTGTTTTACTTTTTCCGTGCAAAGTATCATTAATGTTTGATATCCCCAAGCCTTTTTACCGTGCAAAGTGTATCATGTAATATTAAGTTATTACCGTAAAAAGTATCATTAATGTTTCCTAAGCCCGTGTTGCAAAGTATCATTAATGTTGATATTCCCAAGCCTTTTTACCCGTGCAAAGTTATCATTAATGTTGAAATCCCAAGCCTTTTTACCGTGCAAAGTATCATTAATGTTGATATCCCAAGCCTTTTTACGTACAAAGTATCATTAGTAATGTTGATATCCTAAGCCTTTTTACCGTACAAAGTATCATAAATGTTGATATTGGGTACCTAAGCCTTTGATATTCTACCTGATTACCGATGCAAAGTATCATTATATGTTGTTTTCCCAAAGCCTTTTTTATGCATTATTATGTTGATTTCCCAAGATTCAGTGCAAAGCCTTTTTGATAACCGTTTTACCGTACAAAGTATCATTAAATGTTGAAAATTCTAAGCCTTTTTACCGTGCAATAGTATTCATTAAATGTTGATATTGCCTAAGCCTGCCTTTACCCGTGCAAAGTATTCAATAATGTTGCTAATCCAAGAAAACTTTTTTTACCGTGTCAAAGTATCACTAATGTTTAGATAATTATACAACGTTTTTAGTTGCAGTACATCAGTGCAATATTGATATTCCCAATCCTGTTATACCGTTAACAAAGTATACATACGCGTTGCTCTTCCCAAACCTTTTTATACCATGACACAGGAAACATTTGGAAAAAAATATTCCCATGCCAATTTTACAGTAAAAAGTACTGCATTGATCTTCCCAAACCTTTTCTACAACCATGTGATAGTGCAAATAACAGATATACAAACCTTAACAGACTGGACAAGTTTTTTAAAGTGGCGGGAAACATGTGATTTCCCATATTGTGTACGTATTGAGTACCCTTATCAGTGATGGTCGCGAAAAATCTTTACCAGGATGTACTCCTTTCTTTACGTAACAGTGTTCTCCATGTATTCTATTTCTATCTACCTTTGACAATGATAAAGAGCCAAACAAGCTATCCTTGAGTCCACCTCGACTTATATCCAGTTTAGTTTATAGGTTCCCATTGAAGCGGTCACATTGTCAGGCTCGCCACAAATGACAGTGTAAATATGGTACCGACTTAGTCCGAGCCTTGACGATCCAGATCCAGTGTTCTGAAATATATAAAAAACCCTAAAACTATTGAAATTAAGAAGTAACTTCCAAAGCAAAACCTTTAAAGACAGAGTCCATTAGCATGCAAGTATGTTTGAAGGGTCAACCTTTAAGCGTCTAAAAATCTGGTTCGAAATGTTTTTTCCCAGAAAGATTATTACAATGTACAATACATACATAATAGACATTGTTTTCGAGCCTTTGATCTAAAGTGGAAAATTTTTAACACATCAAGGATACATTTTTAAAACAAACTATATGAACAGAAATTCTAATCGTTAACATATAACGTGTAAACCCTTTCTATTGATTATACATATTTATAGTTACATAGTTTATAATTGTTTATTGATACATAGTTATCAACCTTTTTATATTATTTATACCTAGTAATAATTGTTATGATTGATACAAAGTTATAATGGTTTGATTGAGGAATAGTTATAATTGTTAGAGTAGATACATAGTATACATATTGTTAGATATTTTATACCTTTGTTAAAGAGTGTTTCATTTTAACCTAGTTATCAATGATTAGATTTAATACAAAGATTAATAATTTTTTGATTGATAAAAAGTTTTATAATTTGTTTTAGTGACTACATAGTTAATCCCTTGGTTGATGTTATACATATTATAAATTATTTCGACTTATATACATAGTTTATAAATGTTTGATCTTATACATAGTTATAATTGTTTGATTTAATAACTAGTTATAAATGTTTGATTTATACATAGTTGAATAATTGGTTTTGATTAATACATGATTTATAATTGATTTGAATTGATTATTACATAGTTATAATGAGTGTGATTTATACATACTTATAATTGTTTTTTAGAATTATAAACACTATTAACTAACGTTTATATATAGTTATGTTCATTACGTATGATATTTTGATTTATACATACTTACATTCTTGTTTTGATTTTACAACAGGTTTATAATTGATTGATGATTTATACATAGTTAAGGGGCAATTTGATTTATAGATCACCTGATAATGGTTTGAATATACGATAGCTATGTTTTTAGATTTATTTTACGTAGTTATAATGTTGTTTGATATATACATTATTTATTATTAGCTTTGAATTTATACGACATAGTTATAATTGTTTGGTTTGATCTTAATTACATAGTTATATTAAATTGTTTGATCTTATACATAGTTATAATTGTTACGTATGATATAAACAGCATACATTATGAATGTTTTGATTTATAACATAGTTTTATATTTGTTTGATTTATACCTAGTTATATTTGTTTTGATTTATACATAGTTCTATCACATTCGTTCTTGATTTATACATAGATTCTTAAAATTGTATTGAATTTATACACTAGCTTATAATTGATTGATTTATAACGTAGTTATAAATTGTTTGATTTATAACTAACATTATAATTGTTTTTGATTTATACACTAGTTTTTATAATTGTTTGATTTATACATAGTTATAATTGTTCTTGATTTATACATATTATATATTGTTTGATTTATACTTACGCTTAATGTTTGATTTACACATAGCTTAATTGTTTTCTAATTTCTAAAGTACAATAGTTATAATGTTTAATTTACATTATCTATATTATTTGTATTTTATAATTAATTTATAATTGGTTGATTTATACATAGTTTGTCATTGTTTGATTAGATACATATTTTTATAATTGTTTGATTTATACATAGTTATTAATTGTTTGATTTATACAGTAGTTTTCACATAAGTATTTTCATTTTGATTTATACATAGTTTTTCATTGTTTGACAAGTTTATAAAATGTTTTGATTTTTACCTATATGTTTGAATTACATTTATACATACATAGTTATCATTGCGTTGAATTTACATAGATTTATACATAGTCTTTTCATTGTTTGATTTATACATAGTTTTAGTATACCTAGTTATTATTGTCTTTTAGATTTTGATTCATACATTTATAAGTGTTTAATTGTACATAGTTATATTAGTTGTTTATACCTCCGTTTATAATATACATAGTGATTATAATTGTCTCTTCGCGATTTATACATAGATAGTTTCATTGTTTGATTTATACCTAGTTATTATTGTTTGATGCACATTTAGTTATAATTGTTTTTTATACCTAGTGTATTATTGTTTGATTTATACATAGTTTTCATTGTTTGATTTATACATAGTTTTCATTGTTTGATTTATACATAGTTTTTATCATTGTTTGATTTATACATAGTTTTCATTGTTTGATTTATACATTAGTTTTCATTGTTTGATTTTATACTAATTATAATTGTTTGATTCATACATAGTTATTATTGTTTGATTTATACATAGTTTTCATTGTTTGATTTATACATAGTAATAATATAGTTTTCATAGTTTGATTTATGCATAGTTATAATGTTTGATTTATACATAGTTTATAATTGTTTGATTTATACATAGTTATAATTGTTTGATTTATACACTAGTTATAATTGTTTGATTTATACATAGTTATAATTGTTTGATTTATACATAGTTATAATTGTTTGATTATATAGTTATATATTGTTTTGATTATACATAAGTTAGCTATACTGTTTGATTGTTTATTCACCTAAGTTATAACTGTTTGTTTTATTACCTAGTTTATAACTGTTTGATTTTTACCTAGTTATAACTGTTTGATTTATACCTAGTTATAACTGTTTGATTTATACCTAGTTATAACTGTTTGATTTATACCTAGTTATAACTGTTTGATTTTATAATGCTATGTTATAACTGTTTGATTTATACATAGTTATAACTGTTTGATTTATACCTAGTTATAACTGTTTGATTTATACCTAGTTATAACTGTTTTGATTTATACCTAGTTATAACTGTTTGATTTATACCTAGTTATAACTGTTTGATTTATAACCTAGTATAACTGTTTTTTTATACCTAGTTATAACTGTTTGATTTATACCTAGTTATTAACTGTTTGATTTATAACCTAGTTATAACTGTTTGATTTATACCTAGTTATAACTGTTTGATTTATACCTAGTTATAACTGTTTGATTTATACCTAGTTATAACTGTTTGATTTATACATAGTTATAACTGTTTGATTTATACCTAGTTATAACTGTTTGATTTATACCTAGTTATAACTGTTTGATTTATACCTAGTTATAACTGTTTGATTTATACATAGTTATAACTGTTTGATTTATACCTAGTTATAACTGTTTGATTTATACATAGTTATAACTGTTTGATTTATACATAGTTATAATTGTTTGATTTATACATAGTTATAACTGTTTGATTTATACCTAGTTATAACTGTTTGATTTATACCTAGTTATAACTGTTTGATTTATACCTAGTTATAACTGTTTGATTTATACCTAGTTATAACTGTTTGATTTATACCTAGTTATAACTGTTTGATTTATACCTAGTTATAACTGTTTGATTTATACCTAGTTATAACTGTTTGATTTATACCTAGTTATAACTGTTTGATTTATACCTATTTATAACTGTTTGATTTATACCTAGTTATAACTGTTTGATTTATACATAGTTATAACTGTTTCATTTATACATAGTTGATTGTTTCATTTATAAATTATTTTTTATTAGTTTTTTACATCGTTGAAATTGTTTGATTTATACATAGTTATAATAGTTTAATTTTCACATATCCGACATCCAGTGACGTCACATCGTCCAGTGTCCGGATCACAACCGCCAACACCACAATGACATGGTTTACTACAGGCCGGTCCGAGTGTATTAACAGGGCGTCCTAGCCCAAAGAATTGAAGGAATCGTTTGTTATTATAGACAATCTATTTTTCTTCCACAACAGCCATTGCTATTTAACTCTCAGGGTATCAAATAAACAATGCTTCTGTTAATTAACAATTTGTTTATACCACACATAGTGAACTTTGACCGACTCAATGCTTCCTTAATGCCATGTCATCATTTGTCAACGTCATCAATAATCGATTAACGTCATGCTATGCTGTGATCGCCGCTTGACGTCAAAACTGCTTTAAGCGAACTTAGAGTAAATGGTAATCTGATATCAATGGATTCTTTATCAAAATTTTACTTTTGAACATTAATTAGTGCATTTTTGCTGATTATTTGTAAATCCTATATCAGTATCACCATATTTCTATCGGTTAAAAGCGAATATAATTGCGGTAAAAACAGGTCAAATGACCCGTGGTTGTTGGAAATGGAATGTATTTCACACACGTAAGTTATTTTTTAAAGTTACAAAAGACACTCGTTAAAGTTCATGTCTTTTGTAACTTTAAACAAAAACGCATCGTGTGGAATAAATTCCATATCAAACAACCACTCGTTATATATGTAACCTCTATTTGTGCTTCCTGTATATCAAAGTCATATTGGCGTTGTTTGTCTAGTTTTACATGTGTTTAATTACAGGAGGCCAACTTTGTCTCACGTATTTAAGTTACATAAAATCGAGCCTAAGATGACCTGAATAACATGTCGGACGGTTCCAGTTGTTAGATATACTTAGTACGTTATGTTTGGAAAAAAATGTAATTAAACGTGACATTCATTCAAAAAGGTCAATGGTAAAGTTTCTCGTAAATATTTTATTTTCGTAAATAATATCTAGTCTGCAAATCAGGAATATCAAATATATCAAAATGATATTTTATATCAATAATACATTTTATTATGTAAATATTCTAGATAATTAGTTTGTAAGATAATGCTTTTAATTTTATTCATGTTTAAGACACACTTTCAATATTTGACATTTGCATTACCTCAAACATTGAAATATGTATTTTGTCGTGAATACCATGAAGGGAAAAGTGAAAGATTTTGTCCGTCAACCCTCGTCAACCCTCATCAAGCCTCGGGTTGATCGGCCAAAATCTTTCACTCGGATTGAGATATCCCTGTCCACTTCACAGACCTATGTAAGATTCTATTAATTTCAACCAATGTTCAAATGCAGTACAAGAGGTTGTGAACAGCTTTGTTTACCGTATACCCCACATAACTCCACGACGACGATCGTTGTCCAGTTGTGTGTCTCTGGTCCTTTGTCTGCCGGACGTTTGTTGTAGAATATGACGTATCTACCTTCCACAGGACACGGCCGTGATTGGTTGAACGAAAGGAGACGGTTAGGGTCCATTATGTTATCATGATAACAAAGATACGGTTGGCTACCGAAGGCGGTTATGTTAGCTACATAGAGATAAAATCCAGAGAGGATAAAACTCATCAAGGATGCACTAAATGTGTTCAAACCAACTAATGCATTAGAGAGTATAAAGGATCTCCCTGGTGAAAGTCATTTTTTCTAATGACTTACTTTTTCTAACATAGATTTTTGAAAACATTAGATCATAAAGAAGTTGAAAATAAAAGAAAACTAAAATGTCTGTGTGCTTGTTTTTGAGCAATTGTGAATCAAAGAATGCTGATTTTAACGAAATGTCACCATTTTTTAATAGAAACAACAAACTAAAGCAATATTCTCCTAATTGGTTGTCTGATAAGTATAAATATCACTGTTTTCTTAGAAAATAATAATCACAGTACACATTCAATACATTGTGTTTGCTCAGAATAGCAGTACATGTATATGTTACCCCTAACCCCCCCCCCCCCCCTTCCCCGAATTTTTTAAGATGAAATAACAATTTCTGGCCGATTTACTAGTTTAACGCATCACAGAAATCAGTTCCGATGACTTTTTCTTAAATTTTGCGGTTGATAAGAAAAAGGTTTGCTTTTTCTTAAACCAGTAAAAATATTACTTAAACTTCTTCTGGAGGACATGGAATGTAAACGGCTAAGCTATTCTGTTGGGCTATTTTTAGAAGCCTAGCGGAGATATCGGAAATATAGTCTATTTTAAAACCACTCTAACAATCGTTTTATAGCAATTATGATACAATAAACATAAAAAATCGTTTTCTTCATAAAGCCTTCAACCTTTAATATATTGCAGCTCTGATTATCTGATTTTTATAGTCGATGTTATCAGCATTCATCACCATAATGACACTTGTTTTTTCACTCAAAACATCTCAATAATAAAAATTGTCTCTTCGTATGTCTATTACAGATACACATATATATATAGATAACCCTAGTTTTGCATAGACAAAAAGGTTAAGATTTGACGTTTCTAAATCACTATTACATGCCGTCAAATAGTTAAAGTTTGATGTGCGTATGATTTCGTTCGGCAGGACGGATAACTGATCACTGTAACGAGCAAGGATTTTAAAGTGATCCCTGCCATGAGTTATTACCCTCTCTCCTTCATTCTTAGTTATCAAGAATACACTGTAGAAGGACAATAACGCATATGTAACTAGTGTTCGAAGGGGCCCGCGGGTTCAAAGCGTTCTGTTTAAAATGTATTTCTTATAAATCTTCTTAAACTTTGCGAGAAAACAAAATTAAAATTTCCCACTTCAGATTGTTTCCCTATAACATGTATTGTATTGATATCGACATTGGTAACATTGTAATGTATTTATCACATTCCCATCACTGCCCAATACTTGTAAGGTGATGTAATCAAAAGGTTTATCATCAGGGAAAAACATCAATTGTTATAAACTCCTAATACATCTGATGTGAGAAAGTGTAATTAATGTCATTCACTTACATGATGATTACGTTAACCGAGGAAACACAGACATCAATCCAACAACAACGAGCTGTCATCTCCTGATGGCGTCTTTGTTCATGTATAAATGGGAGAACAAAACACTATCACTGGTATGTCGATTTAACACCGAGAAGGTCGAAATTAAATTTCCGAATCTACACGGTAAGTATTTTAATGGTAGATTGTACATATAGATTTATCACTTGTAACTGTCCAGTAATGAACTTATGTGGAATAAAGACTTCATACCGTCGCCGATAAGCAAGAAACAAGTCACATGTTAAAAGTAATTTTCAGCGTGGAAAGTATACGGTATACATTTGTACACGGCAATTAAACACAGCTGATAAAGTTTGGTTTTGAGGTTTCCTTAGAATATTGTGGAATATACCTGTTATAAATCAACAACAAATTATTTATGAATTGTACACACTGTAGCGTTCTCTTCGCTTTAAACTGAAATTCACAATATGAATTTACTTAAATATGGAAAATGAATATGTGTATATGGTAGTTATAAAAGATAGCATTTTTAGCACACAAAATGCTGTAATAAATCATGTTATCTGGTTAGCATGTATTTGTAAAATGGTATTCAATACAACCACAACAGTAATGATATTTCGACGTTTTGTTGCTTAGCAACGGGCCTAGCAACATACAAAGCGTATTTTATACATTTCCATATTTCATGGTTTATGATCGATATTTTGCTTAAGTTTGATTTTCTTTTTCTTAAAAAACTCTTACTGAAGGCATGTTATTCCCTTAGTAACCAATGTAGCTCCATAGCAACACAACAAAACTTATCGTAAGTAATAGGAGCAAATATGGAATTTTGGAAATATTTTATACTAGAATTTTTCTGATATCGAATAATTATTAACGGACTAATTTTGACTTAAATTCAGTACTTGAATAAAGATGAATTCCAAATTCAAAAAAATACCTTGAATTATAGTTGATGAATTCGAATTTTAAAAGTTGGAGTTAATATATTGTGGTTGTGCCACTTGAACTGAATTATCCATCTCAAACGTATGTATTCTATATGGATATATCCTTTCTTGTGTCAGATACAGAATGTACGTAAAATAGATGTATTTAGATTGACAGAAAACGAATGTTTCCGTTGCACTAATTGTCAAATTACGTACTAAAATTGACATCCGTCACGAAGTCAGTAGTCTATATATGTCTTTTTCAAATATAAAGAGTGGCATTTTTTCTAGACTTTCTAGTCCTTCCACTTACTCAAAAATCTACTCTATCGTAAACGTCCACGTAATGCATTTTGGTGGTACTAATTTAGTTTTCGCGTCACATTATTCTACTGGTTTCACTTTGACATTAGCAATCAAATTTTATACTAGCTATATCCCTATTTTCTGCGATCCAAATGAGAATAGATTGTCGGACGGAATATTGCTGATGATAAAGTCGATAAATCATTAAAATAAGATTCATTCGTAGCCCTTATATTTATTTTTCTTTACATAATCAGCTGTGGTATTTCATTGAGAGGACATTACGAAAAATAATTGTGAATATAGCAAAAAATGAAGCAAAAGGACTCCTCACAACCATAAAACTATGAAGTTTTGGAAATCATGTAAAGAATAATATCCAAAAGACATTTTACAATTAACAACTGTAATGCGAATGATAATCAATGTTTTATGCAACGATACTTTCGGAAAAGACTGTTATTTAACAATTAAAGGATTGTTAGATTGCATTTATTGGAGATATAAATGCAATCTGGGTGGCAGATAAATAGAATGGCGCCCGTTAGGGCGCTATGAATATTTATCTGCCACCCAGATTGCATTTATATCTCCAATAAATGCAATCTAACAATCCTTTAATTGTTATATTTACATTTTACTTTCTAGTTCAAAGTAAAACATAATTTAGATGCGAGTGAATATTTAAATTTCCCACTTCAGCCATTTAACCTCAACAGCCAAGTTCAATGTAATAAAAATAGTCCCTATAAAAAATTGAAAAGATAACAAAATTTCAATGTTTTTCAATAGCGTTTCATTTTACTTTCAATTATCAAGACATGTAAAAGATTTTTTACAAGTTTCATAACCAAACTGGTTCATTCAACTATAATGTCAAATTTTCTGCGCGGACTAACATGATGGTTTCAGTAAAAAAGACTAACATCCATTTATTAAGATATTACTGCACCAAGTCTAGGCTGCATTTATTGGCTCATAATGCAGATCACGATTATCATTAGAGTAATGGGAGTCGCAGTGTCCAAATGTAAATATTTAAAGATGCTCCACCGCTGACAACTTCGCTAGCCAATGGTATTAAGTCCGATTCTCTTCCTACTACCCTTGGCATATCTCACTTCAGAACAGGTGTTTTTGCTTTCAAATTCTGATTGGATGCGGCTAGGTTCAGGCGACCAATAAAAACGCAGCTTTGATATGTCAACAAAACTGAACTGAAGCGATAGTATAGTGACCTACATTTGTATAATGAGGTATCAGGTATGTCATGTCTGTCAACATCAACTCCTAGCGAAGCTAAATTACTATATATTTAATCAATTAGATGTTTTATACCAGCTAAATGAACGTCTTGGAGACGTTGCTCTCTAAACAGATTGGAAAGTACGTGCGTGATTTATGTTTCACTTACACAAATTAAACAATTAAAGGATATACTACGATCTCATTGCAGAACTTCTGCATGAAACACAAAAACTGGTGTTCGAGCTTGCTAATAAACAAATGACTCACACACATGTTCATCTTTGGTATTTTGACCAACACGCGTGTTTCATAGGGCGCTGCCATATTTTCAACAATACAACAATGATACGAGTTTTTTAATTGGTTGCTTATTACGTAAATGGAAGGGGCGCAAAAGCGGTGATCCAGCAGGTAGCGCAGTGCGGGAACACCCGTTCTGAAGTGAGATATACCAAGGATAGTAGAAAGAGAATCGGACTAAATACCCTTGGCTAGCGAAGTTGCACCGCTGACAAATGGCATGTTTTTCGCTATCAAAAACATGAGCAGACGAATTAGTATTTTTCTTCAGTTGCAAAAGTTACTTACTTTACACCATTACCATCATTGAAAAGTTTGAGCTTCTAATTTTATTTCAAGACAAAAATTAAAAAAAAAATTAATTGCATTCCGAAAAAAAATCCGTGGCACTATGTCCTATATGAAATGAAGTATTCATTGCGCACACGCCAAAAGCAAAACAAATTATTTCAAATTATTTTTTGCATTAGTTAGACATATATATATATACGATTAAACACCAATTAGTTCAATTGATGAGTTTCGTTTATGTACTGTCAGCTGTGGAACAACTTTAATTGTTGTTGACATAACATACCTTTATATGGTAAAAACATACATCTTCCGTTATAATTCTTATCTACCACAATTACTTCCCTTCATGTAGTCACTAAACAATCTAGTATCAACAAATGTCCATGACACTACGTTAGTTAGTATCTGGCGGCTAATGTCAGGTACTACCAGAGTTTGTTTGACCTGAAATGTCCATGACACTACGTCAGTTAGTATCTGGCGGCTAATGTCAGGTACTACCAGAGTTTGTTTAACCTGAAATGTCCATGACACTACGTTAGTTAGTATCTGGCAGCTAATGTCAGGTACTACCAGAGTTTGTTTGACCTAAAATGTCCATGACACTACGTTAGTTAGTATCTGACGGCTAGTGTCAGGTACTACCAGAGTTTGTTTGACCGGAAATGTCCATGTCACTACGTTAGTTAGTATCTGACGGCTAGTGTCAGGTAATACCAGAGTTTGTTTGACCGGAAATGTCCATGACACTACGTTAGTTAGTATCTGGCGGCTAGTGTCAGGTACTACCAGAGTTTGTTTGACCGGAAATGTCCATGTCACTACGTTAGTTAGTATCTGGCGGCTAGTGTCAGGTACTACCAGAGTTTGTTTGACCTGATTTGACTTTAGAGAAGCATACAAATGGATTCTGTTGACATGCCTTGACATGCATATCGCGGTTGTAAATAATATCACGCAAATATGACATATTTTGGATGTACAAGCTGATACCAATGCATCTTTTCTAAGAAGACTGTGTTATCGAAAATGACTTTCAGTTCCACCAGTCTGAATGTTTGACCCAGTGATTGGGGGTTGGATCAGTCTTAGTGGTCATGTGCCGTGTTCCTAAATGTACATAATAGGCTCATTTATGATGTCATGTGTACGCATTCTATGCATGCAAGGTAAAATCAAAGTATTGTATGGGTATTGTATTTAAAATGGTATTGTATGGGTATCGTAAAATAAAAGTATTGTATTGATACTGTAAAATAAAAGTATTGTATTGGTATTGTAAAATAAAAGTATGGTTTGGGTATTGTAAAATAAAAGTATGGTATGGGTATTGTAAAATAAAAGTATGGTATGGGTATTGTATTTAAAATAAAAGTATGGTATGGGTATTGTAAAATAAAAGTATCGTATGGGTATTGTAAATAAAAGTATTTGTATGGTATTGTAAAATAAAAGTATTTAGGTATTGTATTTAAAATAAAAGTATTGTATGGGTATTGTATTTAAAATAAAAGTATTGTATGGGTATTGTATTTAAAATAAAAGTATTGTATGGGTATTGTATTTAAAATAAAAGTATTTAAAATATGGGTATTGGGTATTGTAAAATAAAAGTATGGTATGGGTATTGTAAAATAAAAGTATTGTATGGGTATTGTATTTAAAATAAAAGTATTGTATGGGTATTGTATTTAAAATAAAAGTATTGTATGGGTATTGTATTTAAAATAAAAGTATTGTATGGGTATTGTATTTAAAATAAAAGTATTGTATGGGTATTGTATTTAAAATAAAATTATTGTATGGGTATTGTATTTAAAATAAAAGTATTGTATGGGTATTGTATTTAAAATAAAAGTATTGTATGGGTATTGTATTTAAAATAAAATTATTGTATGGGTATTGTATTTAAAATAAAAGTATTGTATGGGTATTGTAATTAAAATACATATATGTAAAATGTATTGCATGGGTATTGTAAAATAAAAGTATTGCATGGGGTATTGTAAAATTAAAGTATTGTATGGGTATTGTATTGTAAAATAAAAGTATTGTATGGGTATTGTATTTAAAATAAAAGTATTGTATGGGTATTGTATTAAAAATAAAATTATTGTATGGGTATTGTATTTAAAATACATATATGTAAAAGTATTGTATGGGTATTGTAAAATAAAAGTGTTGTATTGGTATTGTAAAATAAAAGTATTCTCTGAGTATTGTAAAATAAAAGTATTCTATGGCCATTGGGTATTGTAAAATCACCGCCCAAACAAACGATCGCTGGTGGTATCTGATATAGACATTGGCTGGTATGCTTATTTGGTGACAGAACGTTTCAGACGTGGTGGACCTTCCTCCGAAAAAATATAATTTCGAATATTTTGAATAATAAGACAACATACACCGGAAGTCAGCAGTAGCATTAATACTTTTTAGACTAATGTTCGCCATGACGCATACAAGCATTTGATAAACTTGGTTTTACCAAACTGCATCGAAGTTTAAGTTGCAAAATCATATTTAAGCGGTTGGAATACAATTGCGATGTAGGGAGTTTGCGCCAAAACAAGTACATTAGTACGTGTAATTAAAATAATCAGTATAATTATATTTTATTCTTAGTGTCTCCATCTTATCAAACAATGCATCATAATATTTATACCAACCTTACAATCCTCTAATGTTATTTATACAGGTATTAATTAAGGTTTTTCCTGACGGGTTACCCTTATAATATGTATACATTTAGATATAAAATAATACTGGTTCAAACTAATCGAGTGTCCATTCCATAAACATTCTATGATTTTAGATGCATATTGCATATCATTGCAAACAAATTATGAAAATTTTAGGAAAAACCTAATTTAAAATCGATTAAATGACAGTATGCATTGAAAAAAGAAAGAAAAATAAACCAATTTCTTTTAGATGTGATTATGACGATACCTGATTTTATAACTGTGTAATTTATCTTACCTATGTATTGATTCAGGTCAAATATTGTACATAGAAGCATATATACATCTAGAGGACTCTAACTAATAGTGTTTTTTTTCTGCAAATATTTAATAATAATATATATAAAAGCAATGAATTATCAAAACAAATATTGCACATTAAGAGAACATATATTAACAATGGATAAGGCTTATTTATAAATTTTTGTATGATATTTAAAATAACTTTTTACATAAGTCTTTAACCGATTGAAAATGATAAATATGCCAAAGTATAACAATGTCTTTGAGATATCGATATCGATATATAAATATTTTACATGTAAATCAACCTGGTTATATCAAACATAAAACATACATAACATTCATATAAAGAGAATACATTGTATTGGTATTAACTAAAGAATATAAAAACATCATCACTAAGTAAATATCAACGGATTAGGCTATAGTTCATTGGCGTTAAAATGTCAGTTGTTTTCAGTCTATATTACCACTTTTTCAGTTTATATTACCACTTTGTTTCAGTTTATATTACCACTTTTTCAGTTTATATTACCACTTTTTCAGTTTATATTACCACTTTTTCAGTTTATATTACCACTTTTTCAGTTTATATTACCACTTTTTTCAGTTTATATTACCACTTTTTCAGTTTATATTACCACTTTTTCAGTTTATATTACCACTTTTTCAGTTTATATTACCACTTTTTTCAGTTTATATTACCACTTTTTTCAGTTTATATTACCACTTTTTTCAGTTTATATTACCACTTTTTCAGTTTATATTACCACTTTTTCAGTTTATATTACACTTTTTCAGTTTATATTACCACTTTTTCAGTTTATATTACCACTGTTCAGTTTATATTACCACTGTTCAGTTTATATATAACCACTTTTTTCAGTCTATATTACCACTTTTTCAGTTTATATTACCACTGTTCAGTTTATATTACCACTTTTTTCAGTTTATTTTACCACTTTTTCAGTTTATATTACCACTTTTTTTCAGTTTATATTACCACTTTTTTCAGTTTATATTACCACTTTTTCAGTTTATGTTACCACTTTTTTCAGTCTATATTACCACTTTTCAGTTTATATTACCACTTTTTCAGTTTATTTACCACTTTTTTCAGTTTTATTACCACAGTTTATATTACCACTTTTTTCAGTCTATATTACCACTTTTTCAGTTTATATTACCACTTTTTCAGTTTATATTACCACTTTTTCAGTTTATATTACCACTTTTTCAGTTTATATTACCACTTTTTCAGTTTATATTACCACTTTTTTCAGTTTATTATTACCACTTTTTCAGTTTATATTACCACTTTTTTCAGTTTATATTACCACTTTTTCAGTTTATATTACCACTTTTTCAGTTTATATTTACCACTTTTTCAGTTTATTTTACCACTTTTTTCAGTTTATATTACCACTTTTTCAGTTTATATAACACCACTTTTTTCAGTTTATATTACCACTTTTTCAGTTTATATTACCACTTTTTTCAGTTTATATTACCACTTTTTTCAGTTTATATTACCACTTTTTCAGTTTATATTACCACTTTTTCAGTTTATATTACCACTTTTTCAGTTTATATTACCACTTTTTCAGTTTATATAACCACTTTTCAGTTTATATTACCACTTTTTCAGTTTATATTACCACTTTTTCAGTTTATATTACCACTTTTTTTCAGTTTATATTACCACTTTTTCAGTTTATATTACCACTTTTTTCAGTTTATATTACCACTTTTTCAGTTTATATTACCACTTTTTCAGTTTATATTACCACTTTTTCAGTTTATATTACCACTTTTTCAGTTTATATTACCACTTTTTTCAGTTTATATTACCACTTTTTTTCAGTTTATATTACCACTTTTTCAGTTTATATTACCACTTTTTCAGTTTATATTACCACTTTTTTCAGTTTATATTACCACTTTTTTCAGTTTATATTACCACTTTTTCAGTTTATATTACCACTTTTTTCAGTTTATATTACCACTTTTTCAGTTTATATTACCACTTTTTTTCAGTTTATATTACCACTTTTTCAGTTTATATTACCACTTTTTTCAGTTTATATTACCACTTTTTCAGTTTATTTTACCACTTTTTTCAGTTTATATTACCACTTTTTCAGTTTATATTACCACTTTTTTCAGTTATATTACCACTTTTTTCAGTTTATATTACCACTTTTTCAGTTTATATTACCACTTTTTTCAGTTTATATTACCACTTTTTCAGTTTATATTACCACTTTTTCAGTTTATATTACCACTTTTTCAGTTTATATTACCACTTTTTTCAGTTTATATTACCACTTTTTCAGTTTATATTACCACTTTTTCAGTTTATATTACCACTTTTTCAGTTTATATTACCACTTTTTCAGTTTATATTACCACTTTTTTCAGTTTATATTACCACTTTTTCAGTTTATATTACCACTTTTTCAGTTTATATTACCACTTTTTCAGTTTATATTACCACTTTTTCAGTTTATATTACCACTTTTTCAGTTTATATTACCACTTTTTTCAGTTTATATTACCACTTTTTCAGTTTATATTACCACTTTTTTCAGTTTATATTACCACTTTTTTCAGTTTATATTACCACTTTTTCAGTTTATATTACCACTTTTTTCAGTTTATATTACCACTTTTCAGTTTATATTACCACTTTTTCAGTTTATATTACCACTTTTTCAGTTTATATTACCACTTTTCAGTTTATATTACCACTTTTTCAGTTTATTTTACCACTTTTTCAGTTTATATTACCACTTTTTCAGTTTATTATTACCACTTTTTCAGTTTATATTACCACTTTTTCAGTTTATATTACCACTTTTTTCAGTTTATATTACCACTTTTTCAGTTTATATTACCACTTTTTTCAGTTATATTTACCACTTTTTCAGTTTATATTACCACTTTTTTCAGTTTATATTACCACTTTTTTCAGTTTATATTACCACTTTTTTCAGTTTATATTACCACTTTTTCAGTTTATATTACCACTTTTTCAGTTTATATTACCCACTTTTTCAGTTTATATTACCACTTTTTTCAGTTATATTACCACTTTTTTTCAGTTTATATTACCACTTTTTTCAGTTTATATTACCACTTTTTCAGTTTATTTTACCACTTTTTCAGTTTATATTACCACTTTTTCAGTTTATATTACCACTTTTTCAGTTTATATTACCACTTTTTCAGTTTATATTACCACTTTTTTCAGTTTATATTACCACTTTTTCAGTTTATATTACCACTTTTTCAGTTTATATTACCACTTTTTTCAGTTTATATTACCACTTTTTCAGTTTATATTACCACTTTTTCAGTTTATATTACCACTTTTTTTCAGTTTATATTACCACTTTTTTCAGTTTATATTACCACTGTTTCAGTTTATATTACCACTTTTTCAGTTTATATTACCACTTTTTCAGTTTATATTACCACTTTTTCAGTTTATATTACCACTTTTTCAGTTTATATTACCACTTTTTCAGTTTATATTACCACTTTTTTCAGTTTATATTACCACTTTTTTTCAGTTTATATTACCACTTTTTCAGTTTATATTACCACTTTTTTCAGTTTATATTACCACTTTTTTCAGTTTATATTACCACTTTTTTTCAGTTTATATTACCACTTTTTCAGTTTATATTACCACTTTTTTCAGTTTATATTACCACTTTTTCAGTCTATATTACCACTTTTTCAGTTTATATTACCACTTTTTCAGTTTATATTACCACTTTTTCAGTTTATATTACCACTTTTTCAGTTTATATTACCACTTTTTTCAGTTTATATTACCACTTTTTTCAGTTTATATTACCACTTTTTTCAGTTTATATTACCACTTTTTCAGTCTATATTACCACTTTTTCAGTTTATATTACCACTTTTTCAGTTTATATTACCACTTTGTTTCAGTTTATATTACCACTTTTTTCAGTTTATATTACCACTTTTTTCAGTTTATATTACCACTTTTTCAGTTTATATTACCACTTTTCAGTTTATATTACCACTTTTTCAGTTTATATTACCACTTTTTTCAGTTTATATTACACTTTTTCAGTTTATATTACCACTTTTCAGTTTATTTTACCACTTTTTCAATTTATATTACCACTGTTTCAGTCTATATTACCACTTTTTTCAGTTTATGTTACGCGGTTTTTATGTATCACTTTTCCATATCACGAAAAACTTCAAAGTTGCACACAAAATATCATTTCTAGTATTAAATTATTAGCACTAAAAGTATCACATAAACACAACTCCTTAGATATCACTGTCCGCTTTTGGTTTGAATATCCTTAATCAAAGCAATCACGTCATCAAAATCATCCTTCACATATCTCTTCAGAAATTTCTCCTCAAAGTTCACCAGATCAAACAGTGATACCCCTTCGTCCCCATTTAGATCCCTCTCCCATCTACATGCTACCATATCCACCAGGCTTTCCTCCAGGTCCTTCCTAGTCATCCTCTGTGTCTTCTCGAAGAACTGTGGATGGTGACTCTCGCGCCTGTAATGATCCTGTAGCGCGGCCTGCCACGTGCTGTTCCCCCACGCGACATCGTGTACCCACTTGGCCGTGTACCCTACAGCTTGTACAAAGTCGTACTTACTGAGGTCATGCTTGTTGGCGTCCTCCTCAGTCATATTAGGGACGAATTCCCGCAAACGTTCAAACGATTTCACAACCCACGCTCTATGTGAGTTTGTGATTTCAAAATGTCTCTGTATTTGAAATCTGATGAACATAAGATCATACAGAGGACTTTCCGTATCACCATTATCTATGGCCGCCTTGCAGTTATCCAACGTCTCCTTGTTCCATACGTCGTTGACAAGATGCAAGATTGTTTCAACAAAGCCATTAGCCTGGTAATACGCCTTGATGTCGTCAGCCTGTGTGTCGGAGACAGTAGAGATGATCAACTGTAAGTTATCCGTCATGCTGCATATAACCAGTCACGGTTCGTTGCACACTGTACACCGTTGTATAGTACGTATTATATATCTATAAAGACAATGTGCATTCTAAACGTAGTACGCTGCTAATGTCTATATACCACCTTTGACTCTGTTTATACACTGATAGTGTAAATCCCCTAAACCTAATCATCCGTATGAAATTCCACCATGTTGGGCAATTTCCTCATGCTTCTACATGGACAGTACTAACACATAGTCCCCTTACGGTACCTAATCGATATAAATAGCCACTTGGAAATTTCCAGCAGCTTTACATTTCGTCTGGTGGTGTATATATTTGCTGAGGGGCCACACAGGGTAACTGAGTTAATAAACAAACAAACGAAACTTAACACTTCACAATGAAACAAACGGACAGCAGAATGTTTCCGTGTTACTATTTATTTTAAAGTAGTCCTATCATGGAAATCTTTATCTCCTAAAAACAGTACGACTCTAGTGTAAATCTTGATAAGTTGATGAACCTTTATGATAACAGATGACGACCTACAATATTAATATTATTGGTGTCCAGACTCAAGTGGTACACGTTTATCTTGACACATAAACACGCACCCTTACTAATATTTTATTATAGCGCCATAGAAATACATCTAACCATACATATATCGTGAAATTATGAAGACATATATGAACTTAAAACTTAGAAAGTGAAAGTTACTACTTTTGGTTTCATCGACTGAACAAGCCGAAACGGAGAATGCAGCATTTGCTAGAACGCAGTAAATATTTGCTACGCACGTGCATAGTCACGCGAATTTCCAATACTAAAAATATTCTTTACTGATATGCTTAGTGTATCGGTAAAAAGCTGTAAATTACACCGTGATGAATTTGTCAACTTCCAATAAACAAAACAATTGAAATTGTATTCGAGAATGCAATAACAGTCAAAATAACATATTTTATTATTATTAATTACTTGCTTGGCTTACACTTGGTTACGTTTGTTTATCGTCATAATTCGATCGAGCTAAGATACAGTAATACATTGAAGCGAGAAAAATGTCATAAAAATTCGGGGCTTATTACTGTCCGTTTAAAAGGGTACTATACATTGTTAACAATCTTAACATTAAGGCCACACAGTTGTAATAACTGTACGTTTTAAGTATCTAAGTAAAGAAGGATTAATATATACATGGTGATTGGAATAGTAACATTTTCTAGAATATGTTATCAGCAATCAGTACAAATTGTGTTGTTATATCTCCTAATTTGATTTTGAAGTATTACTTTGTGCCGGGGTACCACACAATACATATCAGGAATGAATACAGCCGGACACAGCTTATGAAACAAAAACTATTTTTGATAAGAGGGAGATGTGTTTCCTAGGTACATCAATCAAGTATGATGCCCGGCTATCTACCGGGGACTGCACAACTATTATTGAATCCACACTATAATTAACACTTCACTTTCTATAAATACAACCAGATGTGAGACTGGTGAGTTTATACCGCCTGGTTAGTTTTTGTCCAGAAGAATTTGGTTAAAGTGAATCGTCGGGTAAGGAAAACCAGTCTAAATGCATTCCTTGGCCTTTCAAAAGTTCTTACATATCAAAAATGACGGTGAAGTTCTGCTTTTGTTGTCCACTTTATTGAAAAGCCCCGTGTAAAGAATGGAGATGTCAATACTGACATAGTCAGCCGGGAAGACGATTTAGGTTCCTATAATATCAATTAATATCTTCGCATGTAAAGCGATTTTGATGGAGAATTGAATGTTTCAATTTCATAAGAAATTATACTAGGTATCCTAACACTCTTTTTACCATTTTAGCATTCCTATGTCCGGCTATTCACTCTGATAACTGTTATATGTTTATACAACAGGAAGATGTTTGTCTTTTCCCAGATAACAGATAGATAATAAGATCAACGAGGAAACATGACCCTGATGTCATCATAGTAGTGTCGTTGTATTACATAAGACATTGTGTATAAAATGGGTAATACTTCCCGTTATTTAGTCCAGGTTTGAAATCGACAACGTTCTTCCTGTCATGAAGATAAATAGAAATGTCCATTTGTAAAAATTAAACACGGAAAAGAAGAAAACAAAATCACGTAAAAGTTCTCCAATAAGAAATAATATCAATATCATAGAATTAACATAGGCAATTTATACCTTTGTGCTCAACATTGGTTGTGTCTTGTCGATATTTAGCGATCGAGAAAACACATATTTGGAAGTACAAAGGAACTAAGTTAAACGTGCAATTATGATCCTCCATCTTAAATATTTTTGGGGGGTTCAGAAGAACTTTTATTTCTTACAAAAAGGAAAGGTTACAATGAATTTTCCTTACATAGGAGGGCATATTCAATTCGACACACAATCGCTTATACTTACATTCATAGATGCACATTACATAACAGGGTTCAGTCAGAAAACGCTTGTAATCAATTAGCTTTTATTCATAATCAGTATATAAATCGAGGCATTGACACAATTGTTTAGCTTTCACGGTTTAGATAGAGTTTAAGTGTAATTAACTCTTTTACTGGAAGATATTTGGACTTTTGTTTTTGTACAACTCAGAAAAGTTATTAGTGGTATGGGGCATTCTCAAAATTAATGATTTAATTGTGTTTTCATGTCAACTTGAATCATGTGTCAAAAGTTTTAGTGAGGTACCTTTATAAGCTCGTGCATTGGGAGGACTTCACATTGCAGCTGAGAGGTATAATTTAATGTATGTTTATTTGTCATATTACATATCAAAATTAATGCCCATTTGTTATATTACATATCATAATGCATGTTATTTTGTCATATTAAATATAACAATGCATGCCCATTTGTCATATTAAATTTCATAATACCATGCCTCTTTGTCATATAACATATTATAATGCATGCCCTTTTGTCATATTACATATTATAATGCATGTTCTTTTGCCATATTACATATATATAATGCATGTCTATTTGTCATATGATATTTGTCATATTCATATTATGCATGTTCATTTGTCATATTCATATTTTTGTCATATTCATATTATATTATGTCATTTGTCATATAACATATTATATGCATGTCATTTGTCTACTTATTCATATTCATGTATGCCATTGTCATTTCATCATTTGTCAATTACATATATATGTTCATTTGCATTACATATTATATGCATGCTCATTTGTATTTACATATTATATATGTTCCATTTGTCATATTATACATGCATTTGTATTACATATTATATGCATGCCATTGTACATTTCATATTATATGCATCATTTCATATTACATATTATAAATTGTCATTTGTCTATTTATTATAATATTGTTCATTTGTCTCATTACATATTATAATGCATGTTATTTTGTCACATTACATATCATATGATGCCCATTTGTACATTACATATTATATGATGCATTGTACATTACATATTATACATGCCCATTTGTACATTACATATTATATGCATGCCATTTGTCATTAATTGTCATGCCCATTTGTCATTACATATTATATGCATGCCCATTTGTGCATTACATATTATATACATGCCCATTTGTCATTACATATTATATACATGCCATTTGTACATTACATATTATATACATGCCCATTTGTCACATTACATATTATATACATGCCCATTTGTCATATTACATATTACATGCATGCCCATTTGTCATATTACATATTATAATGCATGCCCATTTTGTTCATATAACATATTATAATGCATGTTCTTTTGTCATATTCTATATCGATGTGATATATATACATGTTAAATGTTCCTCATCTAACCTCGTCCTGTAGTTAGAGGTAATTTATAATGTTAATTGTCGTTTCGTGATCGATTCAGTTTCTGTACATCAATGTACATGCTTAGGGAAGAAATAGTGAGGCGTTGGCGAGGGAAACGCGAGAATGTGTAAAAAAAGTCTTTAGAAATTTATTTCGGGAAGTTTGATCTTACAAGAGATAATAAGTGTAGCTATATCATCGTAATTGAAGGAAGAGGAATTCATAAAAGTTCGAATACTGCCATTGTATAATATTCATATAAAATATTAGAACGAAATACATTTATTTACATCAGTTATCTGTTATGTAGACACAGTGGGTATGTTTATATATCGTGTAGTTTACCATAAGATCGTGTTTTTTCCTTTGATTTACTGTAAGTCTTTGTCTCGTAAGCTTCTATGGTAACCATTTTACGGAGCCAGAATTAAATGCAATACATTTATGGTAACCATTTTACGGAGCCAGAATTACATTCAAACAACGAAATGGGACTGAGTAAAACCTTTGGCATTTATTTGTTATGATTTTGTCCTGGATTTAACGACATTGCTATATCATTACCCCAAATGAATTGCGGGGCGGGTTCTCTTCCATAGCTAGTTATAAAATCATTATGTGTATATCAATACAAATAGGTATTACATTTATGTTTTGTCTGTAGTCCTGGGCCCTGTTTCACAAACATTTCTTAACTTTAAGGGATCCATTAACTTAAAATTCTCCTTAGGAAAGCATTATAGATTTTAAGGAAGGCTCCTTTACTTCAGATTTTGTTCAGTCACCTTTGAAACATTTTAGGACTTTTCTATGGGGAAATCTAAGTTAAGGAATGTTTGTGAAACTGTGCACTGAATCACTGATCAATTCAGAGTTTAGAATTCGACAGGTTTCTGGTACAATGTAGTGTAACTATTACCTTTGGCAAAGGTAGCCCAGGGGAGGTGATGTACGTCATTCTATTACGACATTCTCTGTCGTCTCGTCGCGAAATGGAGACAGATTTTTTGCAGCCTATCAATGGTGCGTTTTCTCCTGAAACTTCTGTTTTATAACCCTAACAGATCACATGCACTGTCAGTATATTTCTACACGTATGTCTATATACTAGAGGCCATATTACGGAAAACGTTCCATCATTTGAAATTCAGTTCGCTATGTTGCTGTTCTGAAATATTACATATTGATATACAGTATTTAGCTATTACAAGCGTCGTATTGACGTACGTCTAAAAAGTCAAAACAAAAAAATGTTTGTGATATAATAACAAAGCTTTACTATGAGCCACGTGAAGTGATGTAGAAAGGTTGAACACAGTGATTTGATACATAGCACCACACCATCACGACACTTTGAGACTATGGTGTTGATGTGAGCTGCCCATTGGGGGCCTTGACATGTGAGGAAACAGCCCGCCTGTCGCTGGACTCCGACTCTGGTTACCTGCAATGGTTGATGACAATGGGGTAGGAGGTTTCACCTTGATCGCTGGTAAAACCACGTGTTTTTCGTTCAGCAAGTCATGGTTTATTTTTGGTAAAGTTTTGTCTTTAGTCTTGTCATATGATGAATCACTTGCTCCAGGAGTAATATTGCTCATATACCTATATCGCCAATTTCGTACTTTTGCTTCAGATGGCATTGAACCGGAAGTTCTCATAAGCTGCCCATGCGTAGTTTGCATAGTATCGCGTGGATCTATGTTAAGAAGATTTCTACTTGTTTGAATCTTTGGCAAACACACACTTAATTTTGATTCCATAGATGAAAGACATTTGAATTTTGACACCTTTTTTGTCAATGACAAAGCAAGAAACGCTCTCATTTTCTCCTTTTTAGATTTTCTCTTCCTTGGCATCATCGCCCGGTCTCTAGAAACAGAAAAAAATGTATTAGGCCTAAGGTATATATATAAAGTGCGTCTATATACAGGGAAATACAGTTGATGTTTTTGAACGGATATCAAACCTAACGGATATCAAACCTAAAAGCAATGTCTGCGTATGGGGACGTGGATGTGGCGCAGTGGTAGAAGGCGCAGGTATGTTTGGCTAGGCGATTGGATGCCGTTGATCGTGAGTTCGAGCCCGGATAGGGCACGAGTCAATAAATTATCATGCTTTGTTGAATTATGTTTCTTTGATATTTTATGTAATGATACAGTAATAATTAAAGGAATTAATGTTGTAGAGAAGCTTAAGTTGATGTTGTTCCTTTTTACGAGTTACGTATTAGATAAAGCATGGCTAAGAAGGACATGGCGGTCATTTTTCAAATTTAATTCAGGTCTTACAATAGGTAACGCCCACTCAAATACTGATTTCAAGTGTTCGGATGAAAACGTTACATCCACATATTATTTGGTCATTGCTTTACTTGCAATTATAACGAAGATCATCCTTTCTAAAAGTGCCAATGTTTATTTTGATGTGCTGAGAGGTACATACAATTCAACATTAATGCCCAAATATGAATTCCAGATGATTCTAAGGGAAAACACACTTAAATAAGAGTATAACGATGGCTAGCTTGTCAGTTAACAGTATGTACAGTATTAGTGTTAAAACATACCGTGGCCTAATATGTATTTCGTTAACAGTATGTACAGTATTAGTGTTAAAACATACCGTGGCCTAATATGTATTTCGTTAACAGTATGTACAGTATTAGTGTTAAAACATACCGTGGCCTAATATGTATTTCGTTAACAGTATGTACAGTATTAGCGTTAAAACATACCGTGGCCTAATATGTAATTCGTGTAATTATAGATATCATTAAGGGCGCTTGCAAGTCATATGTTTATTTTCGCTAAGGCAATGGAAACTTTTACATCAAACACATAATTCAGGAAGGTGCGAGTAAAACCGTCGGAGAGTTTAGGTTATTGTGTTATTCTATGGTACATGTAGCATATTTCCGAGTCTTTATATTCACACATGAAAGAGTGTTTTCCTCAGTCTAAATCCTGTGTGCGTTTTAATACAATTCCCCTTCACTATAGCTTCACAGAATCATCTGTAAATTCTCCACTATGGGCCTTTATATACAAAGAAAATCGTTACCGGAAATAAAATATCCAAGTATAAAAATGCCAACAATGTGTATCTATATAGAAACTCCAGCGTCTCCGCACTGAGAGTGTAAAGCAGCATGGTTTTTGAAAATGATAATGTGATTTTAGCCATGGAATACGGTCTCATACATCAGTATTGGGCACGTCAGTAATGTTATCTGCCGTTCCGTCGACAACACCTACTAAACACATGACTGTGTAATTCGTGTTTGCTAATTGATTATATCAGTCAAAGATATTATTTGCTAGGGTTGACTTTTAGCCAAAATGTTTTAATTAAAATGTTTAAGATGAATGTTGATCAAGAACAATGTAGTTCACGTAAACACTGTGTAGACTTGTATAAATAAGGTAGGGACAAACTAAGGATATTGGGAATAACATCAACATAATGTAATAGTTATACAACTAACTTTAAAATTACTCAAATCTTTTAAAAAGTAAATTGATTTAATTATACATAAGACTGTCTCTATGTATATAAGCCGTCTGTCCACTTCCTTCATTCTTTGTATGATATGATATACGTAATATCTACGACTTGTACACAAACTACACCACGAAACATACGTTATATATGTATAAAGCGTCTATATCTGGGAACCAGGAAAAGTTATGTACGGAAATAATTTATATACAGATAAACACCCTCGTGTTTTAAATGGATAGTCTAAAATCTTTCCTAAATAAGACGGACGACGTAATAACAATAAACCATACAAAACCTACATCTTTTTGACTATAAGTTTTAAATAATTCGGATTCAGACAAAACATATGATATTGAAGATTTTATAGCAAGACATCATCAGAATGATCGTATTGTGGTATTCAACAGCTAAGGCGTGTACATAACGATATACAAGTAATTCACACTTACAAATACCGTATACTCAAATCTGAAACTGTTGCATGTAAACATTGTACTTACCTTTAGGTTAGAAAAAACCCCACTATGTTGCGACTTGACGATGCACAGTATATGAGGAGTGCTGGAGAAGGTATCTGATGGGGAATGTATAGAGGATTAAAACTGGAAAAAATTACAATTGCTAAATATTCATAAAACCATGTACACCGTATGATGTCAACAAACGTGTTTCTAATCCATTCAAACTGTGCGTGAGTGTGTACACTACAAACTTGTGAAGACATTTATAAGTACGCGCCAACAGTTGTCAGATTCCTTATAGTATGAATTAATTCCCAAGTCTATGTATAAAAGGTTAGACACACATTTCATACTACTTTAATGTACAAACATACACATATATATACTAAACCACATCGTACCCCTCCAATATACCCGTGTAGTATAGGGTCTATTGTGTGGCGGACCATACAATGCCGACCTGTTGTACTGTTGATATCTGAAACAAAGAAAGTCTGTGTGCAATCATTCACCTGACATATACCTTATATTTGATCGCCTATTTTGACTCCCGTTGAGATTTTCAAACAAACTGTACTATTATGCGTCAGCATGTTTTTAATTGATTTTGGTCATAAATAGGTACGCAATTACTAACAATGATTAGTATTATAAAACATGGTGCGATAAAGCTAAAAAAATTTTACTGAGTCCTTTATTATGAAAAAAAATATACTATAATTGATAGAGTTCAGAAGTGTTTACCGGATGATTTCAGTTGTGTTTGATAAGCACGTGTTTAGATACATGTAAAACTAAAAAACATTTATTAAACCTTGTGTACACATTTTCTATTGATTTCGACAGATATGAAGCTTTGACTGTTCTCAGCACTTGTATCCATAGACGATGGTGTGGAACAGAGTCACTACATGTATAGCAATAGCGAAAATTGCAATCACAAATAATGTTGTTTAACGTTTTTGAGTCAGTTTTGTTGAAACGGGACCGTGATCGCCCAAAATGTGCATGTATGAAGCTGCATGTTTAACGGTAGAGGAAGCCATTTATGTGAACCCCCCAATAGAAATATGTTTTACTAGTCTTTAACTTTCTTTTATAAGATATCTTACACCAGTGTATAAATTCATTATTAAACATGTAAGTTTCTCTTTATTAGTAGAGAAAATCTTATCAAGCCCTCTCACAGAACAAATCTACAACACACGTATTAATATACAAGATGATCAGATGATTTCTAGAAGAGAAAACTAATAGAAAGGAGGGGGCGATGAACATCTATATATAGTGGATAATCTTAGTGGATAATCTTAGTGGATAATTCTTGAGAATATTTGTATATGTAAGTGTCTCCCCGACCAAACACAAAAAATATTTAAATATAAACAACCATTTTTATAAAAAGTTTTTTTTTATTGTAATGCAGAAAACTTAGTAATTTTTTCAAGCTTTTTACTGATTTTAATGATAAATATATTAAAACCCATTACCTTCACGAAACCAAAAAAATTCAAAAGTTTCTGAAAAACAGAAATAACATAAGAAAAGATCTATCGATGACCTATTACTAAGTATATGAGGTTTTCGTCTGATGCTAATTACGACGGCGGGAAACATACATGTAAGACGACCCGCGTTATTATCATTTAAAATTTACTTCAGTTCTATATCTATCTATATATGATACGTTGTAGAACCCGTTTCCGGTTTTAACACAACGGTAGAGAGAGGATCTTACAGGGCATGTTTAAAAGCCTCCAATGTTGGGGCACATACTACCTTTTCCTCTAAGTGGTTCCAGTCAATGACTGTACGCACAAAGAAGGAATTCCTGTATGTGGTTTTCGTAATACTTAGCTTTGATGTGGTTTTCGTAATACTTAGCTTTGATGTTTCTTTTGGGTCGTTGTTTTGTTAAGCACTCTTCTGGGGGTATTGATGGTAGCATCCCCTCCACCACTTTATATAGGAAGGTCAGTCTCTGTTGTTCACGTCTGATCTGAAGTGATGGTAGTTTCAGATCCTCTAGCATTCTTGTAACGCATCCTTCCTCCCTGGACTTGTAGTCGTTGGAAATGAATCTGGCTGCTAGTCTTTGTATTCTTTCAAGTTTGTAAATGTCTTTTTTGATATAAGGGTCCCAAATTATTGCACCATACTCAAATTAAATTAAACAGTTAAATTGCTCTGGTGGTGATGATATTTTTGCGGCTCTACAAAATTACAACACATTTTGTATGTAAAAAATTAAAAGCCACTTTGCACTATAGAGCAGAGTTATCATTATGACCTGTGATAACAATAAAAACATGCAGTGGCGTAGCGCCCGTGCATGCTTGCATGCTCAAGCATGCAAAAATTAATCTGACTTACATTTTTGAACAGTCAGAAAAAACACAACATTTGAATACACGTGACGCTGCAGAATATAAATTATGTATAAATACATATGATATGCCCAACTGAATGCCTAACATAACTTTGTGCACATTTGAAGACTTGAAGATTGGCCATTCTGGAAAATTTATTAGAATAGTCTATATATTTCCGGTTAACAAGTTGTTAAATATGTTTGAATTTTGTCGAAGACAATATTAGACTTAAACTAAAGAAGAAGACTTCTTCACCAAAATCCCTCAAGCAATTGTGGATTTTGAATCGGGAAACACTTACGAATACCAAAATAAAAACAACATCGCATGAAAGAAATATTCTAAAAACATATAATTATCTTAAAAATGATAGCAAAACAACTTAATTAAAGCAATTGCAACATATTCTTGACCTTAGTAACGAAAAAGTGAATTGATCAAATTTGGTTCACTTCCCGCCCCGTTAAAACGCGTGTTAATCCGTGAATAGATTAAAATTATCAACATGGAAATCTAACATTTCTAAAAAACTTAACTCAATGAAACTTTATAGATTATTACCTGCAATGCTACATGTACATAATATATCCTGTATGTATTTATTGTATGATTATGAGTCCAGTGTAGAGGACCTCAATCCTGTACTGGGAAATAAACTTAACTTAACTTAAGGATTTTTCTAGTTTCTTCACTAGCATTTTTGAATACATCGATATCAGAGACATACATGTACATGTAGATATATATGCTATCTATGTCTCTACATACATGTAGATATATATGCTATCTATATATATATGTCTCTACATACATGTACATGTAGATATGCTATCTATGTCTCTACATACATGTAGATTGCTATTGTCCTCTACATACATGTAGATATATATGCTATCTATATATATATATGTCTCTACATACATGTAGATATGCTCTCTATGTCCCTACATACATGTAGATATATATGCTATCTATATATATGTCTCTACATACATGTAGATATGCTATATATGTCTCTACATACATGTATGTTAAACGGGGTATAGTAAAAACTCCATGGCTACTTGTGCTGGGATATAGGAGTGCATGATTCCAAAACACGTTCCGGAATCTCCCTTTTGTGGCCCCATTATTTAAGTTTCAAACGTCTGTTCCACACAGACTATTTCTCGTATTCCAAGCGTCTGTAAGACATTGATTGTCATGACATTTATGTACACTTTTGTGTGAAATTTTAATTGCTTCACAGGTGTAGTGACTTTTTTCATCAACGAAGCAACAAAGCGATAGTTAATAGTTGTTTCGTGGATGAAGAGTCGCCGACATGGCTGCTGTCACACCACGGGATATCGAAGATGTCAAGAAAATGGTGAAAAAGAAACTGTAAGTAGAATCTAGTGATGTCAAACTGTAAACAAACTTTCGAAACTATCTCAAAACTCTCAAAAACTTTTTTGTCACCATCAAACGATTTTTAAGATAGTCGGAAGTGTTGCATGATATCATATTTTCATTTTTGGTATATTTTAACTCAAAAAGAAGCCTTGATTTTCAGTATGCACGTTTAGCCCCACCCACCCCATAGAAATATCATGCCTATAGAGTGTATATGTGAGTATATTGTATGTTTTATATATATAAAATCAAGGATTTATAAGTGAGAAGGATTCGTCACTATCTCTTTACACTACCAAACACCACGCGAGACGTCTATGAACCGGGAATAAAAACCGTTTTTCTCAACAAATACTTGTCTTATCGAGTCAAACGAAACACCAATGTAAAGTTAAATAAATTTCATAACGTTTAATACTTGCTTTAAGGATGGAAGATTAGAAAAAAATGTCTTAAATTTTCGTTAAAAAAATACGACAGCTCATGATATGACAGCACGCTACAGAAAGTAAGATTGTAAGCCTGGCTCCCGCTAGCTTTATCGATACACCGACGGATATCAAAAGGTAAATCAGTCGTTGCCCAACGTCACAATCAGTGCACAAACACAAAAGCTCATGCGCCGTACTTGCACTTAGATGGTCACTTTTTCCCAGTCCTCATTCATAAGATATGTCTCGTATCATATCTTCTTCGTTGCTAAAAATGAGGTATAATAAAAAGTACATGCTCAAAACCTAGTGTGATTTATCCTTCTCATATATGTCCTTGATAAAATTTATGTTAAACTTTTTGTTTAGTCTGACAATGTAATTTTCATTTTTTATTGCAGTGAACTTTACATCAATAGGGAAAAGAGAGAAAATTTGTTTGATCCAGCTGGAGCATGTAGAACAACTAGAAAAATGGTGAGTATTAGAAATGTTAACTTACTGTCCACCCACGTCCATCCTCGATACTCCAGGGGTTCCGATTACATACGATCTCTACATCCCTGGACTATTTCATAGCAAAACTGGAGGCAAACGGACAGAACAGGTAACTTAGTCCTTTGATAAACATCAAAAGAGCCGTATAACGGTACACTGTGGTTGATTGTGTGGCTTTGAAGTTGGGCGTCGCTCTCTCTGTAGTCTTCAAAGGAAATCTTTGCAGGCCTGTGATTGGTCAGACATTTTCTTCTGAATTGCCTTCAGTTTTACTATGAGATAGTCCAGGGGTGGATATAACGTCAGTTATGGTAACCCCTGCAGTATCGAGGATGACCCTCGTCAGGTAAAAGCGTTGGGGAGAGGTAAAATGTTAAGTTGTTTGGAAATGATTTGAAAGGTAGATTGATTTAGATAATGATGCAAAATTATGTAACATAAGTAAGTACTAGTGGAATTGGATTGGATCGATCATCACTGACCAGGTAGCTGAATCGGTATAGTGTCTGGCTAGCATTCAGAGATCCTTGGTTCAAGCCCCAGCCTGGTTAGCACTCAAAGATCCAAGGTTTGAGCTACGGTCTGACTAGATAGCACTTAGAGATCCTGGGTTCGAGTCCCTGTCTGGCTAGCACTCAGGGATCCTTGGTTCAAGCCCCTGTCTGGCTAGCACTCAGAGATCCTGGGTGCGAGCCCCGTTCTGACTAGCACTCCAAGATTTTGGGTTGAAACCAATGGTTTGACTATAAGCATTCAGAGATCCTGGTTCGAGCGCCAGTCTGGCTAGTACTCAAAGATCCTGGGTTCGAGCCCCTTGCTGGCTAGCACTCAGAGATTCTGGGTTCGAGCCCCTTGATGGCTAGCACTCAGAGATCCTGGGTTCGAGACCTGGTCTGGCTAGTACTCAGAGATCCTGGGTTCGAGCCTTGGTCTGGCTAGTACTAAGAGATTCTTGGTTTGAGCCTCGGTCTGGCTAGTACTCAGAGATTCTTGGTTCGAGCCTCGGTCTGGCTAGTACTCAGAGATCCTTGGTTCAAACCCTGGTCTGGCTATAGCTAGTACTCAGAGATCCTGGGTTCCAGCCCAGGTCAGGCTGCTACATGTACATTTTCTCCTCTTCTATTACTGTACTGTAAATTTTTATGTACAGCACTTTAAGAACATCAGACTACCAGTATTGGTCATATATATTTATAGCTTGTTTTGTGGAATCTAAACAGCAATATTGAAACAGATGTCCATAGTAATAAACAGATAACTATCTATACACATGTAATTAACATTGATTTCATTCACATGTTGATATTGTATGTAAAACAAAAAAACAAAGTTGGATGACTTTAAAACTTATTAGACCAGAAGTAAGTGAAGCGCTATTATTTATTTAGTATTATTCTTGTATGTACCTGGTATGTGTATTTCAATAACTACATGTGTGTTTGTTTATAGTACAAGTACGACCTGATGTACAAAGTGATCAACTATGATGTGTTTGACAAACAAAGTCCTAGATATAAAAATAGAACGAAGAAAGGGAAACAGTAAGTCCATTTATTTTGTGCCAAGTGTTCTATAAAAAGATACAATTATACATTACAAATTGTGAAAGTATATTGCTGCAATTTTTTATATAAACATTTTACATGGCTTCTAGCTGTTACATAAATCACTGTTTCTAAATTTTGTAATTTTGATTAAAAATTAGATAAGTAAATTCGAGTGATTTTTTTTTTTTAAATTTGTGATTTAGCTTAAGGATACATACAATTAAGCTGTTTCACAATATTTCTCGGAAGAACTTTTCATGAACACACAAATGTCCTGTAAAATTGCGAAAATATCTTACCTGGGGAAATAGCCAGTCATACTGCACTTATATATATATTAGAAAAATGAATTTAAAAATGTATTACTCTGATGGATTGTTGTAAGTCAATCTGTCCAAAGCTGCTTGATGAGGGCGTAATGATCATCCAGACAAGCTTCACATGACTGTGATTTATCAAGTCTGCTAATGGTCAGCATTTTGATGTAACTTAGAATGTCACTCTGTGATAAACATTGATTTATAGATATTACTCAACACAAACATGTTGGCTTATATAAATGCCATTTTATAGGAGTCACTTCCCTCAGTGCTCGACCATGAGTGCTGGGCCTCCACCGCATTATTTATTAAACATGATGAAAATACAATGCTGTGTTTGACTCTACATCAACTCAACTTTACTCAACAATACACCGCACTGACTTTAAAAGACACACATATTTATAAAGAAATAGAATTACTTCATTGTTGTTTGACAGGGAAACTCCCGTTGAATATGATCATCAGACAGAGAGAGACAGGCACAAGAAGCGTGAGGCGCCTCAGGGAGATAGGACCGAGTCTGGAGACACAAACTACTCTGAGGATTCAGGCAATATCATATACCCCAAACTAGAGAACACGACCCGTAGGGTCACACTGTACAGGGAAGCTGATAGGATTACCAAATATGCTAATGAAGTCTATGTAAGTATATTTTGTCTGATAAATTTTGTTTAAAAAAATTCTATTTATTTGCCGTAAATTACCCACTGGGTGCTAAAAAATTACAACAAATTATTAGGTAATGAAAATGTAAGTTGTGATTCATTATAATGTTGTGATTCACATGTGAAAGTTTCGGAAGTGTAATATGGGATACAAAGCTAATGGTATAAGCACCACACAGTTGTAAAACATCATTAAATCCATGGGATGGGGTGGGAGCATTTATATAACTTGAAAAGAGGGGAGAGTTGCTTATAGAGGGAAGGGTGCTAATTATAGTATTTACAGTTGAAAGATAAGCTGAACAGTTTCATGTCATGAATTTAAAATATTATTCAAATTGTTGATGACACTTGACCAAACTAAATATCAAATATAAAGTGTAATAATATTTTTTGTTAGATGTATAATT